>NC_041381.1:260044929-260174403 GCF_002162155.2 Triticum dicoccoides | reverse complement strand
TCTCGATGCCGGCTTCCGGCAAGCTTGTTGCCAGGAAGGCTTTTATCTTCGGCAGAGAACTTTGACGTTCTCGATGCCGGCTTCCGGCAAGCTGGTTGCCAGGAAGGCTTTTATCTTCGGCAGAGAACTTTGACGTTCTCGATGCCGCCTTCCGGCAAGCTGGTTGCCAGGAAGGCTTTTATCTTCAGCAGAGAACTTTGACGTTCTCGATGCCGGCTTCCGGCAAGCTGGTTGCCAGGAAGGCTTTTATCTTCGGCAGAGAACTTTGACGTTCTCGATGCCGGCTTCCGGCAAGCTTGTTGCCAGGAAGGCTTTTGGCGAAGAACTTCGTTGTTCTTGACACCGGCTCCCGGCAAGATCGTTGCCGGAAAGGCTTATGGCGAAGAACTTCATTGTTCTTGACACCGGCTCCCGACAAGATCGTTGCCGGAAAGGCTTATGGCGAAGAACTTCGTTGTTCTTGACACCGGCTTCCGGCAAGATCGTTGCCGGAAAGGCTTATGGCGAAGAACTTCGTCGTTCTTGACGCCGGCTTCCGGCAAGATCGTTGCCGGAAAGGCTTATGGCGAAGAACTTCGTCGTTCTTGACGCCGGCTCCCGGCAAGATCGTTGCCGGAAAGGCTTATGGCGAAGAACTTCGTCGTTCTTGACGCCGAAGATGTTGGCCCTAAGGGCGTTGCCAGCCCCCGGGCCATAACTGCGTTCAAACATAGCAACTGATTAGCATCCGAAGTGCACTCAACTTGCTTGCAAATTTCGACTTTTGCTGCATATTCCCTATGCCTGCTGGAATGCTTTCCGGTGCGTACGATCCAGCCAATAGCGCTTGAGGGAACGGGCCCTTAGCGGCTATTTGGGAACAACGCCTCCCGAAAAGGTTTACCTTCTTGGTTCTAGCGCAACCGCACAAGTTGCCGAGCGGACTCGAGGCAACATGGAGCGTAACTAGCCCCGAGAAGGCTCCTCGGCATACAGGTCTATGCAGAAATCTCAAATAAATAGCGCATGCTATCTTCCTGTTCGACCTCTCTTTGTACGTCCACCCTACGCTTTCTAGGGAAACTTGCCGGTGCAGGCACCCTTGCCGCGAGCGCCGAGTGCGGAACTTCAGCAGCCTGCTGGCGGGGTCGCTACCGACAAGCAATCTTGTCGCAACTAGTTGCAGCTCGCTTAAGTTGTTGAGCGGACTCGAAACAAAGTAAGGGCGCTAGCAGCTCACTTAAGTTGCTGAGCGGACTCGAAGCAAAGTAAGGGCGCTAGCAGGTCACTTAAGTTGTTGAGCGGACTCGAAACAAAGTAAGGGCGCGACTAGCTACAAGTTGATTCTTCCGAGCACAGGTTTTCCGTACAAAGAACAAGATCTCCGAGGCGGATAACCTTATATAGTAAGGAAATATCTAAAGTTTTGCATGACTTAGCTTTTTCTGTTGCCGTACTGGCGTCGTTCTTTTGCTAGCCCGCTCCTCGGGAGCCATGACGATGAAGATTTAGCTTGCGTGCATGCCGGATCGGGTTCGCACGATCTCGACGCCCCCTACCTGGCGCGCCAGAGATGTCGGGGGCGATGCTGATTCCCACCAACACCTATGGGGACAGGGCCCCTTTCGGTTCGGTGGGGGGCGGAGAGTGCACAAAGAGCGGATCGAGGCGGTGCACGCGGGCGATTTTACCCAGCTTCGGGCCGCACGGATGCGTAAAACCCTACTGCTGCTTGTTTGTGTATATTGGATTCTTGCTCAGGAGCGATGGACGCTGCCGGACTGAGCGTGAGAGTGTTTCTGGTGTTGAACGAGCCGAACTCTGAACTTCCCAACCCCTTTCTACGTTGCGCTTGGGCCTCCTTTTATACTCTTAAGGGGTCACCGACAGGGGGCAACGTAGACAAGAAGGGTAAAAATGGAAAAGGATGCGGTAGGTGCAACTACCGCTACTGTGGATACAGTGCACCCTACCTAACTCTGACGACAGGGGACAAGGGCATTAAATGCCTGTCTGAGTCTCCTAAACAGTGCAAAAGGTGACCGTTTGGAGCGCCACCGTTTGCCACGATGGGCTTCTCTTCATCTCTGCTTGCCACCACGTACCCCTAGCTGCACGGCCTCCTGCCACGTGTGCTTGGGAGATCCCTAGAGCGACATGTTAGCAGGTGTGCTGGAGCACAGGCATGAAGTGGGGGTTTCCCGCGGCAAACTCCTTCCCGCGGCCGTCGTCTTGTCGCGTCCGGAAGCTTGTCGCTCGCCGGATCTTGCCGGGACGCAGGGCGCGTCGCGGCAAGCTTTCTTGGTATGCCTTGAGTGGCCTTCCCGGCAAGTTCCTCTTGCCGGGGTCTTGTCTCTTCCCGGCAAGCTCCTCTTGCCGGGGCCTTGGTTAGCCTTCCCGGCAAGCTTCTCTTGCCGGGGCCTTGGCTGGCCTTCCCGGCAAGCTCCTCTTGCCCGGGCCTTGGTTTGAGTACTTTGTTCTTGAATGGTCTTCAAGGGAACCACGGAGGGTCCTGGCGGTCACCCGGCAAGCCTTGCCGCGGGGCGCTGCAACTGCCCGTGCACAAGTTTGGGGTAATAGGGTACCCCTACTCTAGTACACCGACACCCGCGCCTCCAGAGCAACCCAGCACTCCTCCCTCACTCCCAGAGCCCCGCCTAGCCACCCCCTCGAGCTCGAGGAGCTCTCTATGGTCGCCATTGCAGCCACGGTCGCCCTCCTCCTCCACCTCAATTCACTCCAGTCAAGCCCTCCCCCTCCGTTCTGCCACCAACAGTAGACCCCCACCACCCCGTGGACCCTTCCCCGTAGTTGTCCGTCTCCTCCCCGTGGACGTAGCTCTGAACCCATCTCCACCCGATGCCGCTATCCGCCGGCGTCACAGCAGCTGCCATCTCGTCCATCTCCGACGGCCAAGACCTACCTCTTCGGATGCGGCTCCTCCCCCTGAGTCCATCCGTAGGCGGAGCGCTGCAGGAGGTGGCTTGTAGCGCCGACGAGCGTCACCGGAGCCACCTCTCCCCTCAGCCGAGCGCGGACACAAGTGATGGATAAGAAGACGACCGCGTCGCCCTGCCAGCTGGCCGGTGGACCCCGTAGGCCCCACCCGTAGCGAGCCAAGCCCCGGGCCCCGCCACTGCCAGCGTGGATAAGTGGAGACGTACTCCTGCGGAAGTATGTTTTCCTCTCTGGAAAACATATTTTCTGAAAAGGCGCTTTCTATTTTTCTGTCCAGGTCCACTTTGTAAATATTTTTCTTGCAGATAGGTCCTTGGAAGAAAACACTTCATATCTTTTTATCCATAAATCCAAATGAGGTGAATCCAAAGCCCACTTATTCGTATCATCAATCCCGTTTTGTTGGTCACACTGTCACCATGTTTTGAAATTCTAAAAATGACCATTTTGCCCCTGCCCTTATTCAGCCCCCTCTAAGAGAGTACGATTTCCGGCGATTCTTTTCGCGAGTTTCTCGCACTTTCTCCCGGTGAATCTTTCCACCCCAGGAAAGCCACACCCTCCAATTGCATAACTGTAATGTAGTGGCATGGTTTATATTATTTGAACTTGTTTAAAATATTGTTGGAGCTACTTGTGATTTGTTCATGGCATTTTCTCGGAGTTGTTTTTGAACTTGTTATTGCCATGATATTGCTTGGAGTTCTAGGACTAATGTTTTGCAGCTTATGTGGATGACATGTTGCCTTTGGATTATTAGTGGCTGATGTTATGATTATTTTTCATGTTGGTATCTGATAGTATTTTACGGAGCACTTCTGTGGATGCCATGTTGCCTTTGGATTATTAGTGGCTTATGTTATGATTATTTTTCATGTTGGTATCTGGTAGTATTTTACGGAGCATTTCTGTGGATGCCATGTTGCCTTTGGATTATTAGTGGATAGTATGATTATTTTTGGGATGATAGGTGACGTTCTGTTGCTGTTGCTTGGAGTATTATTTTCGGAGATGATATTTGAATGTCGATCTTAGCTGGATAGCTACTTCATGCTATTGGGGGTAGTAGCATTATCATTCTTGGATTCATCATGATAGTAGTGTCATGTTGCCCTCGGAGTATTATGTTTAGGTCATGCTTTGAATTATTTGTTGGATATTTCCGTGACTTGGATTACAAGTTGATAGATGATATCGGAGTATCAGTTATCGCAGATATGCTTTGGGGATAAATTCCATCATTAAGTTGGCCAGGTGCCACTGAACCAGGCTTATCCAGTGCAACCACATTTACCTTTATGGGGGGTCTTGATTCGGTTCTTTTTCGTGCCTCTCGCCGGTGCCTCCAACAAGGGAAGGTTATGCACGGACGCTACCCTGATCAGGTAGGACGACATAAGCCTTGTGTGCCCATGTTTGGTTTTGAGCTCATATCCCCGTTTGGGACCGTTTTGCCACGAAGGTGGCCAAAGATGCCTTTGGTAGGCATGGGGCCACCCATGACTTAGCCCTGAGAGGGAGTTGGTCAGATTGGCCAGGAGAGTGTCATGGCAAGGGAAGGGTTTCGTCGGAACGCCGTTGGTCCACCAGAATGGGAGTGCGAGGCCATGGGTTCTATGGTGTGGGTAAAGTGTGCTACCTCTAGAGAGTGTGTGTGTTTAATCTATCGATAGCCGCGTCCTCGGTCATGGGCACACGTTCGTACTTGGTCACAACGTTCGATCAACACTTACATGACGGAATGAGTTTTATACGACTAATATGTTGATATGATACAATGGGAGGGCCTTCTCACCGAGCCGACTTATGAACCGACTTAAGGTGGCAACACGACCCGCCAGTCGCTGAACATCATTGATGCACGCCGGTTTAGCCAGAGAGGTAATCGCCTTAATCTTCTCTAGGTTAGCTTCGATGCCTCTGTTGGACACCAGAAAGCCCAAGAGCTTGCCCGCAGGAACGCCAAACACACACTTGACCGGGTTAAGCATCATATTGTAAACCCGGAGATTATCAAAGGTCTCCTTCAAGTCAGATATCAAGGTCTCCTTTTCTCTGGACTTCACCACAATGTCATCCACGTAAGCATGAACATTACGCCCAATTTGATCGTGCAAACAGTTCTACACACACCGCTGATAAGTCGCCTGGGCACTTTTGAGCCCAAACGGCATAGATACATAGCAGAAGGCTCCAAACGGAGTGATGAAAGCCGTCTTCTACTGGTCCTTAACTGCCATCTTGATCTGATGATAACCAGAGTAAGCATCCAAAAAACTCAAACGCTCACAACCCGCCGTAGCATCAATGATTTGATCAATACGGGGAAGAGCAAAGGGATCAGCCGGACAAGCCTTGTTTAAGTCCGTGTAGTCCACACACATCTGCCAGGTGCCGTTCTTTTTGAGGACAAGCACCTGGTTAGCCAACCACTCCGGGTGAAAAACTTCAATGATAAACCCGACCGCTAAGAGCCGGGCGACTTCTTCTCCAATAGCTTTCCGTCACTCTTTGTTAAAACACCGAAGAAACTGCCTGACCGGCTTATACTTTGGATCAATGTTGAGAGTGTGCTCAGCGAGTTCCCTCAGTACACCCGGCATGTCAGAAGGTTTCCATGCAAAGATGTCCCGGTTCTCACGGATGAACTCGATGAGCGCGCTTTCCTATTTGGGATCCAAGTTGCTGCTGATGCTGAACTGTTTAGAAGAGTCACCCGGGGTAAAATCAACAAGCTTTATCTCAGCTGCCGACTTAAACTTCAACGCCGGGTCGTGCTCTGTAGTGGGCTGCTTCAGGGATGTCAGATCCGTCGGGTCAACATTATCTTGATAAAATTTGAGCTCTTCCGCTGCGCAGGCCAACTCAGCATAAGCGGCGTCGCCCTCTTCACACTCCAGCGCTACCTTCCGACTCCCATGTACAGTGATGGTGCCCTTGTGACCCGGCATATTGAGCTGTAAATAAAAATAGCACGGCCGGGCCATAAACTTAGCATAAGCCGGTCGCCCGAATAGAGCGTGGTATGGGCTCCTGATTTTGACCACCTCAAATGTCAACTTCTCACCTCTGGAGTCATATTCGTCTCCAAAGGCCACCTCCAGCTCAACCTTGCCAACTGGGTAAGCCGACTTACTAGGGACAACTCCATGGAAAACAATGTTGGATGTTCTCAGATTCTTATCAGTTAATCCCATGTGTTGAAAGGTCTCATAATAGAGGATATTGATGCTACTACCCCCGTCCATGAGCACCTTAGTAAACTTATACCCTCCAACCTGAGGAGCCACCACCAAGGCCAACTGACCCGGGTTATCGACCCGCGGAGGATGATCTTCTCGGCTCCATATAATGGGCTGCTCTGACCACCTCAAACAACGAGGGATTGCCAGCTCAACAGAATTGACGGCCCTCTTATGAACTTTCTGGTCACGTTTGCATAAGCTGGTGGTAAAAACGTGATACTGCCCACCATTTAATTGCTTTGGGTTGATCTGATAACCCGACTGCTACTACTGCTGCTCTCCTTGACCAGACTGATGTTGGTTATAGCCTCCTCCTTGACGTCCTTGAAAGCCGGACCCTGAGACGCCGCCTGGGCCATGGAAACCGCCAGCTCCTGAACTACCACCAGACCCGTTATGGCCACTCATAAGTGTTGGAATTCTTAAACACCTTCATGATCGTGCAATCCTTCCACAGGTGCGTGGCAGGTCTCTCCCTGGTGCCATGCCTCGGGCAGGGCTCATTGAGTAGCTGTTCAAGAGATGGGCCTGGCCCACCGGATCGAGGCGGTTTGCCCTTACGTCTCGGATTGTTACCATGCGCGTTGGCATTAGCCATGAACTCCGGGTTACCGTCCGCCTTACGCTTATTGCCGTTTTGATTCCCCGGGTTATGCTATTGACCCTTTCTATTGCCATTCCTTCTTCCCTTCCTTGTCTTCTCATCGTCAGACGCGGGATCCTTGGTACTATCAGAATCGGCATATTTGACTAAAGCCGCCATCAGCGTGCCCATATCCTTGCAGTCACGTTTAAGGCGCCCCAGCTTCTGCCTCAGCGGCTCAAAGCTACGATTCTTCTCCAACATGAGGACTGCAGAGCCGACATCCATATTGTCAGATGAATGAATTATCTCCTTGACCCGACGCACCCAATGAGTGGTGGATTCGCCCTCCCCCTGCTTAAAATTGGTTAAGTCCACAATTGACATAGATTGCTTACAGGTGTCCTTAAAGTTCTGGATGAACCGGGCCTTTAACTCTTCCCATGAGCCAATGGAATTGGGTGGCAAACCCTTCAGCCAAGACCAGGCTGTTCCATCTAACATCATGGTGAAATATTTAGCCATCGCCGCATCGCTGACCTCTAGCAGCTCATGCCATCTCATAACTCTCGATCCACGCCCCGGGCTGTAAGTCGGCCGTGTAATTCGGTATCTTTCGAGGTCCCTTGAAGTCCTTGGGTAGACGTACATTGCGCAGAGCCGGTACCAGGCAAGGAATGCCGCCAGTTCTAGTGGCTACCCCTGCCTCAACAGAAGTCAACGGATACTCCGGGATGTCCTGATAAGCCGCTGCCTAAGCCGCTCGTTCGTTCTCCTGACGTATTCGGTCTTGCAACGGGTGATAACCACCGGGCTGGTTATGGCGTTGGGTGTTGCTTGACAAAGCTTCCGACTCCATGTGCCTGCTATAACTTGGGCTCCTGTTCTGGCGAGGTGGTGCTAACCAATGCGGGGGATCGAGTGAATTTTGTCTCGGCTGTAAGAATAGGTCTCCTGCTGAGCTAAGGCCGTCTGAAGAAGTTCTCTGACTCTCCGGGTCTCCACTGTCGCCGGGTCATCACCATCCATGGGAAGAGCCGCCAAACGTGTTGAAGCTGCAATTAAATTCTCCATGGGGTTGGAAAAGTGACCCGGGGCGATTGGCACATAACGCGGTGGTGGCATGCTCACGTGAGGTGGCACCGTCTCCCGGGGCTGAGCCGGCCCTCCTGTTCCGGCTGTAATAAGCTGATTGGTCTTTGGCGGGTTACTTGGGCCGGCTCCGGGTGTAGCAAAAAGAACCCGAGGGTCGTAATTCAGAGGCAAACGGGACTGAGTTTTCTGATGCCTCCTCCTCATTACCTCATTGGACGCGTTCAGGCTCATCGTGAGCTGGTAAGCTTCTGACTGCAAGCGTTGTGCCCGGGCGTCGAGAGCCGCCCGCTCTGCAGCTAGTCTAGTATCCTCAGCTGCCAAGGCCTCCTTGGCCTGAGCTATCTCCTCACGCACCTGTGCTACCGCTGCATCATGCTCATCTTTATCTGCAGGAATAACTATGGTGGTTAACAGGGCCATAAGCTTGTCCATGAGGTCTATCAGCACCTGAGCCGGTGGGCGCATGGGGCCGCCTACCCCGGCTGCTCCTAAACCGGACATTACCGCTGCAGCAGCTGTAGAATTTGAGTCGGGCTGAGTCCCAGCCATGAAGATTCCGACCCATCTTGGTGGCTCAAAGGGGTCCGGAATACTGATGCCATCGGAACAGCCCCCGAGCATGCCGTATTGCACTTGGTACAAGGAATCTGTTGAACCGGCGGATGAATCACCGTCTGAGAGGACGGCCGTCTCACCCCTATCTTCAGATCCTTCAGAAAATTCCTCTCCGTGGATGCAGCCCACGAAGGCACGCCTGATGACCGGTTGAGTTCGGGTCTTCCTCGCATGCTGAGCCGTCTCAATGAGGTCGGTGCAGTTATCCGACTCAGGGCCCGTCTCACCGATCCGGCCGATGAAGACGTGGATTCCGCCGAAGGGGACCCGGTATCCGTACTCAATTGAGCCGGCATCGGGACCCCAGCCTTCGTCGTCATTGTAGATCTTGCCGCGACGACTCTTGGTCATCCGGCCCACTACGTATCCATTGAGCCCTTCGAAGTTGCCCTTCAAGAACTCAAATCCACCATGCGCTAGCCCCACGATGGGTGCCAACTGTCGTGGAATAGTCACGTCAGATGTCCTCGTGAAAGGACTTAGTTGTGGAGCCATCGCAACTAGGAAGCTTGAAGGGGTTAAATCGGGACAAGGGACACAAGAGAGTTTATACTAGTTCGGCCCCTTACGGTGAAGGTAAGGCCTACGTCTAGTTGGGTTGGTATTGATGTTTCGATGACCAGGGAGCGAGATACGCTATGCCCGGCTCTCGATGAGTTGTTTCTTCCCCTAAGCCGCCAGCAGGTCATCCCCTTATATACACGGGTTGACGCCCTATAGCCTACAGAGTCCCGGCCGGCTTATAAACAGTGTCCGGCTCGGTGACTAGTTAAATCTACCTTATGTTACAAGTCATGCCATCATGGCGGTTTACTACAACGGGCCTTAAGCCGCCTGTGGGCCTTAAGCCCTTTATTGAATCGCCATCTTCATGCTTGGTCTTGGGCTTCATCTGATGAGTCTTCTGTGTGTAACCCGGCCCCTCCTGGGCGGCTTACACAAATAGTCATATCCCCAACAATAATGGAGGAAGCAATGGCCAGAACCGTTCCAACCCAGCAACGCCCGCCCAGAAGGATCTAAGTCACATTACTTGCTACTAGTGCTAGAAGACTGGACATTATGCCAATGAATGTCCTGAAGATAAGAATGGAAATGGCAATGGAAGCTCTGGGAAGAAGCCGAACCCTTTCAACAGGGGACAAGTGAACCAAGTTAACGTGGAGGAGGTTGAAGCACATCCAGATGCAGTAATAGGTAAGTTTTTGGTTAAGTCATTTACTTCAATCGTTCTTTTTGATACTGGTGTATCGCATTCATACATATCAAGGGGATTTGTGTATAAGTATAAACTGCCCACCAAAGTTCTTAGAACACCTATGTTAGTAAGCTCGCCAGGAGCGGAGTATATGGCAAGCCAAGGATGTTTTCAAATGCCATTGACCATAGGTAGGCATGTATTCCCCTCAGACCTGATAACCTTGGAGTTGCAAGGTTTGCATGTGATTTTGGGTATGGATTGGCTATCGATGTATGGAGGAAACATCGATTGCGCCAGTAAGTCGATTTTGCTCACCACCCCGGAAGGAAGAAGGATCAAGTATGTATCCCGGCATGTGCCGAAGAGGACTCAAGTGAATTCCTTATCAGGAGTTGTACAGGAGGAAGTACCAGTGGTGAAGGATTTACCTGATGTATTTCCAGAAGAGTTGCTAGGCATGCCACCGGATAGACAATGAGTTTTTGATTGAGCTTTTGCCAGGCACATGGCCAATATCTAAGAGACCGTATAGGATGCCCGCAAAGGATTTGGAGGAAATTAAGAAGCAGATTAAGGAGTTACTGGATAAAGGCTATATTTGCCCGAGTTCGTCACCTTGGGGATCACCGGTGCTTGTAGTGGAGAAGAAGGATGGATCGTTGAGGATGGTTGTTGATTATCGTGGATTGAATGAAGTAACGATGAAGAACAAGTACACACTACCAATGATCAATGATCTGTTTGAACAGTTGCAAGGAGCTAAAGTATTTTCCAAGATCGATCTGTGATCAGGATACCACTAGCTGAAGATTCGAGAGCAGGATATACCTAAGACAGCTTTTACCACGAGGTACAGGCTATATGAGTATACCTGATGTAGGGTGGAACCCTATGGTGACGATCTTTCACGTTTGGATTGGATCCTATGGGAAAACACGAAGAACGCGCGGAAGAACACGAGGAAATCACGAAGAGGAACGAGGGAAAACACTCAACCAACAAGGAATCGGTCACACAAGTGCTAGATCAAAGAACACAAAGAGATACACGAGATCCAAAGTCAACAAAGGTAAGGATACAAAGGTAACCGATCTTCTCCATGAGGAGTTCTTGAATACACAAGGGGGTCTTCCCACGAGGGGTTCTTGAATCCGATAGGATCTTCTCCGAAGAGGCCGCGGTCTCTCACGAGGAGGAGATCCGATGGATGAGCGAAGCTCTATCTCTAACTTGAGCTAAATCAACGCTAAATCTAACTAGGAGGAGGTGGAGGAGTATATATAGTCTAGGGCCACGAAGGGGTAAGTGAAGGGGTACATGGGCTGCGGCCCAACACACTGTGCGCAGATAGGCGTCGGACGTCCGGAGGGTTCCGGTCGTCCGGAGGCTCGGGAAGGTCCAGACGTCCGGTGCTCTTCGGACTTCCATAGATTCGGCTCGGGTGCGCTTCGGTCGGACGTCCGGAGGGGGCCGGTCGTCCGGAGTCTCGTGGGGTCCCGGACGTCCGGAGTTCTTCGGATGTCCGCAGATTCGGTTTGGTGGTCGCTGGCACGGTCGTCCGGAGGGGGCCGGTCGTCCGGAGCCTGGGAGTCGTCGGATGTCCGGTCCTGGTCGGACGTCCGGCCGCTGTAGCTTCGGGCAGCTTCTTCTCTTGGTCCTTGTACTTGGTGTCCTCGCCGTCTTGTCCATGGTCTTCCTCCTTGTTCCTGGCCATGCATAGTACATATATATGTGGTAGTAACCATGTCTCACATGTGGGAAGTGAAGGTTCGGAGAGGAGCGAGTTCACCTTGTGTCCAATGGCGTCTAGTTGAGGTCTCGTCATAAGTCCTCTTGGGGTTTGGAGAGTAGTCGGAGTGTACATGGGGATGAACGTGGGATGCTCCGCATCATCTCCCCCCCTTGGGAAAGATCCGACCTCGGATCATGATCCTCATCACCATGGAAACGGTTGTCGTAGACGGACTTGTAGTTGGAAGAAGTTGAAGACATGGTGCCATCCAAGTAGTCCAATGTGTCCCCGGAGTGATAGGCATGCAAAAAGAGCAAACACAAGCAACACTCGGAAATACAATGGTTAGCGCACACAAAGTGTCCATCATGTAAGAATGAGTCCGTGAGGCAAGATTGTTCATGACAAAGCACATGAAGCTTAGCAAGATGACATGGAATGAGATGTAAAGCATTCATGGGAACAAAAGCATGGTGCACAAAGCGACAAATTCTACCATTGTGCAAAATGATGCCATAGAGAGACGGTTCATCTATAGCATGAATATGGTAATGGATGCTCAATATGATTATGTTATCATGCAATTGATGGTAGGCAATATGATTACGATGCATGAATATGCCATCAAGAAAGATCACAACAAATTTGCTAAGAAAATGCGCAAGCTCGTATATCATGGATGCCATGGGAATAGGTGCAATAAGACAATCATAATGTGTGTCAATCCATGCATAGGGTGCAAATTTGTCATGGGTGGTGTTGTACCATAGCTCAATGTCGTGGCACTCCTCAACTAGAAGGTCCATAGGGTCCATCTCCAATGTTGGTCCTCCATCCAATATATGTATCATGTAGACAAGAAGAAGGAAACAACAATGAAAGAATGACCCATCCAATATGCATATGTGAGGATGGCTCAAAGAGAAGGAGTTCACCTCAAGAAAGTTTCCAAGGATGTTGGAGTTGTACATTATGTATGCCTTCACATAACCAATATGTCGCATAACGGCACCGCCTTGTGAATCCTCCAAAATGAAAGAACATGACAAACACTCGAAAAAACAAATGAGGTTAGGGCAAGACCTATCATTCGAGGGGCGAGATGCCCAACAAGTGTTTTCATTATTCTTATCATAAGAAAGGACAAGGTGTGGTATGGTATGAAAGCATATGATGCAATTACAACCAAATACAATAGGCTTAAACAAGCAAGCATGCATCACAAGTAATATGTCCAAGGCTCCACGATCATTAAGCATGGAGGCAACTATTGGAGGCAAGCGACAATGAACAAGATATATCATGTGAGAGGCATGAGCATATATGTCATCAACCCAAGAAAGCGAGTAATAGTGGAACATGGGTGATGCAACATAGCAATCAAGTTAAGCAAGCTAGTAGTGCGAAGATGCAACTTACTAGAAGGAATCATGGCAAGCATGTCATGTGTGCAAATAGTGGGCATGAATAATGGACATGACATAACACAAGCATGAAAGCAAGATATGAGTAGAGTGGCATGGATGTATTGGCGAGAGGCCATATGTAAATAACAATGGGTCATCATGACTCTCCCAACACAACAAGCATCGATAGCATGGGGCACATGATAAACATGGCAATAGCAACAAGGATCTCCACCAAGCATGCAAATACACATAGGGTCAATCATGGGTAGATCAAGCAAGGGTCACAATTGCATGGCAAAGGCATAGAAGCAAGTATAACATGCAAGGTGAACACGGTAAAATGAATATAAGGGGGCAAATGGTATATAGCCCATAGCCGTGTGAGAGCCAAGTAGAAGAGATGCGCGTAGTCCTTGCACGAAGGGAACGGTGGTAAGGATAGTCCACGGGATCCCAAGTCATCGTTGCTCTCAGGAGCTCGTTTCGTCAACTCATGGGATTGTGAGGTTGACAAGTGTTCATAACTACCTACACAAAACAAAGACAAAGACAAAATTGTGTGTGCATGGTATATATACACATCATCCATCATGATGCGCACATGCATGTGTCGGTTAGCACAAAATAGCCAATGCTCAAAGAAATGAGATGCGTGATATAGAAACATGTCATCCATCATAAGAGGTTTGTTGTTATGTATGTCATAATGGAGACTCAAAGGATGTAATGCATCATGAGAAATATCTAGAGCATTGTTATTCATGGAATGCATATGGTGCATGCAATTATGGGAATCATGGAAAGTATGGAATGCATCAAAATCTCCTAATATGTTTGAGGAAACTATGGGGGTCTCCTCATGAGCATTAGTAGCAACATCACATGGAGAATATTGACAGCATCCAAAACAATGCATATTTGGAATAATGTGATCATGGCATGACATAGTAGATGAATTGCGCAAATCATGTAAAGGAAGCATGGCAATATCATCACATGAAAAACAAAAGCCAATGACCATCATCTCGTCATCTATGCCATAAGTGCAAATGGGATTGATTTCAATGGGGCATGATAGTTACTATGTTGAGATTGTAATGATGCAATATGGGAGATCTCACTCATAGCATATGACAAGTTCAATGGATTGTCAAACATGAAGTGACCAATAGAATTTTCACATGATATCCTATGAAGCATAGCATCACAACTAGGCAACTCAACATGCTCATCATCATATTCATCATAAATAGGTAAGTCAAGGCATGAAGAAGTCTCACTAGCATGAAGCATGGCAATAGGTGTGTCAACATCATGGGAGCAATCGATGTCAAGAGAGTCCACTAGTGGGACAAGAGAAGCACCACCACCTATGTTACCGTTGGAGCGTCGCTCATGTGTTGTAGGTGAGGTGTTGAAAATCATCTCGTTGTCATCTTCATCTTGATGGAACCATGTGGGGGGTGCATCATCGTCCACCATGGCCATCGGTTTTTCCATTGGAGGGCTGGACTTGTCGAGGATAGGCGTGTCGTCATGTAGGAGACCTAGCACCAAAGAAGAAAACACGCTAGGAGTAGAGGTTAAGTCGTTAGAAATCATAGTGGCCTCACATGCCGTCTCAAGTATCTCACTCGCTAAGTGTTGCGGCTCACTCACTCCGTCAAGGATGCTCTCACTCATATGGTTGGTGGAGTCACTCAAATGGCTCTTAACCTCACATAGGATGTGTGGCATGCTCTCATGTGTGGGGCTAGTGGTGGTCACACTCATCCTCTCATGGGAAATGCTCTCAATGTCACGTATGGTGGAGTCACTCATGTCACTCATGTGGTGGTGGCTCTCCTCACATGGCACTTGGGGCATCTCAACATATGTGGCTGTCAGAGAGATGTAAGTGCAAATGTCTCCATGCGCGGTCGCGTAGCTTGACTCGGAGTATGAGTCCAATGTGGGTGCCGTCTTCATGTTGTAGAAGAGGTTCGCGCTCGTCGCCGTGGTCGAAGGGATGGTCCTTCCTCGACATTCTTGTCACCGTCTTGGTGTTGGAGGCCCATATGATGTGGCACCTCGTAGCTTGTCTGCATGACCGAAGGGAGTTTCCCATGCTCAGCCATCTTCCTTGAGGGGCTTCCGAAGATGGAAGTGTCACCCTCGCTCATAGGTAGTCGCCTTGGACTTGATGAAGTCGATGTAGGCGTACACGTGGGAAGTAGGCGAAGATGCCGTACGTCCAAAGGCGAAGATGCCTTGATTGCACTTGGCGAAGATGCCGAAGTGGTTGATGTAGCCGTAGCACCGTCTTGGTGGTGGTCGTCTCGCGGTCTTCTTTTGTGCTCTTGAAGCTTGGACTTGGCGTGACATAGGTCTTGTTGTGACTTGTACATTTGTGCTTGTGGAGCATCTTCATGATGATGATGTCGTTGTCGTGCTTGAGCTCGTAGAAGATGTCGTTCGTCGTCGTCATGCACATGATGCTTGGAGGTGACTTGCCCTTCATGGCGATGTGGATCACGAACGTGATGATGGTCGCCATGTAGATGTGGACGAGGACAATTTGCACTTGCATCTTTTTCGCGCTCCGAAGACTTGTGGCTTGAATGTCGCCGCCTTGAAGATGATGAAGGGGAAGTAGACTTGAGCAAGGTCTGAATCTCCTCCATCCTTGCATCTTGCTCCTCTTTATGTGCGGCAAGCTTCTTGTCGATGTAGTCCCTTCTCCTTGCTTCGGAGTGACGAATGTCGATGGAGATGTTCTCGATGCGTTCTCGCAATCTTGATTGTGCGCCTTGCACTTGTCGTTGTAGATCGAAGATAGACGCTTTGGTGATGTAGTTGTTCACGCCGTCATTGTTGTCGTAGACCGGAGAGGAAATTCCTTGCCTATCCATCACAAGACTCGAGCAAATATGAGTGGGAGAAAGAGAAGAACTTATAACAATGTACCTTGACCGATGTTGACAATGAATCAAGTTCACTCAAATGCGGACAATGAAATAGCACTATTGGTACCAATCCTTGTCGGTTCTCACACCTACACAAGTAAAGCTTATAGTGGAGCTCGGTGAGGATAGTGGCACAAAAATTTAATGCAAAATGTTAGCAAGAGTCAATAATGTTGAAAGAGATTCACAAATTCGCAAGTGAAACAAATGGACCAATAGCAAAGAATGGCACACGGAAACACACACACGGATAGATAAATGGGGTCGTGCAACCAAGGAATGAGCACAAAATATGGAACCCACGGAAAACGGTCGTGTTGCACAACTCAAGAGAGGCGCTAGCACGATTGCTCTATAGGCGGATACGACACTTGTTAATAACCTATAAGATGCAAAATGGATAAACTTCTATCCCAAGTATGCTATGTATGTATGGTTTCGATGTTACTCTCAAGATGATCCAAGATGATTGGGTATGACAATCTTATGTGCAATGTGGTATGATGCTATGGCACTTGCTTACAAGCTTCTTTGCTCTCTTTCTTTTGCTTAAAAGCTTTATTTCTTTTTTTTTGGCCACTTTTGCACAATGCACAAACCAAGATAGCAATTGTGTATATGTGGGAACAAACTTGTGACACAAGATATGATAGCAATATATGCACCACGATGATATGGTATGTATGCTATGGGAAGTATGATCACTAATATGCATAAGTAACGTGGCCCGGCAATACTCAAATGGCTAGTCTCGATAGGCAGGTGACGCAAAATGGGCTAGGGGTTAACAATGCAATTGCAAGGGAATATACAATGGTGTCGTCGAGGTTACCATCCTTTGCGATGATGAGTGGCGGTGTTCTTGATTTAGATACCATGATGATGGAGACTCGTCCCTAAGTAGCCGAAACACCTTAGGAAACGGAAAAACTGCAAACTCGAAATCTCAAATGACAAATGTCAAATGGTGGTAGCGGAAATCGGTGGTGGTTTTGCACTAGGTAATGCGGAAGTGGAATGATGGATATACACGTGTCCAAGTTGAAGTTGCCGTCCCTAAGTAGCCGAAACACCTTAGGAGACACAAGCCACGACTCAGACAAGCTCAAACAACTATTGGGTTAAGTTGGGGGTGGCGAAATGTATGGTGGGCACGCCTATGCAGAAGATATGGTGGTGGTGGTTGATGAAGAAGCAATCATCCCTAAGTAGCCGAAACACCTTAGGAGACTCGAATCACTACTCAACCAACCAGATATACAATGGGGAACAAAATTGGTTAGGTTGCGGAAGTCGGTGGTGGCTATGCAGATTATATGGTGGAAGGCCTCCGCAAAGATGCCAAAGTTTCGAACATTTGATGGAGTCAAATGATGTTGGTGGTATTTTTGTGGGAAGGGGAATGTCAAGAGCTTCAAAACAAGCTAAAGAACGTCAAAATCCGAGTTCAGATGAATTAGTTATGGCCGAAACAAGAATCAGCCCAAGTCAAAACCTACAGGTTACGGACGTCCGGAAAGGTCGGATGTCCCGGGCATCGGACGTCCGGGAAGGTCGGAAATCCGTAAATTCGGTTCGGGTTAGGTGTTCCGGTCATCCGGAAAAGGTCGGACGTCCGGTCGTTCCTGGGGCTCCGGACGTCCGTAAAAGTCCGGTCATCCGGGGGTCGGGGTCAACGCGAGATGCGAGTTCGGGGGCGCGATTTTGGGCGGAAAATGGAGATTTCGGGGTCAAAATTGACGAGATTTCGTGGATGAAAGATGGGGAGACTTGGGGAAATGCTAGATCCACTTGAAACCAAGCAAATCCATGGATCAAAATCAACACAACATCATCAAACCAACAAATCACAAAAAAAATTGGGGCTATTTTTGGTGGGGATTTTCGGATTTAGGCAAGAACACACAAAATCAAGCTAGAAAAAGAGGGGTAGGGGCTCCAAAAACGTGATCAACGTGGCTCATGATACCAAGATAATGTAGGGCAGAATCCTATGTGGACGATCTTTCACGTTTAGAGTGGATCCTACGGGGAATCACGAAGAACACGCGGAAGCACAAAGGGGAAACACGGGGAAAACAAGAGAGAATCACGAAACCGACATAGAATCAATCACACGAGTGCTAGATCACCGAACACAAAGAGATACACGAGATCCAAAGTCAACAAAGGTAAGGATACAAAGGTAACCGATCTTCTCCGTGAGGAGGTCTTGAATCCACAGGGGATCTTCCCACGAGAGGGTCTTGAATCCGATAGGATCTTCTCCGAAGAGGCCGCGGTCTCTCACGAGGAGGAGATTCGATGGATGAGCGAAGCTCTGTCTCTAACTTGAGCTAAATCAACGCTAAATCTAACTAGGAGGAGGTGGAGGAGTATATATAGTCTAGGGCCATGAAGGGGTAAGTGAAGGGGTACATGGGCTGCGGCCCAACACACTGTGCGCAGACAGGCGTCGGACGTCCGGAGGGTTCCGATCGTCCGGAGGCTCGGTAAGGTCCGGACGTCCGGTGCTCTTCAGACTTACGTAGATTCGGCTCGGGTGCGCTTCGGTCGGAAGTCCGGAGGGGGCCGGTCGTCCGGAGGCTCGCGGGGTCCCGGACGTCCGGAGTTCTTCGGATGTCCGTAGATTCGGTTCGGTGGTCGCTGGCACGGTCGTCCGAAGGGGGCCGGTCGTCCGGAGCCTGGGAGTCATCGGACGTCCGGTCCTGGTCGGACGTCCGGCCGTTGTAGCTTCGGGCAGCTTCTTCTCTTTGTCCTTGTACTTGGTGTCCTCACCGTCTTGTCCATGGTCTTCCTCCTTGTTCCTGGTCATGCATAGCACATATATATGAGGTAGTAACCATGTCTCACATGTGGGAAGTGAAGGTTCGGAGAGGAGCGAGTTCACCTTGTGTCCAATGGCGTCTAGTTGAGGTCTCGTCATAAGTCCTCTTGGGGTTTGGAGAGTAGTCGGAGTGTACATGGGGATGAACGTGGGATGCTCCGCATCAATACCGTTATGTCATTTGGTCTGACAAACGCACCTGCCTATTTCATGAACATGATGAACAAGGTGTTTATGAAGTTTTTTGATAAGTTCGTCGTGGTGTTCATTGATGACATATTGGTCTACTCGAAGAATGAAGTGGAGCATAAGGAGCATTTGCGTTTGGTAAACATCAGTTATATGCCAAGTTCAGCAACTGTGAGTTTTGGTTGAAGGAAGTTGGATTCCTCGAACATGTTATATCCGGAGAAGGAATAGCAGTGGACCCCACCAAAGTTGTCACTGTGACAAATTGGGAAGCACCCACGTCAGTTGGAGAGATCCGGAGTTTTCTTGGACTCGAAGGATACTACCGGAGGTTCATTGAGAATTTCTCGAAGGTTACAAAGCCCATGACGGAGTTGTTGAAGAAGAACACCAAGTTCAAATGGACTGAGGAATGTGAGGCCAGTTTCCAGGAGTTGAAGAAACGTTTGGTTACAACTCCAGTGTTGATTCTGCCAGATGAGCTCAAGGATTACCAAGTGTATTGCGACGCTTCTTGTCGAGGACTTGGAGCAGTGCTTATGCAGGAGGGAAGAGTTGTTTCATATGCCTCACGACAGCTTAAACCCCATGAGTTGAATTATGCTACACGTGATTTGGAGTTAGCAGCCGTAGTGCATGCGTTGAAGACATGGAGACATTTTCTCATCGGAAACCATTGTGAGGTGTACACGGATCACAAGAGTTTGAAGTATATCTTCACACAGAAGGAGTTGAATCTCAAGCAGAGGAGACGGTTAGAGCTAATCAAGGATTATGATATGAGATTGCATTATCATCCCGGAAAGGCTAACGAAGTAGCTGATGCGTTGAGCCGCAAGATTCATGTCAATACACTCATGACCGAAGAGTTACCCTAGGAGTTAGAAGAGGATCTTTGTGAGCTATGTTTGGAAATAGTTCCGAGAGGCTATGTAGCAGCATTGGAAATTCAATTTACTTTGATGGATAAGATCAGAGAAGCTCAGAAGACGGACAAAGAGATTGCCGAGATAAAGGAAAGGATGAGCAAAGGAAAAACTAAAGGATTTCATGAGGATGAGCACAATACCTTATGGTTTGAGGACCCCATATATGTGCCTAATTACCCGGAGACCAGGAAGTTGATTCTGCAGGAGGCCCATGATTCGCCGTATTCGATTCACCCAGGAAATACCAAGATGTATCTGGATTTGAAGGATAGTTTCTAGTGGACCGGAATGAAGAAGTATATCGCGGAGTATGTAGCAGTTTGTGATGTATGTCAGAGAGTAAAGGCAGAGCATCAGAAGCCAGCAGGATTGCTATAGCCATTGCTGATACCCGAATGGAAGTGGGATAAGCTAGGCGTGGATTTTTTATCACAGGATTGCCCAGGACTCGGTTAGGCTATGACTCTATATGGGTTATAGTCGATCATTTGACGAAGGTAGCTCATTTCATCCCGGTTAAGACCACTTACACCAGTGCTAAGTTGGCAAAGATATACATGACCAGGATCATATGTCCGCATGGAGTTCCGAGGACCATTGTATCAGATAGAGGAACCCAGTTTACCTCAAAGATCTGGAATTAGTTGCACAAAACATTGGGTACCAGGCTAGAGTTTGGTACAACCTTTCATCCACAGACAGATGGACAGACTGAGGGAGTCAATCAGATTCTGGAGGACATGTTGAGAGCTTGTGCGCTAGATTATGGATCTAGTTGGGATGACAATTTGCCTTATGAAGAGTTCCCTTACAACAATAGTTATCAAGCCTGTTTGAAGATGGCCCCTTTCGAAGGTTTGTACGGAAGGAGGTGCAGGACACCGTTGTTGTGGGATGAAGTTGGCGACCGTCAGTTGTTTGGACCAGATTTGATTAAAGAATCTGAAGAGAAGGTTAAGCTAATTCGTGATAGACTCAAGGTAGCCCAATCCAGGCAGAAGAGCTATGCGGATTCTAAACGCAAGGAGATAGTTTACGAAGTTGGAGACCGAGTTTATCTTTGAGTGTCCCCACATCGAGGAGTTAAGCGTTTGGAGTTAAGGGAAAGTTAGCACCACATTTTGTGGGACCATACAAAGTTTTGGAACATATGGGAGAAGTTGCTTACAAGTTGGAGTTGCCTAAAGGATTGTCAGGAGTTCACAATGTGTTCCACATTTCCCAGTTGAAGAAGTGCCACTCAGAGATGGCCGATATTCCTCTGAGAGATACAGTGCCATTGGAAGCAATTCAGTTGGATAGCAATTTGACCTACGAGGAGAAACCCATGAAGATTGTTGAGTTTGCCAGCCGACTCACACGCAGCAAGGTTATCAAGTTCTGCAAAGTTTAGTGGAGCCACCATACTGAAGATGAAGCCACCTGGGAGCGAGAGGAAGACCTACGGAAGGATCACCCTCACCTATTTTCTAGCCAACCCGAATCTCGAGGGCGATATTCATCTTAAGGGGGGGGGGGTAGGTTTGTAACATCCCAAATTTTCAATTTGGAATGTTATACATTAGATCATCATTGCATATCATATTTTGTTACATTTTGGTAGATCCTAAAAATTGTACGCAACTCAAGGACCCACGGAGAGAGTTGGGGATTTTGTTATTTTCATATTTGAGTTTTCTCAAATTTTGAAAAGAGGATCGTTTGATTTTAATTATTTTCTCTTCGAATATTTCTTTATAAAAATAAAAGAGAGGGGATAAAATGACTTCCCAAAAATAAAGAAATATTGGAGATTTAATATTAAAATCAAATAAGATTTTTATTTGGAGTTTTATCGCTATTTTATTTGAATTAGGAAAAATATGCGTTTTTTTCAAAATTGACTTCAAAAATAAATGTTCACTTTGTCCGCTATATTTTTAGAGGACGGGGAAAATTTGTTTCAGGATTTTTGAAGTCCGTTTAGCATTTATTTTATTTGTTTTTCTGCGCGGATTTTTTTTTTAAAGTTCTAACCGACTCCGGGCCGTAACCGGCCAGGACTCCCCAGGCCGGCCCCCTTTATAAGTCGTGCCCCGCGACCCCCGAGCCCACCCCGAGCCCACCACCGCCACCTAAACCCTAACCCTAAGCCACTGCCGCTCGCGCCAGCGGCCGCCGCCGCTGTTGCGCCATGCCACCGCCCCCGCGCCGCCGTCCTCGCCGACCACCGCCGAACCCGCCACCGCCGCCGCGGTTTTCGTTAGAAAACCGTCGGTTTTTTCTTAAGAACCCGTGGTTTATTTTTATTATAGATCATTTTTTTCCGGTTTTAGTTATTTAGCGAACGCCTGTTCGTTGGTTCGTTTGAACGAACGATTTTCACAGTTTAGCCGCACACAGCGAACGTTTGTTCGTTAGCCTGTTCATCAGTTTCTCTTTTTCCAGGGTTTTTCCGTGATTATTTTCGATCGTGATTTCTGCCTTGATTTTCGTTTTAGTTTATCTTTTCGCTCGTTTATCGGAATCAGGCGATTCAAGCGCCTAGAGTTTCGTCTCGAAGCCCTCTTTCTGTTTAACCAACTTACAAAGTTTTTTCTACTATAAAATTTGACTTAAGTCCAGATTAGTAAACGAAGCTTGTTTCTTTCGCAACTTGAGTTTCGTTGCTTCGTTTGATTTGATTCTTTTTGCAAACCGGAGTTCTTAGTTTGAACTTTCTGGTTAGATCTTTTATTTGAGTTTTACCCGTGCTTCTAGTTCAGTGCTTATTGTATGCTTGTTTGTTTGCGATAGAGTACCCGGAGTGCGAAGCGTGCTACTACAAGTCTCTAGGTTTCACGGATCATCAGCAAGGCAAGTAACACTTTGATCATACCTCTTTACTACCCAGTTTTATTGCATTAGATTAATCCTCAAACAATTGCATGGTTAGGATCTATTTAATATGTGGGTTTTGGGAAGTAGATGAGGTAGTACCTATTGTCCTATTTATTATCAAACCTTTGGGAGTTACTTCTACCTTGCTTATATTGCTATGCTATGCTCGTAGACGTGGATTGTGTGAGTGTATCCATGACAAATGTGAGTATTGTTACCTAATGGTTAACTTAAGGTGGCTACTTTAATACACATCTGGATGGATTGAGGCACCTGGGGAACCCAGTGTTGCCTGTTTTTTTGGAAATCCCGGGGTACCGTGTGATTCTCCTATGGACCGCCACCTAGGCTGAAAGGGATCGTAAGATTATTCATCCTAGAAACTACCGTGTGTAGCCACAAGCTATTATGGGCTCGAGCATAGTTGAGTAAGTTGCAAGACCTCTTTCAGTGGTGGGCTAGCAGATGTAGGGGAAAGTAGGTGTTACTGTCCACCCAGAGTAAAGAGTTATTGTTTCAGAAAGACTGTGTCTCGTTTCTCCGACCATGGATGTATTCGAGTCTTGTGGGCAAAAGTGCGCAAACCTCTGCAGAGTGGACAAACTAATCATGGATAGCCATGTCCCCGGTTATGCATGTTTTGAGTATCTAGTTCTTGGATTATCATGTGGATCTCATCACTCTTAATATAATTTGATTGGGTTAATGATGATGCTTAATTGGGATTGAGTTGGGTGAACCTTCTCAATGTTTAACAACCACCATGATAGTTAAATAAAATTTATTCCTTTGTTGTAGGAAAAAATTGGCTTTATGCAAAACTATAACCATAGAGTTTTCCACTAGCCATACATGCATGTAGTGATAGCATTATTCCGTTCATTACTCTGTTGTGTTACATTGCCAGCATATTCCATGTGCTGACCCGTTTCGGGCTGCAACGTTCATGTTGCAGACTTTTCAGACGACGAGTAAGGTCCCTTAGGTCGTGATCTTTCACTGAGTGATGTCGTTGGAGTTGATGGACTCACTTTATCTTCCAAGCCTTCCGCTGTTATCATATTTAGATGGCCTTAAGCCATATTTATTGTAATAAGTTCTCTTTTGAGACATTCAACGTAATAAGTGTGTGATTGCTACTATGTTATTGTCAGGACCCCGACTCAATGCCACATCGATCTAGCATGTAACACCTCATATCACTTTGCGGCCTCACGCACGGTATTCCCACGGGTGTCGCCTTACCTTTGCCCGGGACCGTTTGCGTCTTTTGGCACATGTATATGATAGTGTCGCTAGCATCCATATGATAAGGAGCCCGGGCTGACATGGCTAGTCGTAAACCCAAAGTGGCACAAACTTACAGGGACATGCATCCATGACCCAGCATCGAACGTGTCGGTCATCAGCGAGTGAATCCAGGCTGTAGCACTGGGCTAGCAGGACTCCGGTGAACCGGGCTGTAGTGGGCTAACAGGACTCCGGTATTCATCGCGTGACATTTCCCCGAAGGGACAGACACAGGAACGAAGAAGGACACTTGCCGGCCAGCCTAAGTGTTCCGGAGCAGTAGCAAGCTACCATGGCTCGGTGGAAACAATAGGAGACATTTCCCGGTAAGAGAGGCTACCAAGGATAAACAACTAGGTTGTCAGATCCCACACATACAAGGCATTTCAATAACATACACACAATATGCTCGATATGTGCAAATACAACATGGCATCACAACATGACTCTACGACTCAAGTATTTATTCATTAGGCTCCGAGGAGCGAGATATTACAATCATGGGTCTCATGACCCAACAATCAGAGCATACAAGTCAAAGCACATATGGAAGCTTAACATGTCTGAGTACAAACATCTATAAATGAAAAAGGCTGAGAAGCCTGACTATCTACCAGATCCTGCCGAGGGCACAAGATCGTAGCTGAGGTAACAAGCTAAACGTCGAAGTCCACGCGGTACTACTAGCGAGACTGAAGTCTCTCTGCAAAAACATAAAATAGGAAAACGTGAGTACAAATGTACCCAGCAAGACTTACATCAGATCTATCTATATATGCATCATTATCAACAAAGGGGGTGGTGGAATTTAACTGCAGCAAGCCAGCTTTGACTCGGTGGCTATCCTGAACTACGACTGCAAGTAACTCCTTTGAGGTGGCGCACACGAGTCCACATATTCACCATATCAATACACCACTATGGACCCGCTCTCGAATCCCTACGAGAACGCCGTCCATAGCACTCACGCTTATCTTGCGTATTTTAGAGTATCCACTTTCACTTGTCTATGAACTATGCAAGGGGTCCAAGTTTCCGTATCCGAGGAATCCGGCTATTCGAATAGATAGTGATAACCCTGCAGGGGTGTACTTCTTCACACACGCTTTCGCCACTTATCGCCCTGTACACGTCATGTACCTCGGCAACCTTCAAGCGGAAGCCGGGCGAGGGAGTCGGCCACGACCTGACTAACCGAACAAGTCTCTAGTCCAGGTTTATCGCCTATTCGGGTTCCATCCGCAAGGAGATCCGGCCGGGGTGTCGCTCACGGCCCCAAACGATGTGAGCAGGGTTCCCAAGCCCACCATCCGGGTGCTACTTGGTACACCGGGCCACTGTGCCTAGTCTGTCCTAAGCCCACCTGTACCGGGTGCCACTTGGTAGACTACTAACACTACCTACAAACACCAGAAACTAGTTGCAACTCCTGGACAGAGATCAAGTTGATTAATAAGTCGAGAGGGGCACTTAAGCATTCCAATGTGTGGTAGTAGCTGGTCATGGATCACAAACACAGAACTCAGTTCCTGAGGACGGCTGCAATGAGACAACCCACCATGTACTCCTACATGGCCTCTCACCGCTACCTTTACCAAATCGTGTTCACACACTTAGCTCACACACAGTAGGACATGTTCACACACCTCTGATTCATCCCCGATGAATCAGACCTGACTCAACTCTAAGCAGTAGCAGGCATGACAAACAAGCATGAATGAGTAGGCACAGCAGGGCTCAAACAACTCCTACTCATGCTAGTGGGTTTCATCTATTTACTGTGGCAATGACAGGTCATGCAAAGGATAAAGCGGTTCAGCTACCGCAGCAAGTAACAGATGAATCGGTGTTGTCCTAATGCATTAAAAGAGAGCATGAGCGAGAGAGTAGGATTGTATCGGAATGAACAAGGGGGTTTCGCTTGCCTGGCACTTCTGAAGATGGCATTGAGTCTTCATCAGTGTCAACGATCACAACGTCGGAACAACGTCTACCGAGGGGGAACAACACCGGCAAACACAGAAGAAACACGATCAATGCAATGCACAATATGATGCATGCTCATGACATGGCAATATGAATGTGTTTTGAGCTAATGCAACTAGCAACAGATTAAATGAAGTTGGTTTGAATACAAGATTCAAATTCAAACTCCATATGTGATTATTCAAACGCCATTTAATTGATTTGTGCTAAATAGCAGCTATAAGTTGTTCTATCATGCATGAAAATGGTACAGATGGATTCCTTGAATTTTTCTGATAATTTTTCATATATAAATTATTTAATTTGGAGTTACGGTTGAATTTCTATGATTTTTAGAAGTTTATACAATTTTCTGGAATTTTCTGAATTAAAATAAATCCAGAAAATGATTTATTGCGTCAGCACTAGGTCATGCTGATGTCAGCAGGTCAACTAGGCGGGTCCAGGTCAAACCTGACGTGTGGGGTCCACACGTCAGTGACACGGGTTAAACAGGGGGGTTTAGTTTAGTTTAATTAAAGATTAGGGGCACTAGGGCCCACATGTCAGTGGCTTAATTAAAATTAGTTATTAATTAACCAAAAGTTAGCAGGGGCCGGGCCCACCTGTCAGTGAGC
The DNA here is from genome assembly GCF_002162155.2 of Triticum dicoccoides. NCBI lineage: Eukaryota > Viridiplantae > Streptophyta > Magnoliopsida > Poales > Poaceae > Triticum > Triticum dicoccoides. The sequence continues at coordinate 260,147,944 of NC_041381.1, read as the reverse complement.
CTGGGGAAGTCAAACAGGGGTCAAACCCGCCGGACTTGGTCCACGGCTCGTCGCCGGTGAAGCCCGAGACGGCGGAGGGGGTCGGAATTCCTCCTCCGGTGACCAAATGGCCGGCGGAGGGCATCTACGTGACGCTGAAGATCCAGCGCGTCGAGTGGTGCGGTCAGTTATGCCGGGGGCGATCTATATCGACGGCGGCGAGCTCAAAGGCGGCAGCCGGAGTTCGGGCAACAGCGGAGATGGCGCTATAGGGCATGGCAGGGAGCACCCATGGGTGTTTCGGGTTCGCAGGATCGCGGTGAGCACGTTGGTGATGCTCGGGCGAGCGGTCGAGCTCACGAGCACGGAGCTCGTTGACCATGGCGGCGGCGAGCCTCAGCGAAGGTGGGGAAGCTAGCTAGGGGAGGGGAACGACGGGGATTCCAGGGGAAAAAAGGAGAGTGGCTCACGTAGGGACTAGCAGAGTCGACGACGAGGTCGGGGAAGCTCTGGACGACGCGAATTTACGGCGGTGATCTCCGGGCACCGGAGATGAAGACGACGACGCTCCGGTCGACTGGGGCCTCCTCTGGTCGCGTGCGTCGGTGTGCAGCTCCATGGGGTCGGGACGGAGCTCAGGGATGTGGAGAGGGAGCGAGGGGGTGGCTGTGGCCGCGGCGAACGGCGTCGGTGGCGACGAGCTCCGCTCGAGCAGAGAGGGAGAGAGAGCAGAGGAGACGATAGGGACGGAGGGAGAGATACGGGAGAGTGAGAGAGGGTCGAGGGGGGTGCGTGGCGTCTCCCAGAGGCGTCCAGGCGGAGGAGGAGGCAGCCAGGCAGGGAGGAGGTGGCCGGGGCGCGTGGCCGCGCGCGCCGGGCGCGTGCCCGTCCTCCTGGCAGAGGAGGAAGGCGACAGGGGGGTAGCGGTGGCGGGCTGGGCCGCCAGCTGGAGTTGGGCCAGGTGGGCTGAGAGGTGAGCACTAGGTAAGTTCCTTCTCTGTTTTTAATTTTTCTGTTCTGTTATATTTTTATTTAATCTTTTGCCACTGTTTTGAATTCAAAATAATTCAAACAATGCCAAAAGCTCCTCTGAATATTTTTATTTTGCTAGATGGACTTTTCCAAAAGCTCATAAAATATTTCAGGGGTATTTGAAATTATATTCTAGTTATATGAATATAATTCAAATTCAAATAGCTAATGATTTAAATTCAAAGTCGCAAAAATAAATCCTTAAAAATGTTCAATATTTTTGGTTTGGATCAAAACCCTTGCCAAAAATATTAAACATCTAAGAAGAGCATTTTGGAACAATGAATGAGATTTTAGGGTTTTTGCCCTTCTTTTATTTAGGGTTTTGAGGCTTCTAAATTCCTCAGTTCAAGTTTCAAAAATTTAAACATGATGCACAGATGGAAGCAAGCATAGGTCAGGCCAGAACTAGGGATGTGACAACTCACCCCCACTAAACAAGAATCTCGTCTCGAGATTCAAGCGTAGGGTAAGATGAAGGGGAAACGCAAACTAGTATAATCTTCACGATCCAGGTTGCACTTCAAAAGAACGTTGATTCGATCACCATCTTTGTCTCGAAGTCTTGCCTTGAGAACTCCAACTATCATGACAACGAGAGGAAAGGAAAGACCCTAAAAGAATTGTTCTTCCCGAAGGTCGAACAACTCAGGATTAATCCACGGAATGAGACATAGCAACATCTCTCGAGCTGAGAGACGAAGCACACATCCATAGGAATGGAGTGAAGCAGATGACAAGGGTTCACTAGGTAGACAAAAATTCCACGCTTAAAAGGGTGGTGAATGGTTGTCAACGTAGCGAGGAGTTGAGTTGCCATGATTCGACAACGAGACACCTTAGGAACCGTGACTCGTAGATATATCCCCTTAAGTGGCAAAAAGAATTACCTTTGATTCAGAGATCATTGAAACTCTTTATACCAGCCTAAGGCAAATCACAGTAATCGATTGGCGGGAGTCGGTAGAATGGCATACTCGGACTTGGATGATGTGGATTACCTTGTTGAAGACAACGTAATGGATGAATTTTCTTATCACCGGAAATGGAAGAGACCCATGGTAGAATGGCACATTGGCGGTGCAAGCTGGGAACAAAATGCAACGATGGGAATGATTCTGGTAACTAGGGAAGAACCCAACAATAGAGAGTGAATTCACTGTTTGAAAAGGTCATAGCATTGCCGAGGAAACTGAGAGGAATCCCAGTTAGTGCCGATGATAACACGTAGCGCTTGTGCGTGCTCTCAAGAACTTGAGCATTTCCATAATCATCAAGGTTTTATCAACATCCGTGTCAAGGGTGCTGACAACACAACATACTACCATGATGGCTAATGATGGATGATGCAGATGCAAAGGAAGATAACACTTTCTCAGATTTCACCTTAGCGAGGCCAAGGAAGCAAAATCTGGATGATCGACCGAGAGACATTTAGCACTCCGCTTCTAATGTTCTCCTTGATGTACTAGCGTATCACATTCCTTGAAATGGTCTGGTATCTAGAACATCAAGTAAAGGTCGGACTTCGGGAGCAATAGAATCCGTAAGGAACAGTTACGGAGGTAAATCCTACGAAATCCTTATGGGGAGGTGGCCAACTTCTCCAATCAAGATACTACAATAATAGGTCTTCCGGCTGGGTGTGTTGGCCATGACATCCACTTTACCGGTTATCGAGGGACCAGTATTATAGTTCTTGGGAAATGTTCCAACCATCACATCTGCCTGAGATTCAGATCTGGTTGGTGTCAGGATATTCCAGACTCATCAAGTCTAGAAAGAAAAATGAAAGTTTGCAACACAAATCGACGAGATGACGTTGCGAGATTCTCGGGAAATGAATTACGATAGCAAGCTCCAAAACATGAGCTGGTTCTGCTACAAACTTATGAACACGTTGTCCGAGACAAGCATGGCCACGTAGTAGTCTTATAATTAACACTACCGAGTTCAGGTGGGGAACCATCATCAAGGATATCGAAATCTTTACGCAAGTCCATGGATTAGATCCCAAGCATAGACTTATTTTCCTTGAACAAGTCAATCAGTGGCTTGGTGTGCTAGGATATACATATGGAATGAAGATGATCAGTCTAACAGACCACAGAATTCTTCGCACGTGCATGACTGACTTGGGATGATTCCAGAGGAAGCAAAACTAACTTTCTCAAATCCACGGCGGAAACTTTCATCAAATGGACGTGTATAGGAGGAAGTCACTCCTTTCATCAAACAAGTACTTCATGAGCTAGCATGAAGAAAATGCTTTCAAAAGTTTCCAACACTAACTTGTTGTCCAACAAGATCATGGAGGAGATAAGGATGTTGTCAATGGGCTTAACAACAATTCATCTGGGTTTCCTTTTAAAAGGAATTCCATAGTTAAGTGGACAAGTGATAGCATTGGTCAGACCCAAAAGATATAGTGGTGTATGCTCGAGGAACAACCACGAGTAAGACAACATTACGAATATCGTTGGTTCTGACTTGATTTGACGAATAGCCCACACTCAAATCAAAGTTTTAACAAGATAATAGGTCCAACAACTGATCATAGGGACCAATCGATGAAGACATCATCTTTCTTCAACATACATACAAGATATCCCTTAATATGAACTAAGTCGGAGAAGCCTTTATCTTCCAGCTCTCCAAGTTGTTGTTTAGCTTAACCAACTAGCTCAGGAGTATCCCACACAGATTCTTGGAGAAGGGGTGGTTTACAGGAAACCAACTTGATTACGAGCTCAACATCACAGTCAGGAAAACAACCCGGTAACACTTCCAAGAAGATAATTGGAAAGCCACGAACAACCGGTATGTTACTAAGCTCGAGAACAACCTCGCTTTTGAGGGCCAGACGATATGATCAAATGAGTGAGGACTTGACAAGATCCTAACTCATCAATCGAAGGGTGCACCGAAATAAGGACTAGGTAGCACGATCAGTCTTAGAAGGATGATTCAAAAACCAACATGCTAAGAATGAAATTATTATCCCTTAACTACCAAGCAACGAGGTTGCTGGGAGTATTGATTTCACACATCACAATTCACTTGTAGGCATTCCGGTTGCGACAACACGGAACCGAGGGATGAATAATGATGGCGAGAAGTATCACTACATCAAGAATTCACAAGAGCCGGTGCAATCCTCATGAAAATCCTGACATAAAGACGGTAATACTTCAGGGTAGAACAGAATCAAAAGCTGGGCTGGCATTTTTATCTGCGGAGCACAATTGCTTTGACCCAATCCTAGATATGGATGAGGTACTGGAGTTTGTTTCTCCTAGTCATTCCGGAATAGAATGGCTTGACAGACCACAAGAGTAATAGGCATCGATGAACGAATGCACACATAATCTTGACTATCAATTGATAGACGAGGGTCAGAAGACAACTAAAGAGGGACAACTCAAAGGAACATACGATTTTCTGAGTTGTGGATGCATGGTTTAGCATGTCAAACGAATTCAACATATTTCTTCCGGGCAATCCATGCGGAAGGGTAGAACTGGCAGAGTCACAATATAGCATGGAGAACTCATCGAGAGCACTCTTGCTGTCATCTTTTGGTTCAGAAGAACTCCTGCCAAAAATGGTTCATGTTATTTGGAAGAACGATATACCACGGACCTCGAGGACTATTGCAAAGGTTACTAATATCCTAAAGGAACTAGCAAACACTATCAACATGAAGTAAGTGGAGTGAATCCCGGGTTCAAAACCCAGGAGTAGAATACCTACTACTAAGTAGCATCACGGAATGCTTTCGAGAATAAAAGCCAGAATCATCACACTAGGACACAAATCATGGCTAAATTACTAGATGATCCCCTGAGACACCTAGGGTCATAATAATAGCTCCAACATAAATGTCAAGGCAATAGATTACCTCAACTCAACAGTTAGTGTGATTGAGCTGGCAGAAAGGAACATCGAAACCAGAGGGAAAGGATTTTGCAAATGCATCAGCTTATTTAGAAACCTGGGATGACTCGGACAGCATAACGGCTGTAAATGCTCAGAAAAGATTTGAGACATTCACAAAAATGGTGGCATAACCACTCGGAAGCACAATATCAAGGTTTCGAGATCAACAATTAACATACAGAGGTAGAAACTGAAATGAGGCTTAATTCCAACAATTCTATAAGTCTACGGATTAGTAACACGTGATCCTGATAGAAAGAGGAGATAGCCTAGTTCTTAATCCCCGTGGGAAAGATAAGATGACTCAGATCAGAAGGGCATGAGGTATAAGGAGTAAAAAGAGCCTTACGTTCCATCCCACAATCAATTCCCTTATATAACTAAAGAATTTCTAGACTCAACTTCGACCAGTTTGGCTTGGTAATCCTACAGGCAGTCAAGCTCTGATACCAACGCTGTCAGGACCCCGACTCAATGCCACATCGATCTAGCATGTAACACCTCATATCACTTTGCGGCCTCACGCATGGTATTCCCACGGGTGTCGCCTTACCTTTGCCCGGGACCGTTTGCGTCTTTTGGCACACGTATATGATAGTGTCGCTAGCATCCATATGATAAGGAGCCCGGGCTGACATGGCTAGTCGTAAACCCAAAGTGGCACAAACTTACAGGGACAGGCATCCATGACCCAGCATCGAACGTGTCGGTCATCAGCGAGTGAATCCAGGCTGTAGCACTGGGCTAGCAGGACTCCGGTGAACCGGGCTGTAGCGGGCTAACAGGACTCCGGTATTCATCGCGTGACATTTCCCCGAAGGGACAGACACATGAACCAAGAAGGACACATGCCGGCCAGCCTAAGTGTTCCGGAGCAGTAGCAAGCTACCATGGCTCGGTGGAAACACTAGGAGACATTTCCCGGTAAGAGAGGCTACCAAGGATAAACAACTAGGTTGTCAGATCCCACACATACCAAGCATTTCAATAACATACACACAATATGCTCGATATGTGCAAATACAACATGGCATCACAACATGACTCTACGACTCAAGTATTTATTCATTAGGCTCCGAGGAGCGAGATATTACAATCATGGGTCTCATGACCCAAGAATCAGAGCATACAAGTCAAAGCACATACGGAAGCTTAACATGTCTGAGTACAAACATCTATAAATGAAAAAGGCTGAGAAGCCTGACTATCTACCAGATCCTGCCGAGGGCACAAGATCGTAGCTGAGGTAACAAGCTAAACGTCGAAGTCCACGCGGTACTACTAGCGAGACTGAAGTCTCTCTGCAAAAACATAAAATAGGCAAACGTGAGTACAAATGTACCCAGCAAGACTTACATCAGATCTATCTATATATGCATCATTATCAACAAAGGGGGTGGTGGAGTTTAACTGCAGCAAGCCAGCTTTGACTCGGTGGCTATCCTGAACTACGACTGCAAGTAACTCCTTTGAGGTGGCGCACACGAGTCCACATATTCACCATATCAATACACCACTATGGATCCGCTCTCGTCTCCCTACGAGAACGCCATCCATAGCACTCACGCTTATCTTGCGTATTTTAGAGTATCCACTTTCACATGTCTATGAACTATGCAAGGGGTCCAAGTTTCCATATCCGAGGAATCCGGCTATTCGAATAGATAGTGATAACCCTGCAGGGGTGTACTTCTTCACACAAGCTTTCGCCACTTATCGCCCTGTACACGTCATGTACCTCGGCAACCTTCAAGCGGAAGCCGGGCGAGGGAGTTGGCCACGACCTGACTAACCGAACAAGTCTCTAGTCCAGGTTTATCGCCTATTCGGGTTCCATCCGCAAGGAGATCCGGCCGGGGTGTCGCTCACGGCCCCAAACGATGTGAGCAGGGTTCCCAAGCCCACCATCCGGGTGCTACTTGGTACACCGGGCCACTGTGCCTAGTCTGTCCCAAGCCCACCTGTACCGGGTGCCACTTGGTAGACTACTAACACTACCTACAAACACCAGAAACTAGTTGCAACTCCTGGACAGAGATCAAGTTGATTAAGAAGTCGAGAGGGGCACTTAAGCATTCCAATGTGTGGTAGTAGCTGGTCATGGATCACAAACACAGAACTCAGTTCCTGAGGACGGCTGCAATGAGACAACCCACCATGTACTCCTACATGGCCTCTCACCGCTACCTTTACCAAATCGTGTTCACACACTTAGCTCACACACAGTAGGACATGTTCACACACCTCTGATTCATCCCCGATGAATCAGACCTGACTCAACTCTAAGCAGTAGCAGGCATGACAAACAAGCATGAATGAGTAGGCACAGCAGGGCTCAAACAACTCCTACTCATGCTAGTGGGTTTCATCTATTTACTGTGGCAATGACAGGTCATGCAAAGGATAAAGGGGTTCAGCTACCGCAGCAAGTAACAGATGAATCGGTGTTGTCCTAATGCATTAAAAGAGAGCAGGAGCGAGAGAGTAGGATTGTATCGGAATGAATAAGGGGGTTTCGCTTGCCTGGCACTTCTGAAGATGGCATTGAGTCTTCATCAGTGTCAACGATCACAACGTCGGAACAACGTCTACCGAGGGGGAACAACACCGGCAAACACAGAAGAAACACGATCAATGCAATGCACAATATGATGCATGCTCATGACATGGCAATATGAATGTGTTTTGAGCTAATGCAACTAGCAACAGATTAAATGAAGTTGGTTTGAATACAAGATTCAAATTCAAACTCCATATGTGATTATTCAAATGCCATTTAATTGATTTGTGCTAAATAGCAGCTATAAGTTGTTCTATCATGCATGAAAATGGTACAGATGGATTCCTTGAATTTTTCTGATAATTTTTCATATATAAATTATTTAATTTGGAGTTACGGTTGAATTTCTATGATTTTTAGAAGTTTATACAATTTTCTGGAATTTTCTGAATTAAAATAAATCCAGAAAATGATATATTGAGTCAATACTAGGTCATGCTGATGTCAGCAGGTCAACTAGGCGGGTCCAGGTCAAACCTGACGTGTGGGGCCACACGTCAGTGACACGGGTTAAACAGGGGGGGTTTAGTTTAGTTTAATTAAAGATTAGGGGCACTAGGGCCCACATGTCAGTGGCTTAATTAAAATTAGTTATTAATTAACCAAAAGTTAGCAGGGGCCGGGCCCACCTGTCAGTGAGCCTAGGGAAGTCAAACAGGGGTCAAACCCACCGGACTTGGTCCACGGCTCGTCGCCGGTGAAGCCCGAGACGGCGGAGGGGGTCGGAATTCCTCCTCCGGCGACCAAATGGCCGGCGGAGGGCATCTACGTGACGCTGAAGATCCAGCGCGTCGAGTGGTGCGGTCAGTTATGCCGGGGGCGATCTATATCGACGACAGCGAGCTCAAAGGCGGTGGCCGGAGTTCGGGCAACAGCGGAGATGGCGCTATAGGGCATGGCAGGGAGCACCCATGGGTGTTTCGCGTTCGCAGGAGCGCGGTGAGCACGCTGGTGATGCTCGGGTGAGCGGTCGAGCTCACGAGCATGGAGGTCGTTGACCATGGCGGCGGCGAGCCTCGGCGGAGGTGGGGAAGCTAGCTAGGGGAGGGGAACGACGGGGATTCCAGGGGGAAAAAGGAGAGTGGCTCACGTAGGGACTAGCAGAGTCGACGACGAGGTCGGGGAAGCTCTGGACGGCGCGAATTTACGGCGGCGATCTCCGGGCACCGGAGATGAAGACGACGATGCTCCGGTCGACTGGGGCCTCCTCTGGTCGCGTGCGTCGGTGTGCAGCTCCATGGGGTGGGGACGGAGCTCAGGGATGTGGAGAGGGAGCGAGGGGGTGGCTGTGGCCGCGGCGAACGGCGTCGGTGGCGACGAGCTCCGCTCGAGCAGAGAGGGAGAGAGAGCAGAGGAGAGGATAGGGACGGAGGGAGAGATACGGGAGAGTGAGAGAGGGTCGAGGGGGTGCGTGGCGTCTCCCAGAGGCGTCCAGGCGGAGGAGGAGGCAGCCAGGTAGGGAGGAGGTGGCCGGGGCGCGTGGCCGCGCGCGCCGGGCTCGTGCCCGTCCTCCTGGCAGAGGAGGAAGGCGACAGGGGGGTAGCGGTGGCGGGCTGGGCCGCCAGCTGGAGTTGGGCCAGGTGGGCTGATAGGTGAGCGCTAGGTAAGTTCCTTCTCTGTTTTTAATTTTTCTGTTCTGTTATATTTTTATTTAATCTTTTGCCACTGTTTTGAATTTAAAATAATTCAAACAATGCCAAAAGCTCCTCTGAATATTTTTATTTTGCTAGATGGACTTATCCAAAAGCTCATAAAATATTTCAGGGGTATTTGAAATTATATTCTAGTTATATGAATATAATTCAAATTCAAATAGCTAATGATTTAAATTCAAAGTCCCAAAAATAAATCCTTAAAAATGTTCAATATTTTTGGTTTGGATCAAAACCCTTGCCAAAAATATTAAACATCTAAGAAGAGCATTTTGGAACAATAAATGAGATTTTAGGGTTTTTGCCCTTCTTTTATTTAGGGTTTTGAGGCTTCTAAATTCCTCAGTTCAAGTTTCAAAAATTTAAACATGATGCACAGATGGAAGCAAGCATAGGTCAGGCCAGAACTAGGGATGTGACAGTTATAAATCCTTCAGGTACTGTGCGTGTCAGCATTACCGATCCAGGGATGACACTGATGGACAGAGATCAGACTGTTTGCGGTCTGGTCGCTACAATATGTGAACAGTTTCTGGACCACGATACCTCGTCTTTCACACCAAGATACCTCAGTAAAGGCTTCTGATAGAAGGAATTGGATCTTTCCCAACAAGCAAACCCGAGAAGAAGCTTCTCAAGTACAGAACCTAGGCTTCTCCAACACACTACCAAGGCAGAAGCTTCAGCTGACGAGTCTTCCTCAGCAAGCTACTCGGATGGCTTCTCTCATAAGGCCCATAGTCTGCGTCAGTACCACGCTATTGCACCATCCTCAGAGATTATACAGTGAGTTGGCAATATATGGCAGTGCATCTCGAGAATCAGGTCGGTAATGTTGTTGTCAGAAGTACAAATCAGTAAGGACATATGCCTACCGCAAGGATCAAGTGTTCGGTGGCATATTATTCTTACATATGGTGAGCAGGCATCCCCAGCCATATCAGTCATCCATACGAGATGCGACAGTGATCAAGCAGACATACCTAAGGAAAGTAAGGATTCAACAACCTCATGAGCCATGCAAATGAAGATAAGTAGAGATACATCTCAGATAATGAAAGGATCGAAGAGGCAATGGTCAAGAAAGTCATTATTCCCGCAACTGACAATGAGATATCATAAAACCTTGTCACCTTCTTGCATGATTGGCATCCGCAATAACCTCCGTACAACTACAGGCCCCAAATATATGTCGTACGTGTGCTGATCTAGGTTAGAAAACAAGCACAAGTAATAATGCCAAAAATATTGCACTCATCACCTCCATGGATGCACGAAGAATCAAAAATCTATGTGGCCAAGCTATTTCAGCAAGGTATCCTGACAAAAAAATCATGACCGTAAAAAGGATGAGACTGACAACAAAGGTCTGATGATTTTTGCATGACCATCAGGGTCCGGATACCCAAGTTAGTAGGAGGCCACGATTCCATATGGATCCACAAAGGAATACTCTCAGCGACCTACTCTATTCTACAAGGGTTTCATATCCCGCTGACCCGCTTAAAATAGTTAGCGTGGAATATTTAAGTCTGTTTTGTCAGAACCAAGATTTCTTTGCGAGCTCCACAGTTTGAATCCAGCGGCAGTATTAAAGCATATCATAGCCCATTACCACCGTTGTGTATACCGACATCATGGAAAGTCAAAAGCCGACCAATCATCTCAGACCCGGTATGCTCACCGACGGAACCAAGTACCCGGACAACCTGCCATGAAAAGTATCTTTCCGCCAACACTCCTGTCAGGATAGTCCCAAGATGTTAATATTTGAGGCTCGAGACAAAGGAATAAATCAAGATAAATCAGAACCACCTGTGAGTAGTGAGATCCCGTCCGAAAATGGCCATGATTCTCAGCATTTATGGAACCCAGAAGACATGCATTTGTTTGAGCAAGCCCCATGGCAGAAGTAAAAGGCTTTCATGAAAAAGGAAATTTATGATCAGATCCATTGGATATCAGCACAGATATGAGAGATCCAATGTCAGCAAAAAGATTTGGTATATGAGCAAAGACCTCGCAGAATTTGGGAAAGGTGAAGCAAACCACCCCAGAGCAAGGTAAGTTGATCATCTGAAATTCTCGGTGGAACAATAAATAAAGGAAATGGATACACAAGTTGGAAACGGTGTCCTCAAGTCATACTTGTTCCCTGAGCAACCAAATCTCTAGGACGAGATTTGTTTAAGGGGGTAAGAATTGTAATAGCCTGGTTTTGGCCCTTTTCTTTTTCTGTTGATTTATTTGGTTTTTGCTCTGTTTTTCCTTTTGGAGTGGTTCTGTGGCCTTGCCACCCGGGAAATCATTCCCATTTCTCCTCCCAAGTGGCTCATCTCCCTCAAAGTCATCCCAAGACCATGCCATTTCCATCATAGTCCAAATCCCAATATTCTTTTTCATGGGGAAAATTCCTTTTTCATTAATGGAATAACCTCAATTGCCTTAGGTTGTGAAGCAACCTATATTTCTGTCCATCCAAAAATTCCCAAATAATTCTCAAAATTCCTTTGGGTCATATGTTGCTCAAATATGCCCAAACTTTCCCGTCCTAGCCATAAAATAATTCTTCAATAATTATTCTTCTATTCTTCCCTAAATGGCAGCTTGTGAATGAAGTGTCATATATATTTTCCTAGTTGCTCCCACACTTTTTGGGCATGCTTATATGTCCAAATAATTGCCTCATGCACAAATTCAACTTTATTTGCCTAGCCAATCTTCCTTAGTGATTCTTCAAAGTTTCTGCCAGACAGAATGTTTTGTGAAGGAAGTACTAGCTAGGAGTATCCAAATGAGTTGAACTTTTGCACACTCCTTAATGTGCTCATATTAAACCTCTCCACCCATTTGCAACCCCATCCAATCATCTATGTGAGCACATGACCAAATCTTTGATTCTGGCAATATTTTCAGGTTGTGAAGCAAGTGCATTTTATATTGCTTAAAAAATTCTAATAAATTACAGATCATGCTCCTACCCATAAAACATCTCTCCACCCAAATTGGCATCATTTCATTGAGCCATTTGACAAAATTATTCCAAGTTTTTGGACAGAAATGATGTTTGTGAAGCAAGTACCATTTTGGTGAACCCATTTGGTGTGAGATTTTTACAGCATCATCACCTATCCAAATCATCATGATCTACCCAAATTGAGCCCAAGTTGCTTCTCCATGTGAGTGCACCTTCCTGATCAAGTTTCTTGACCCATATGGCAGTTGCAAAGCAAGTAGGTAATTTTATGGACCAAATACCCTCATAACCTCCAGGATTGTAGTCCTTCGATAGATAAACTTCCAAGACAACTCCATTTGACCCAATCAAGTCCCTGTTGATCAGCAGTGCACGCCCAAGTTTGATGCAACAAACTTGCAACAATGCCACACTCCTCTCCTTGGCTCCTTTTGCCGATCCATCAACTTCCTTGGCCTCTATTATGCACGGACTAGTCACTTGAAAACTCCTCGCAGCCTCCCTTGTCTTCTTCATGCCAGTGCCTGTGGTGATTGTCCCCTTGGCATGGCGTTTCACGCACTCTAGCAGTATTGGCCGCACTCTGGGCATCGGGACGCGCCAGCCAGCTCTGCCTCGATGGAGTTCGCATGTCCGCTGGTGCCGACCTGACTCCCCATGCCTCTCACGTCTCCCTCGACCCCATGCCCCCTCCTGGAATCGCCTCGCCGAAGCTATCCAACGCGCGGCCACAGGCGTACTGTGTCCGGTTTGTGTCCGAGCTCCTCCCGTCTGTTTCTACTACTCCCCCAGCGTCGCTTTCCTCCCCGTGAAGCCTGCATCGATCCCTCATCGTGTTGCCGTGCCCGCCTATGATCGCTGAGCGCGCCAGAGCGTTGGCCGAGCTCGAGCGGCGGCACATGGCCTCGGCCCTTGCCCAATCGCCTCTCCTCGGCTATATATAGCCAGCCCCGCGGCCTTCTGAGCAACCCAGCACTCCCCCTCACTCCCAGAGCCCCGCCTAGCCACCCCTCGAGCTCAAGGAGCTCTCTGTGGGCGCCATTGCCGCCACGGTCGCCGTCCTCCTCCTCCTAAATTCGCTCTAGCCAAGCCCTCCCCCTCCATTCTGCCACCACCAATAGACCCCCACCACCCCATGGACCCTTCCCCGTAGCTTTCCGACACCTCCCCGTGGCCGTAGCTCCGAACCCATCTCCACCCGACGCTGCAGACCGCCGGCGTCATAGCTGCTGCCGCCTCGTTCATCTCTGGCGACCAAGACCTACCTCTTCGGATGCAGAGGTGGCCTGTAGCGCCGGCGAGCGTTGCCGGAGACAGATCTCTCTTCGACCGAGCGCGGGCAAGCGTGATGGAGAAGAGGATGACCGCGTCGCCCTGCCAGCTAGCCAATGGAACCCGCAGGCCCCACCCATCAGCGAGCCAAGCCCCGGGCCCCGCCACTGCCAGCATGGATAAGTGGAGACGTGCTCCTAGGAGTACGCTTTCCCTTACTAAAACCATGTTTTGCTTCTTCTTCGGGCAGAAGTATGTTTTCCTCTCTGGAAAATGTATTTTTCAAAAGGCGCTTTCTGTTTTTCTGTCCAGGTCCAGTTTGTAAAGATTTTTCTTGCAGATAGGTGCCTGGCAGAAAACACTTCATATATATTTACCCATAACTCCAAATAAGGTGAATCCAAAGCCCACTTCTTCGTATCACCGAGACCGTTCCGTTGGTCACAGTTTCACCATGTTTTGACATTCTAAAAATGACCATTTTCCCCTGCCCTTATTCATCCCCCTTCGAGAGAGTACGATTTCCGATGATTCTTTCCGCGAGTTTCTCACACTTTCTCCCGGTGAATCTTTCCACCCCAGGCAAGCCACACCCTCCAATTGCATCACTGTAATGCAGTGACATGGTTTAAACTATTTGAACTTGTTTAAAATATTGTTGTAGCTACTTCTGATTTGTTCATGACATTTTCTTGGAGTTGTTTTTGAACTTGTTATTGCCATGATATTGCCTGGAGTTCTAGGACTAATGTTTTGCAGCTTATGTGGATGACATGTTGCCTTTGGATTATTAGTGGCTTATGTTATGATTATTTTTCATGTTGGTACCTGATAGTATTTTATGGAGCATTTCTGTGGATGCCATGTTGCCTTTGGATTATTAGTGGCTTATGTTATGATTATTTTTCATGTTGGTATCTGATAGTATTTTACGGAGCATTTGTGTGGATGCCATGATGCCTTTGGATTATTAGTGGCTAGTATGATTATTTTTGGGATGATAGTTGACGTTTTGTTGCTGTTGCTTGGAGTCGGAGATGATATTTGCTGGATAGCTAGTTCTTGTTATTGGGGGTAGTACCATTATCATTCTTCGATTCATCATGATAGTAATGTCATGTTACCCTCGAAGTATTATGTTTAGGTCATGCATTGAATTATATGTTGGATATTTATGTGACTTGGATTACATGTTGATAGATGATATCGGAGTATCAGCTATCGCAGATATGCTTTGGGGATAAATTCCGTCATTAAGTTGGTCAGGTGCCACTAAACCGGGCTTTTCCAGTGCAACCACATTTACCTTTATGGGGGGGTCTTGATTTGGTCCTTTGTCCTGCCTCTCACCGGTGCCTCCAACGAGGGAAGGTTATGCGCAGATGCTACCCTGATTAGGTAGGACGACATAAGCCTTGTGTGCCCATGTTTGGTTTTGAGCTCATGACCCTGTTTGGAACCGTTTTGCCACGACGGTGGCCGAAGATTCCTTTGGTAGGCATGGGCCACCCATGACTTAGCCCTGAGAGGGGGTTGGTCGGAGTGGCCGGGAGAGTGTCATGGCAAGGGAAGGGTTTCGTCGGAACACCGTTGGTCCACCCGAATGGGAGTGCGAGGCCATGGGTTCTGTGGTGTGGGTAAAGTGCGCTACCCCTACAGAGTGTGTGTGTGTTTAATCTATCGATAGCCGCGTCCTCGGTCATGGGCACAAGTTCGTACTAGGTCACAACGTTCGATCAACACTCACGTGACGGAATGAGTTTATAGGACTAATATGTTGATATGATGAGCTGTTACAGTTTGGCAGGATGATGATGATGATGTTGGGATGATCTTGAGGATGACCATTCAGTTGGTGATGTGGTCACATGGTGATGACATGGAGGTATAGATCACGAGGTGATCGAGATGGTATATTGCTTGGCCGGTTAACCAAGCGTGAGATGGTTATTGAGATCTTAGATGGGTGAGGGAGTCCTGGATTAGGGGGTGTCCGGATGTCCGGACTATGACCTTTGGCCGGACTCCTGGACTATGAAGATAAAAGATTGAAGACTTCGTCCCGTGTTCGGATGGGACTTTCCTTGGCGTGGAAGGCAAGCTTGGCGATACAGATATGTAGATCTCCTACCATTGTAACCGACTCTATGTAACCCTCACCCTCTTCGGTGCTTATATAAACCGGAGGGTTTTAGTCCGTAGGACGAACAACAATCATACCATAGGCTAGCTTCTAGGGTTTAGCCTCTCTGATCTCGTGGTAGATCTACTCTTGTACTACCCATATCATCAATATCAATCAAGCAGGAGTAGGGTTTTACCTCCATCGAGAGGGCCCAAACCTGGGTAAAAACATCGTGTCCCTTGTCTCCTGTTACCATCCGCCTAGACGCACAGTTCGGGACCCCCTACCCGAGATCCGCCGGTTTTGACACCGACATTGGTTCTTTCATTGAGAGTTCCTCTGTGTCGTCATCTTTAGGCCCGATGGCTCCTCCGATCATCAACAATGATGCGGTCCAGGGGGAGACTTTTCTCCCCGGACTGATCTTCGTATTCGGCGGCTTTGCACTGCGGGCCAATTCGCTTGGTCATCTAGAGCATATTGAAAGCTATGACCCTGTCCATCAGGTCAGTTTTGGAAGTTTGAACTATACGGCTGACGTCCGCGGAGACTTGATCTTCGACGGGTTCGAGCCACAGCCAAGCGCGCCGCACTGTCACGATGGGCATGATCTAGCTCTGCCGCCGGACAGTGCCCTGGAGGCCGCACCAGTGTCCGCTCCGACCCTTAGCTCGGAGCCGACTGCGCCGATCGAGGACAAGTGGCTAGACACCGCCTTGGGGGCTGCTATCTCTATGGTGATTGAGCCGAACACCAACCCTGTCCTTTGCGAAGCTTGTGACTCCAAGGTGCCGGACTCCCCTCCGGACTCCGAACCTTCCGCACCCCCGCCAATCGAATCCGATTGGGCGCCGATCATGGAGTTCACTGTTGCGGACATCTTTCAACACTCGCCCTTTGGCGACATCCTGAATTCACTAAAGTCTCTCTCTTTATCAGGAGAGCCCTGGCCGGATTATGGTCAGGAAGGTTGGGATGCGGACAATGAAGAAATTCAAATCCCACCCACCACCCACTTCGTAGCCACTGTCGATGATTTAACCGACATGCTCGACTTCGACTCCGAAGACATCGATGGTATGGACGACGATGCAGGAGATGACCAAGAGCCAGCGCCTACAGGGCACTGGAAGGCCACCTCGTCATACGACATATACATGGTGGACATCCCAAAAGATGGGAATGGCGATGGAACAACGGAGGATGAACCCTCCAAGAAACAGCCTAAGCGCCGGTGTTAGCGGCGCCGCTCTAAATCCCACCACAGCAAAAATGGTGATTCCGGCACGGGAGATAATAACACCCCGGACAGTGCCGAAGACAACCCCCTCTAGCAGGATTCAGCGCAGGAGGATGGAGAAGCCATCCCTCATCAGAGAGTGGCAGACAGAGAGGTAGAGGACGATAATTACATGCCTCCCTCCGAAGACGAGGCAAGCCTCGACGACGACGAATTTGTCGTGCCTGAGGATCCTGTCGAACAGGAGCATTTCAAACGCAGGCTTATGGCCACGGCAAGCAGCCTAAAGAAAAAGCAGCAACAGCTTAGAGCTGACCAAGACTTGCTAGCTGACAGATGGACCGAAGTTCTTGCGGCCGAAGAGTATGAACTCGAATGCCCCTCCAAGAGCTACCCAAAACACAGGCTGCTACCCCTATTGGAGGAGGAAGCACCCAAACCTACATCACCAGCGCATGATGCGGCCGACCGGCCACCTTGTGGCTGCGACAGAGAGGCCTCTCGGCCCTCTACTCAAGCCGCACACCAGCGTCGCTCAAAAAGTACCAAGGCACGGGGAAATGCGCCAGACTTGCGAGATATATTGGAGGACAAGGCAAGGCAAACAAGATCAATCTACGGATCGCGTGGGCGCCTCACTACACGTGACGATAACCATCATGCCGGATACAGCAAATTCGGTCGAGCCGAACACAGCAGACAAAGCTCATTTGAGCTACGTCGTGATATAGCCCAATACAGAGGCGCCGCACACCCCTATGCTTCACAGACGAAGTGATGGATCATCAAATCCCTGTGGGTTTCAAACCCGTAAACATCGAATCATATGGTGGCACAACAGATCCTGCGGTTTGGATTGAGGACTACCTCCTTCATATCCACATGGCCCGCGGTGATGATCTACACGCCATCAAATACCTCCCACTCAAGCTTAAAGGACCAGCTCGGCATTGGCTTAATAGCTCGCCGGCGGTGTCAATTGGTTGTTGGGAAGACCTAGAAGCCGCATTCCTCGATAATTTCCAGGGCACTTATGTGCGACCACTAGATGCCGATGACCTAAGCCACATAATTCAGCAGCCAGAGGAATCAGCCAGTGTCACGACCGACTTTTTCAATAAATAAATATTGAGAAAATCGATCTTTAAATCCCAATATAGGAAAAAATCATCCTTTCTGGTAGACAAATGCTTGATAAACAGAGAACCAGTAGCATCAAATATATTACAGGGTTGAGCTGAGGCTGCTCAACAATTTATTACAAACTCGCCAATATCTTACATATGGGCGGTTATGACACAGGGGTGTGGTGGCATGCTACTAGCTCGAGGAAAAAGTGGTGGTGGATAACTTGACTCCTAACTGGCAGCTCATCGACCGTCGGGGGAGGCTCGATGAATTTATTTGGGGGTTGTGGAAGCGGATAATACAATGACCAAAACAGGATCGCACGAGACTGACTGGGACTCCTCTAGGCGTCAGACTCGCTATCAAACTCTTCATCCATGAGATCGCCTTCATCAACATCTGGCCAAATCAACAAGCCAGGTGAGTACTTTGAAAGTACTCGCAAGACAGTTCAGACAAAAGATATAATCAATGAATGCATGAATGCATCATGAATAAAAGATGATGCTCATATAACAACAATAATATTGCAGGACTTGATAAATAAAATAAATAACTGAAAACCGATCGGGTGTCTGGAGAGACGCCTCGAAAGGTAAATAAATAAAATGCATGCCGCAGTCAGGCGTCTAAGCGACACCACATAAAGGGCTTAAAAGAAATGCCGCAGTCGAGCGTCTTAGCGACACCACATAAAGGGCTTAAAAGAAATGCCGCAGTCGGGCGTCTTAGCGACACCACATAAAGGGCTTAAAAGAAATGCCACAGTCGGACGTCTGAGCGACATCACATAAAGGGCTTTAAAAGAAATGCCACAGTCGGACGTTTGAGCGACATCACATAAAGGGCTGTAAAAGAAATGCTACAGTCGGTCGTCTGAGCGACATCGCAGACAGGGCTTGCAACAAATGTAAATAACAGGTACGCCACCGTCGGATGCATGAGCGACATCACAGACAGGGCCTACAACAAAAGTAAATAACAGGTATGCCACCATCGGACGTCTGAGCGACATCGCAGACAGGGCTTGTAATAAATGTAAATAACTAGATTAGTCCATCCACAAGAATAATCTTTTAACCGGATTTATCACAAATAAATCCCACCGGAGTTTTGTCACTGAGGCTGATACCTGACAAGATAAGATGAATATAGTACTTGAACAAAGTACAAGATAATTGAAAGATTTGAGACTCTGCAGAGTTTGGATGAACTGACCAGAGGCAACGGATTTCTGTAGTCACGAAGGACTAGTTCCGTTTAGGGTATTTCAGTAGAAACACAATTAACTAGTACACACCCATTTCACCTCACGATGCCAGGAATCACCCTGGACAACGTCCAAGAAAAACTTTGAGACAGGGAGGCCACAACCTCGAATAGCATGGGATCAAATTTCTATATGCGCGCTCTAAGGGGTGCCCCCCTCTCGGTCCCAACCGGAAACACCCATGCCCCCTGACCGGATGACCGGCATTAATCCAGGGCCATGGAACCCTCATCCCGGCCTCTCTATTTTGGTGTGTACCAGGAAAACGATTTGCAACTTACTATGCCATATTCCTTTCGGAAAACATATGACAGTATAGGAAGGAATGAATGGAAATGTGATTTGTTTCACGATGACACGGAAGTCAAATAATCTGGCATAAGACTGGCATGTCACAACACTGCCATCTTACCCATCCTCATGCCAACACATGGCTATGAAAATATGTATCCAACAACATAATGCTTTCCGAAACATACTTTCCGCTTATGTGCATGAAATATAACATTCAAAGTGATGTTCATAAACATGCCATGACTATACTAAAATGCAAACATGCAACAACACTCATCATATCAAGAGTTTAAACATGCTTGCCTGGTTCGGAGTAGTCGGAGTTTAACTGTGTGAAGTTTGCAGCTCCGTCACCTCCTCTGGTATCTACGGTATAAGAAAAATACGTACGCAACGTAAATACCGTGAGTGTACAGAAAAGTGTTCCAAATATTTTTCAAATAAATATGACAAAAAAACTAGATAGAAAAATAATGATGACGGAAAAGGAATCAATCAAAAATCATTTTCTGTTTAAAAGTTATAAGAGTTTTGGTCCAAGGACCCATCTGTAATGAAACAGAAAGTTTCTAGGGGGCTCTACGGAAAATTCCAGAATAATGTTTCGTTTAAAAGAAACGGCTGTGAGGCTGACAGGCGGGCTCCACCTATCGGGTTTGAAATTTCAAACGGAGAAAACAGAGTGCGACGGCGCCCGAGAGGTGCGGTGGTCGCCGACGGCGATCCACGGCGAGGCAAGGTGATCGGGGGTTACCTTCGAGATTAGTGCACCGTTCCGCGTCTGTGGGTGGTGGTGGTGGTCGCCGGCGAGCACTGTGTTGACGGCGGCCCTTGCTCCGGCAGACGGCGGTTCGGGCAGTCGTGGATCTCGCCGGAGGGAGCTGCGAGGATCAAATATGAGTGGGGGTTAGTCTCCTAGTTGCTCGAGAGGGTTGCTGACGAAGTTAGGGCGTCGGAGACGGCCTCACCGGAGCGAATCGAGGTGGAGGCCGAGGCGGAATGAGGCGGCCGGAGTCCGGGAAGAAGGGCCCCTCGAGGCTCTTCCAGTGGATAGGCGGGGTCTAGTGAGGTGGTGGAGTCATGCGGGGGCGAGAGCGAGCTCGGGGGTGCTATTTATAGCCGGCCCGAGGCGGTTGCCGTGAACGGATAAGTCCGGCGAGTTGATTACGGCGGCGCTGTGGCTGGACGGTCGGCTTAGGAGCTTGAGCATCGCCTAGGTGTAGTATTGGTGCCGTTTCTGTGTCCAACTCAGCACGGGAGGGTTGGTTACGGTCTGCCCTCGACGGAACGGCCGCACGGCCCGTCGGCGGCAGAGAACGCGCTCTGCGCGTGCCAAGCCACGGCGATGGTGCTACATGCGTGCGCTGGCAAGGAGATGGCCACGCGGAGCCACCAGGAGGTTTGGGCAGCGCCGAACGGCGTTGAGCCACCGTTTTGCTTCCTGTTGGCCGTTACGGTGGTTCTGCCGCCACAAAGCACGCCGGCGCAGGCGGGCCAGGGCGCACCGACGCCAGGAAGGCGCCAAGAGCGCGTGTGGAGCTCCGGACAAGCAGGCCAGGCTGCGAGCATCGAGCCAACACACAGTGGGCATGTGACTGAAGTTCTGTCGGAGAAACGACACTGAACTTTCTGAATTAACTGAATATGAACAGAAACAGTGCCTGCCAAGTGTTCGACAGAATGATTCAGGCATCTAGGTATTTTTCCTTGAGCTGATTTTTGGTGGAGTGGCCTCTCATTGCAACTAGAGGTTGCCTGAATTTTGGTGGAATTTTTGGAGGAGTGTAGATATGAATTTCACCAAATTTGGCAAATCTGGTCCAAACTTGCAGAGAGTAAATTTTGAAATATTTGAAAAGAAGAAGAGTGGATCAAGATGGTTCTAGGTTGTGGGTACAAAGGACTATCCAGAGGTGTTGAGTTGAGGTCAAAAATCAAATGCATTAGGATACTTGCTTTGCAAATCACCTAGGCTCAAAAGAAAAGACATAATTATTTTTGGAAAGAGAAATAATTGGAATAAAATCCAAAAATGGATTTTATTAGTTTGGACAGAATGTTGGCTTGTATCCAAGTGGGAGGAGTGGTTTTGGGGAAATTTTACCATAAGAAGCATGGTAAACAAGAGTAGATCAAAATCAAAAGAAGGCCCCAAAACAAAAGATTTTCTTTTTAAAAGAAACTAAATCCAAGAAAAAATATTTTTGAGAGGGCAAACTTAGCAAGAGGGTTTTTAAGAAGGGTTTAAATGACCTTCTTTCAAACCAAGCAAGGCTCTTTCTGAAAACAAAAATCACAAAATTTTTGGAGTGTCACAGCACCTACCCCCTTAGGAAAAATCTCGTCCCCAAGATTTCAGCTGATCCTTAAACAGGTGTGGGTGCTCTGTTTGAAGAAAATCCTCGCTCTCCCAAGTTGCTTCATTCTCGGTGTGATTACTCCACTGAACTCTGAAAAACTTAATGGTTTTCTGTCGGGTCCTCCTCTCAGACTCTTCTAATATTTTTATTGGGTGCTCCCAGTAAGTGAGGTCCGGTTGCACGTCAATATTCTCATGTGAAACCTGCTTCTCTGGGTTGCTCATGTATTTTCTCAACTGCGAGATGTGAAACACGTTGTGGATACCGGATAAGTCTCCGTGTAGGTCTAGCTGGTAGGCTACCGCGCCTCTTCGGGCCACTATATGGAATGGTCCGATGAATCTTGGTGCTAGCTTCCCCTTAATCTTGAATCGTTGCAGACCCTTCATAGGAGAAACACTTAGGTATACCAATTCTCCGGGTTCAAAACTGATTTCCCGATGCTTTCGGTCGTAATAACTCTTTTGCCGACTTTGAGCTGTTTTGAGTCGACCTCTAATTGTCTTAACTTTCTCCTCGGCCTCCTTGAGCATATCTGGGCCAAAGATATGGCTGTCTCCGGTCTCTGACCAATTTAGCGGGGTACGACATCTTCTCCCATATAGAGCTTCAAAGGGTGCCATTTGCAAGCTGGCTTGATAGCTGTTGTTGTATGCGAACTCTGCATATGGCAAACTTTCTTCCCAACTGTTCCTGTAGGTGAGGACACAGGCTCTTAGCATGTCTTCTAGGATTTGGTTTACGCGTTCTGTCTGCCCATCAGTCTAGGGATGGTATGCGGTACTGAAGGCTAGTTGGGTTCCCAGTGCCTGTTGTAGGTGATCCCAAAATATAGAGACGAACTGTGTGCCTCTATCGGAGATGATAGTCTTAGGGACTCCATGCAGGCAGACGATACGGCCAAGATAAAGTCTGGCCAGTCTCTGAGTGGTGTAAGTTGTCTTTACAGGAATAAAATGTGCCACCTTGGTTAATCTGTCGGTTATGACCCATATGGCATCGTTTCCGTGTCGTGACCGTGGCAGTCCAACGATAAAGTCCATTCCAATCTCGTCCCATTTCCACTCGGGTATCTTATTTGGATGTAACAGTCCGGCTGGTTTCTGGTGCTCGGCCTTGATACGTTGACAAGAGTCACAGCATGCAATGAACGTGGCTATATCTCTCTTCATACCGTGCCACCAAAATTTTTCCTGAAGGTCTTTGTACATTTTTGTCCCCCCAGGATGGATTGAATACGGAGCTATGTGACTTTCAGTCAATATCTGCTGTTTGAGGTCCTTGACATTTGGTACGCATAGCCTCCCTCCGTACCACAATATTCCTTGCTCATCTACGTTGAATTCTGAGGCTCTTCCCAAACTCACTTTTCTTTTTATGCCCTCAATGCTGGGGTGTCCGTGCTGGGCTTCCTTGATCCTTTCCATCAGGGTAGGCTGTATTTCTATATTCGACACACTGCCTTCGGTAACCATTATTAGATTGAGTCGGGCAAATTCCTGCTGAAATTCTGGCCTCAACTTTGGTATACTATCGTCGTCCGTGCTGGGATTTCGACTAAGTGCATCTGCCACAACATTTGCTTTTCCGGGATGATAGTGGATTCCAACATCATAATCCTTCACCAACTCTAACCAGCGTCGTTGCCGTAAATTTAACTCTGGCTGTGTGAAAATATACTTAAGACTCTTATGGTCTGTGTATATCTCACAATGATTCCCAAGTAGGAAGTGTCTCCATTCCTTGAGTGCATGGATGACCGCTTCTAATTCCAAGTCATGAGTGGGATAATTCTCCTCATGCTTGCGTAGTTGTCTGGAGACATATGCAACTACCTTGCCTTCTTGCATCAATACGCATCTGAGGCCTTTCCGAGATGCATCACAATATACCTCAAAATTCTTGTGTATATCTGGCACAATTAGTACTGGTGCCGTTGTTAATTTGCTTTTTAGCTCTTGGAAGCTTTTCTCACATGCTTCTGTTCATTCAAACTTCTTGCCTTTCTTGAGCAATTGTGTCATGGGCTTTGCTATAGTGGAGAATCCTTCAATAAATCTCCGATAATAGCCTGCCATTCCCAAGAAACTCCATATGTCCATTACGTTAGCTGGTGGTTTCCATCCAAGTACGGCCTTGACTTTTCCCGGGTCTACTGCAATACCTTCTTGGGTTAGCACGTGGCCCAGAAAACCCACCTGCCTTAGCCAAAATTCACATTTGCTGAATTTGGCGTACAGTTGATGTTTCCTGAGTTCTCCGAGTACAATCCTGAGATGTTCGGCATGCTCTTCTGGTGTTTTGGAATATATCAGAATATCATCGATGAATACCACAACAAACTTGTCCATATACTTCATAAATACTTTGTTCATGAGGTGAACAAAATATGCGGGGGCGTTGGTTAGCAAGAATGGCATCACTGTGAACTCATACAGCCCATATCTGGAGGTGAAGGCGGTCTTGGGAATATCTTCTGTTCGTACTTTTAATTGGTGGTATCCTGATCTCAAGTCAATTTTTGAGAAGACTTTGGCCTGTGCGAACTGATCGAATAAATCATTTATTCGGGGCATTGGGTATTTGTTCTTGATTGTGACCATGTTGAGAGCTTGATAATCAATGCACAACCTCATTGTTCCATCCTTCTTCTTGGCAAATAAAATTGGAGAACCCCAAGGTGAGGAGCTGGCTCGTATGTATCCTTTCTCCAATAATTCTTTTATTTGCTTCTTCAACTCTACCAATTCGGATGGTGCCATTCTGTAAGGTTTCTTGTAAATAGGAGCGGTTCCGGGTGCTAGCTCAATGCTGAATTCTATCTCTCGGTCCGGTGGCATGCCTGGTAGTTCTTCTGGAAATACGTCTGGGAATTCACATACTACTGGAACCTTGTTCAGCTCAGAAACATCCATCTTGTTTAATCTAGGTTGCCGAGGTATTTATCTCTCTTTGGCTGAAACTTTTATTTTCTTCCCATGATGGTGTGTGAGAATCACGGTATGGTTGAAGCAGTCAATAAAACCTTTGTTGGTGGTTAACCAATCCATTCCTAGGATGACATCCAGTCCTTTGCTTTCCAGTACAATAAGGTTGGCGTAGAACTTCAATCCTTCAAATTCAATAACCACACCTTGACAGTAACTCTGGGTCACTTGCTTAATTCCAGGGGACTTGATGATCATTGATTTTTACAAGGGAAGCATCGAAAAATTATTTTGTAAAACAAAACTTTTCGAAACGAATGAGTGAGAAGCTCCGGAATCAAACAAAACCATGGCAGGTATTGTGTTGACGGGGTACGTACCGAGTACGATATCTGGGGCGTTCTGTGCTTCCTCTCAGGTCACGTGGTTCAAGTGACCTTTATGGTGGTTGTTGTTGGGGTTGAAATTGCTTCGCTTTGGTGCTGAATTATTGCCACCATTATTGAGCTTCGGGGTTGAGCTCCTTGGCTTGGGGCACTGCTTGGCATAGTGCCCTTCTTCTCCACAAGCATAACAGGTACCGCCTGGGCGATAGGTGAACTCTTTGTCTCTTGCATGGAAAATTTTGATTTGACGTGAATTTTCTGTCGGGGTTTTGTGTGTTCCACCCTTCTGAATTTCCGTCTTGTTTCTGGGGTTGCGAGCAAAAGTAGTCTGGTCCCTTTTGCGTTTGCGGAAATCTTCCAGGCTACGTCGCTCATTTTCCAGAGTAATGGCCTTATCCACCAGTGTTTTAAAATCTGGAAAGGTATGCACAACTAGCTGGCACTTAAGGGCGGGTGCCAGGCCTTCCAAGATTTTTTCCATCTTCTTGCTCTCGGTCATGCGTTCTTCATTGGCGTAGCGAGACAGCAGAGTGAATTGGCTGTTGTATTCTGACACTGTCATGGCCCATTGCTTGAGTTCATCAAATTCTTTCTTCTTGATTTTCATGACGCTCTTAGGAATATGTGCCCCACGAAAACCTTCTTTGAAATTTTCCTAGGTGATTTCATTTTCGTTGGGGTGCATGTGCAGGAAGTTTTCCCACCACGATGCAGCTGCTCCTGTGAGATAATGTGGTGCATACAATACTTTTTCACGGTCTAAACACTGTGTGATAATTAATTTTCTCTCCATGTCTTGAAGCCAGTTGTCGGCCTCAAGAGGCTTGTCAGTATGAGAAAATGTTGGAGGATGCGTCTTTTGTAACTCAGATAATTTGGATTGCGGTTGATACTAACCACGGTTACTTCCCATATTGATGAATTGGTTCATCATTTCCTAGTGTTGCTGCTGACTCTGTTCATACAAACGACAAACTTGTGTAAAAGCTGTTTCATTGTCCTGTTGACTTGTCTGACCCTGAGTGAAATTGTGGTTCCGCGGTGTGGCATAATTTTCTTCTGGCTGAGTTGGCATGGAGCGCGTCCAAGGACGAGACATCTTTCACTCTGGGGATATATTTTGTGAACTCGTAAGATAAGAAAGAGAGTCGCAAAAGTCAATAAAATCACACACAAAGAACATTTTTAAACTCCAGGATATTTTTGGAAACACACGATTGCGCGCGGAGAAGGACTATTACATATCTTACACGCGGGCATAATTATACATTACATCACTCAGGATATGCGTACATAATCCTGACATGTTATTTAAACTAGTGCACTCCTCCAGATCCTACATGATGCGCAAACAGGCTACTTCTCACAACCTATGTACATATAAACATATTACACAAGTCGATACATCGCATGGCGTCTACGCGTACTCAGTCGGAGATGGTGAGGATCTCCCTTGGCCTGCCGAGGGTGAGACGCAGTGACGTTGGGGAATCAACTTCCTCCTCGCTAATAGGTTCCAGACGAGGAACGCTGTGCTGAGCTGATGGAGCAGGTGCCGTAGGCGGAGTACCCTGAATAAGAGTGGGCGGAATAGGTGGAGTAGCACATATGGGAGTGGGTGCAAAAAGTGGTGCAGCGCAAACGGGAGTGGGTGCAAAAAGTGGTGCAGCGCGAACGGGAGTGGGTGCAACTGCCTGGTTGAATTCCTCAGTGGTAGGCAGACGACGTGCAGTAGCGAGAATGGTAGGCGAATGAGAAGCTGAGGACGAGATAAAGGTCAGGGGTGGAGCGGTGTGTAGGAGTTCCCTCCTGTTAGCAGCACAGCCATGAACTGAGTCCATGCGGGCGGCTACAAGGTCGTCCACCATGTTGTCAAAGGCTGCCTCCAGGGCTCGGAGGTACTCGACAAGCATCTCAAAGGCCTCGTCTTGCTCTCCTCTGGGGCAAGAGAATGAGTAGTGACAGGTGTAAGGCACATGGCATGGAAGGTAGCGATAGCGACGTGTCTTCATTTCAGGAAGGACATCCCGAAGACGAGCTATCGCCTCGCGGGCTGCCATCTGCATAGCATGCCTCTCTGTAGGCATGGATCTTCCCAAGAAATGGAAGCGGCGCATCTCAACACGCCCTCCCCTGAATGGCACCGCGGCTTGGTGCATGCTCAGACTGTCGTTGATCTTGTGTGGATAAAGCGTGAAGACTGGGCGCACGGATGGCCCCATTGCGACCTGAACGATGGAGAGGAGTTTGACGAACCCCTCAGGCACGTTGGCGAACATTTGAGACTCGCAGTCGCTGCCGGCCATCTACAAAAGTAGGCAAAAATTCTGAGTGATCAGATCATAAATTTTTATGCTGACTGTCAGAAAGATGACTACATTTTGTAAAAACAAGAATAAACACTGTCATGCTAATAATTAAATTAGCGATCGCACCTAGTGGCTTCCTACAGTCAGCCTGGCTCTCGTTACCAAGTTTGTCATGACCGACTTTTTCAATAAATAAATATTGAGAAAATCGATCTTTAAATCCCAGTATAGGAAAAAGTCATCCTTTCTGGTAGACAAATGCTTGATAAACAGAGAACCAGTAGCATCGAATATATTACAGGGTTGAGCTGAGGCTGCTCAACAATTTATTACAAACTCGCCAATATCTTACATATGGGCGGTTATGACACAGGGGTGTGGTGGCATGCTACTAGCTCGAGGAAAAAGTGGTGGTGGACAACTTGACTCCTAACTGGCAGCTCATCGAGCGTCGGGGGAGGCTCGATGAATTTATTCGGGGGTTGCGAAAGCGGATAATACAATGACCAAAACAGGATCGCACGGGACTGACTGGGACTCCTCTAGGCGTTGGACTCGCTATCAAACTCTTCATCCATGAGATCGCCTTCATCAACATCTGGCCAAATCAACAAGCCATGTGAGCACTTTGAAAGTACTCGCAAGACAGTTCGGACAAAAGATATAATCAATGAATGCATGAATGCGTCATGAATAAAAGATGATGCTCATATAACAACAATAATATTGCAGGACTTGATAAATAAAATAAATAACTGAAAACCGATCGGGTGTTTGGAGCGACGCCTCGAAAGGTAAATAAATAAAATGCATGCCGCAGTCGGGCATCTAAGCGACACCACATAAAGGGCTTAAAAGAAATGCCGCAGTCGGGCGTCTTAGCGACACCACATAAAGGGCTTAAAAGAAATGCCGCAGTCGGGCGTCTTAGCGACA
The DNA here is from genome assembly GCF_002162155.2 of Triticum dicoccoides. Taxonomy (NCBI): domain Eukaryota; kingdom Viridiplantae; phylum Streptophyta; class Magnoliopsida; order Poales; family Poaceae; genus Triticum; species Triticum dicoccoides. The sequence continues at coordinate 260,119,558 of NC_041381.1, read as the reverse complement.
CCACATAAAGGGCTTAAAAGAAATGCCACAGTCGGACGTCTGAGCGACATCACATAAAGGGCTTTAAAGGAAATGCCACAGTCGGACGTCTGAGCGACATCACATAAAGGGCTGTAAAAGAAATGCCACAATCGGACGTCTGAGCGACATTGCAGACAGGTCTTGCAACAAATGTGAATAACAGGTATGCCACTATCGGACGTCTGAGCGACATCACAGACAGGGCCTATAACAAAAGTAAATAACAGGTATGCCACTGTCAGACGTCTGAGCGACATCGCAGACAGGGCTTGTAATAAATGTAAATAACAAGATTAGTCCATCCACAAGAATAATCTTTTAACCGGATTTATCACACATAAATCCCACCGGAGTTTTCTCACTGAGGTTGATACCTGACAAGATAAGATGAATATAGTACTTGAACAAAGTACAAGATAATTGAAAGATTTGAGACTCTGCAGAGTTTGGATGAACTGACCACAACCAACGGATTTCCGTAGTCACGAAGGACTAGTTCCGTTTACGGTATTTCAGTAGAAACACATTTAACTAGTACACACCCATTTCACCTCACGATGCCAGGAATCACCCTGGACAGCGTCCAAGAAAAACTTTGAGACGGGGAGGCCACAACCTCGAATAGCATGGGATCAAATTTCTATACGCGCGCTCTAAGGGGTGCCCCCCTCTCGGTCCCAACCGGAAACACCCATGCCCCCTGACCGGATGACGGGCTTTAATCCAGGGCCATGGAACCCTCATCCCGACCTCTCTATTTTGGTGTGTACCAGGAAAACAATTTGCAACTTACTATGCCATATTCCTTTCGGAAAACATGTGACAGTATAGGAAGGAATGAATGGAAATGTGATTTGTTTCACGATGACACGGAAGTCAAATAATCTGGCATAAGACTAGCATGTCACAACACTGCCATCTTACCCATCCTCATGCCAACACATGGCTATGCAAATATGTATCCAACAAAATAATGCTTTCCGAAACTTACTTTCCGCTTATGTGCATGAAATATAACATTCAAAGTGATGTTCATAAACATGCCATGACTATACTAAAATGCAAACATGCAACAACACTCATCATATCAAGAGTTCAAACATGCTTGCCTGGTTTGGAGTAGTCGGAGTTTAACTGTGTGAAGTTTGCAGCTCCGTCACCTCCTCCAGTGTCTACGGTATAAGAAAAATACGTACGCAACGTAAATACCGTGAGTGTACAGAAAAGTGATCCAAATATTTTTCAAATAAATATGAAAAGAAAACTAGACAGAAAAATAAAGATGACAGAAAAGGAATTAATCAAAAATCATTTTCTATTTAAAAGTTATAAGAGTTTTGGTCCAAGGACCCATCTGTAATGAAACAGAAAGTTTCCAGGGGGCTCTGTGGAAAATTCTAGAATAAAGTTTTGTTTAAAAGAAACGGCTGTGAGGCTGACAGGCGGGCTCCACCTGTCGGGTTTGAAATTTCAAACGGAGAAAACAGAGCGCGACGGCGCCCGAGAGGTGCGGTGGTCGCCGGCGGCGATCCACGGCGAGGCAAGGTGATCAGGGGTTACCTTCGAGATCAGTGCACCGTTCCGCATATGTGGGTGGTGGTGGTGGTCGCCGGCGAGCACTATGTCGACAGCAGCCCTTGCACCGGCGGACGGCGGTTCGGGCAGTCATGGATCTCGCCGGAGGAAGCTGCGGGGATCAAATAGAAGTGGGGGTTAGTCTCCTAGTTGCTCGAGAGGGTTGCTGACGAAGTTAGGGCGTCGGAGATGGCCTCACCGGAGCGAATCGAGGTGGAGGCCGAAGCGGAAATGGGCGGCCAGAGTCGGGGAAGAAGGGCCCCTCGAGGCTCTTCCAGTGGCTAGGCGGGGTCTAGTGAGGTGGTGGAGTCGTGAGGGGGCGAGAGCGATCTCGGGGGTACTATTTATAGCCGGCCCGAGGCGGTTGCCGTGAACGGATAAGTCCGGCGAGTTGATTACGGCGGCGCTGTGGCTGGACGGTCGGCTTAGGAGCTTGAGCATCGCCTAGGTATAGTATTGGTGCCGTTTCTATGTCCAACTCAGCACGGGAGGGTTGGTTACGGTCTGTCCTCGACGGAACGGCCGCACGGCCCGTCGGCGGTAGAGAACGCGCTCTGTGCATGCCAAGGCACGGCGACGGTGCTGCATGCGTGCGCTGGCAAGGAGATGACCATGCGGAGCCACCAGGAGGTTTGGGCGGCGCCGAACGGCGTTGAGCCACCGTTTTGCTTCCTGTCGGCCGTTACGGTGGTTCTGCCGCCGCAAAGCACACCGACGCAGGCGGGCCAGGGCGCCACCGACGCCAGGAAGGTGCCAAGCGCGCGTGTGGAGCTCCGGACAAGCAGGCTAGGCTGCAAGCATCGAGCCAATGCACAGTGGGCATGTGACTGAAGTTGTGTCACAGAAACGACACTAAACTTTCTGAATTAACTGAATATGAACAGAAACAGTGCATGCCAAGTGTTCGACAGAATGATTCTGGCATCTAGGGATTTTTCCTTGAGCTGATTTTTGGTGGAGTGGCCTCTCATTGCAACTAGAGCGTCGGTGTACTAGAGTAGGGGTACCCTAGTATCCCGTACTCGTGCACGGGCAGTTGCAGCGTCCCGCGGCAAGGCTTGCCGGGTGACCGCCAAGACCCTCCGTGGTTCCCTTGAAGACCATTCAAGAACAAAGTACTCAAACCAAGGCCCCGGCAAGAGGAGCTTGCCGGGAAGGCCAACCAAGGCCCCGGCAAGAGGAGCTTGCCGGGAAGGCCAACCCAGGCCCCAGCAAGAGAATCTTGCCGGGAAGAGACAAGACCCCGGCAAGAGGAGCTTGCCGGGAAGGCCACTCAAGGCATACCAAGAAAGCTTGCCGCGACGCGCCCTGCGTCCCGGCAAGGCCCGGTGAGCGACAAGCTCCCAAACATGACAAGACGACGACCGCGGCAAGGAGCTTGCCGCGGGAAACCCCCACTTCGTGCCCGCGCTCCAGCACACCTGCTAACGTGTCGCTCTAAGACTCTCCCAAGCACACGTGGCAGGAGGCTGTGCAGCTAGGGGTGCACGGTGGCAAGCGGAGATGAAGAGAAGGCCATCGTGGCAAATGGTGGCGCTCCTAACGGTCACTTTTTGCACTGTTTAGGCAACTCAGACAGGCATTCAATGACTTTGTCCCCTGCCGTCAGAGTTAGGTAGGGTGCACTGTATCCACAGTAGCGGTAGCTGCACCTACCGCATCCTTTTCCATTTGTACCCTTCTAGTCTACGTTGCCACCTGTCGGTGACCCCTTGAAAGTATAAAAGGAGGCCCAAGCGCAACGTAGAAGGGAGTTGGGGGGGTTCGGCCGGTTCGGCTCATTCGAAACACCAGGAACACTCCCACGCTCAGTCTGGCAGCGTCCATCACTCCTGAGCAAGAATTCAATACACACAAACAAGCAGTAGTAGGGTTTTACGCATCCGTGCGGCCCGAAGCTGGGTAAAACCGCTCGCGTGTACCGCCTCGATCCGCTCTTTGTGCAGCCTCCGCCCCCCACCGAACCGAAAGGGGCCCTGTCCCCATAGGTGTTGGTGGATTAGCCTCCCCGACATCTCTGGCGCGCCAGGTAGGGGGCGTCGAGATTGTGCGAACCCGATCCGGCGTGCACGCGAGCTAAATCTTCATCGTCTTCATCGACATGCCGCCGAAGAAGAAGGCTTCGGGGGCAACAGCCCCGTCTGCGTCGCTTCCACCACCTCCGGAGCAGGCAGACGGTGGAGTGGACGCCGGCGGAAGAATGGACATCGACGAGGGTGCCCACAGCGCTGCCAAGTCCAAGGACAAGGCCACGCAGACCTCGGCGTCCATACGCCCACCGCGCCCATCTCAGGAAGGGCGGGACCAGCAGCGTCATAGCGTTCGCAGCACCATACGTCCGCTGGCCCAAGATCAAGCTGGTGGTTCGCGTGGTGTTCAAGACCAGCATGCACGCCAGCATGCTGGCCCCAGCGAGGTGCGGTCGCCTGGACGGGACGCTGCTCCTTCTAACTTGGTTAGGAGTCCGAGCATGTCCCGCTCCTCGCACCGTTCACCTCTGCCGCCCACTACGCCGGCGGAAGCCTTGGCGCGGGCCCAGCTACTCCTAGATTACCCTCCAACGGCGGACAAGACCGACGAATGGAGGGGCACTATACAGAGCCTCATCGGCTTCGCCAACGGCGACCCTGCGCGGCAACCAAGCACCTCGCTGCCGCGGCAGGATAGCCGGACGCGAGCCGATGGCAACAAGACCGGGGGAGGTGCGACTTCCATGCACTCTCCACTATGAAGGCCGAAATCGCCGACTCACCGGGTCCACCCCGACAGCGGCTCCACCGCGTCGTCGGACCCACGAGCTCGTCGCGACCAGCGCCAAGTTCTCCATGAACGACAACAAGAAGACGCTCGAACCCGCATCGAGCGCCGAAGAGAAGCGCGACGTCAATCCGACAAGCGCGCTGGGCCCTCTGTTGACATGCATGCGCCAGGGGAACCAGGCGATCTGCCGTACGTGGTAGGTTGTCCTGCGTTCACCCGTGAGCTGCGGCAAGTCCAGTGGCCCAGCACAAAGAATTTCAAACCAGACGTACCAGAGAAGTACGACGGCAAGACGCATCCGTCGGAGTTTCTCAGCATCTACACCATCGCGGTGCAGGCTGCCGGGGGACGGGACAACAAAATCCTTGCCAACTACTTCCCGCTGGTACTCAAGCCCAACGTCAGGTCCTGGCTCATGCACTTGCTGGACAATTCCGTCTCCTCTTGGGCAGATTTATGCCATCAGTTTGTTGGCGCCTTTACAGGCGGCCACAAGCCACATGGCCAAGAAAGCGATCTTCATCTGCTCGCCCAGAAGGAAGGAGAGCCACTGCGCAAGTACATTCAGAGATTCAGCCGTGTACAGCACAACATCCCGGACGTCCACCCCGCCGCGATCATTAGCGCGTTCCATCAGAACGTGCGAAACCGAAGGATGAGGGAGGAGATGGCAATGTGTAAGATCAGAGACGTCAGCGAGCTTTACGCCCTGGCCGACAAGTGTGCACGCGCTAAAGAGGGGAGGAGGCTCCCCGGAGAGGATACAGGAGCAGGAGGATCTGACAGTGAGGATGCCGCCCCGGCAAAGAAAGGTCGGCGGCGTAAGAACAGAAGGAGGAAGGGCAAGGAAGTGCTAGCTGTCGAGCAGTCCGGCAACGGAGGTGGCGCCAAGGAAGCTAAAGCTGGCGGCTCCGACAAGGAGGCCCGGCCTGTGGCGGCCGCCGACAAGCAGGACAGCTCCGGCAAGCAGTATTCTAAGATTCACCGCACCAAGGGCCACGATCTCCAGAACTTCAAGAAAGTTGAACAGCTTGCTGAGCAACAGAAAGCTGAGTACGAGCGGCGCGACAAGGAGAAGGCCCAGGAAGGAACTGGTGGATCCGGCAAGAAACGTCCCGGCCGAGGGGGACGCCGCGGCAAGATCAAGCAGCGGCAAGGAGATAGGCCTCCCCGCGGCCGCGACAAGGATGAAGATGATGACGATGACGAAGACATGGATGATGACGAGTCCGACGAGCAGGAATTTCAGAAAGCCATAGAGGTCCTATGCGTTGACGGTGGCGCCTCTCTGTATACTTCGCACCGCCAACTCAAGCAGTGGATGCGGGAAGTGAATGCAGCAGAGCCATCCATAGAGTCATGCAAGCCTCTGAAATGGTCCAGCATGCCTATCATCTTCGACATTGAGGATCACCCTGATCGCATAACTGCGGTCGGGTGCTTGCCGATGTTGGTCTCACCAACTATCCGCAACCTCAAGGTCACGAAGATGCTAGTTGACGGCGGGGCCGGCTTGAATCTGATCTCCTCCGCGGTCCTTCAGAAACTCCAGATCCCTGACAGCGAGCTCGAGGAGACCGGCACATTACAAGGAATCAGCCCGGGAAGAAGCAAGCCGAAGGGAAAGATCACGCTGCCGGTCACATTTGGCAGCGAGCTGAATTTCAGAACTGAGAGGGTCACATTTGACGTTGCTGATTTTCCATTGCCCTACAATGGGATCCTTGTCCGTCCAGCGCTCGCCAAGTTTATGGCAGCCTCTCACTATGCATACAACATGCTCAAGATGCTAGGCCCGATAAGTGTCATCTCTGTCCCCGACGACAAGAAGGATGCCCTTATCTGCGCCGACAAGATCTACCAGGAAGCAGCAGCCGCAGCAGAGCGCAAGACACTTGCCGCTGAAGCTCCCAGAGGGAAGAAGAAGACAAAGTCTGGCAAGAGCTCTGATGCCCACTCCGGCAAGCGCACCTCTTCGGAGTGCTGCGCTACCGTCGAGGACGCACCATCGAGCTCCACCAGCAAGTGCAAGAAGACGATGGCAGCTCCACCCGAGACCAAGAAGGTGTCCGCCAAGGAGGACGACACTGGTGGTACCTTCACCATCAGTGCCACGCTTGACCCCAAATAGGAAAGCGCGCTCGTTGCCTTCCTGCGGGCGAATGTCGACGTATTTGCATGGCAACCGTCTGATATCCCCGGTGTTCCCAGGAAAGTAATCGAGCACCACCTTGTCATCTGTCCTCATGCGCGGCCCGTCAAGCAGAAAGTCAGGAAGCAAGTAGTGGAGCGCCAAGAGTTCATTGCAGAAGAGATTAGGAAATTGGAAGCAGCAGGCCTTGTGAGAGGAGTGCTCCATCCCACGTGGTTGGCCAATCCTGTAGTTGTGCGCAAGGCGAACGGGAAATGGAGGCTTTGTATAGACTTCACTGATGTCAACAGAGCTTGTCCCAAAGATCCATTTCCCTTGCCGCGCATTGACCAGATTGTTGACTCCACAGCTGGATGTGATTTGCTTTCATTTCTTGATGCATATTCAGGATACCATCAGATCTTCATGGCAGAAGAGGATGAAGAGAAAACCGCATTTATCACCCCTTGCGGCACATACTGTTTTGTACGGATGCCCTTTGGGTTGAAGAATGCTGGTTCAACATTTGCAAGGGTGGTCCATGTCGCTTTTGAGCCACAGATACACAGAAATGTGGAAGCCTACATGGATGATATAGTGGTCAAGAGCAAGGACAAGGCTACCCTGATCCAAGATTTAGAAGAAACTTTTGCAAATCTGCGCAGGATCAACCTCAAGCTCAACCCCGAGAAGTGCGTGTTTGGAGTCCCTTCCGGCAAGCTTCTCGGGTTCTTTGTGTCTCAGCGGGGAATTGAAGCCAACCCCGACAAGATCAAGGCCATCGAGCAGATTGAAGCACCGAAGCGCGTCAAGAATGTGCGAAGGCTTGCCGGTTGCGTGGCTGCTCTCAGCAGGTTTATCTCTAAGTCTGCTGAGCGCGCCCTGCCATTCTTCAAAATATTGAAAAAGGCAGGTCCAATGAAATGGACTCCGGAAGCGGAGGCCGCGCTGCAGGACTTGAAGAGATACCTGTCCTCCACTCCAATACTTGTCGCACCTAAGCCACAAGAGAAGTTGCTGCTATATCTGGCAGCAACCAATCAAGTGGTTAGTGCTGCGTTAGTAGCGGAGAGGGAGGCGGACGATGAGCCAGCAACCGCGGCAAGTGAATCCAGCGACAAGCAGGGGGCTTCTCCGACAAGCTCTGGCCCCGACAAAGTTGAGTCTGCGCAGACGTGCAAGGAGGTGCAGAAGAAGATGGTGTAGCGCCCAGTTTACTTTGTCAGCTCCCTTCTCCAGGGGGCTAGGTCGAGGTACTCTGGAGTGCAAAAATTGCTTTTCGGCCTTCTCATGGCCTCGAGAAAGCTGCGCCATTACTTCCAGGCACACGAGATCACAGTTGTCACTCGCTTTCCGCTGAAGAGGATACTGCAGAATCCAGAAGCAACAGGCAGGATTGTCGAGTGGGCATTGGAACTATCAAGCTTTGGCCTCAAGTTTGAGAGCACTGCAACGATCCAAAGCAGGGCATTGGCAGAGTTCATAGCAGAGTGGACGCCAACCCCAGACGAAGAAATTCCAGAGACGAGCATCCCCGTCAAGGAGACAAGCAAAGAGTGGCTGATGTACTTTGATGGTGCCTTCTCGCTGCAACGCGCCGGTGCTGGCGTGCTGCCTATCGCACCCACCGGAGAGCACCTCAAGTACGTAGTCCAGATGCACTTTCCCAAGGAGCAAGCAACAAACAATACCGCAGAGTATGAGGGTTTGCTTGCCGGCCTCAGAATCGCAGCCGACCTTGGGATCAAGAAACTCATTGTAAGGGGTGACTCGCAGCTTGTCGTTCGCCAAGTGAACAAGAACTACCAGAGTCCATTGATGGAAGCTTATGTTGATGAAGTAAGGAAGCTAGAAGCACACTTTGACGGCCTGCAAATGGAGCATGTTCCGCGAGCTCAGAATGACATTGTTGATGGCCTGTCAAAGTGCGCTGCACTAAAGTTGCCTGTGGAACCAGGGATCTTTGTGCTCAAGCTGACTCAACCATCCGTGACACCATCAACTGGACAGAATAAGAAGAGGAAGTTGGTTTCTGGTGACTACTTTCCAGCAGAGCTTCCCGAAGCCGCCGCCAAGAAGGTCCCCAAGATCAACGCTAAGAGTGCTGAGGAGCAGTCTGCTCCGGCGAACCTCTTGGTTTGTTCCGTTGAAGCAAACGCTCCCGACAAGTTTTGCTCCGGCAAGCTTGCCGGGGAATATCACGCTCCGGCCGAACCGCAGGTTCTTGCTGTAGAAGCGGATGTTCCCGCAGCAACAGATACACCTTTAGTCCTTGTTCTCGAGCCACAAGCTCCAGCATGGGCGCAGCAGATTGTCCGTTTCCTTCAGACAGGAGAGCTTCTCGAAGAGCAAAAAGAAGCTGAAAGAGTAGCCCGGCAGTCAAGTATGTACAAGTTTGTCGACAACACACTGTACAGAATAAGACTCAACAGTGTGAAATTGAAGTGCATTCGCCGGGAAGATGGACAACAGCTGTTGGTAGAGATACATGGAGGCATATGTGGTCACCACATTGGCGCAAGAGCACTTGTCGGCAAAGCATTCCGACAAGGTTTCTTCTGGCCGACAGCCCTCCAGGATGCAACTGCACAAGTAACCAAGTGTGAAGCGTGCCAGTTCCATTCCAAACAGATACACCAGCCAACTCAAGCTCTCCAGACGATCCCTTTATCCTGGCCATTTTTGGTCTAGGGGCTCGACATCCTCGGCCCCTTCCCCCGAGCTATCGGGGGCTTTGAGTTCTTCTACGTTGCAATCGACAAGTTCACAAAGTGGCCGGAAGTGGAACCAGTGAGGAAGGTGACAGCACAGTCAGCAGTCAAGTTCTTCAGGTCGATTGTTTGTCGTTTCGGGGTTCCTAACAGGATCATCACCGACAACGGCACGCAATTTACGAGCCGCACCTTCATGCAGTACGTCCAAGACCTTGGCGCCAAGGTCTGCTTCGCTTTTGTTGCTCATCCGAGAAGCAACGGTCAAGCAGAGAGGGCAAATGCTGAAGTGCTGCGCGGGCTCAAGACCAGAACTTTTGACAGGCTACACAAGTGCGGAAGAAACTGGATCGAGGAGCTGCCGGTGGTTCTTTGGTCGATCAGGACGACGCCAAATCGAGCCACTGGCCAGACACCCTTTGCTCTAGTCTATGGAGCAGAGGCAGTTCTCCCCATGGAACTCGTTTATGGGTCACCTTGAGTGCTCGCTTATGATGAGCTCGAGCAAGAGCAGCTGCGACAAGATAACGCGCTGCTCCTTGAGGAAGACCGTCTTCAGGCTGCTGTGCGAGACGCTCGCTACCAGAAAGCTTTGCGTCGCTACCATAGCTGCAAAGTTAAAGCCAGAAGCTTCGAGGAAGGCGACCTTGTTCTTCGGCGTGTTCAGTCCGCCAAGAATTCCAACAAGTTGACGCCAAAGTGGGAAGGCCCTTATCGGGTGAAACGAGTCACTAGGCCCGGCGTTGTCCGCCTTGAGACCGAAGATGGCATTCCGGTGAGCAATTCCTGGAACCTAGAACATCTTCGTAAGTTTTACCCGTAAGGCGCGGTTGCCGGAAGCTTTTCCGGCAACCACCTTTTGTACAAGTCTTGCCGCTGTTGCATGTAATCCTTTGTACAAAGCCGGGCGCAGACCCCGTGCACCAGTAAGGTTCATGTGCCCCGCACATCTTGTCAGTTTTTTATGCTATAATCCTTTTTCGCATATGTTATCTGACACTTTGTGCAGCACCAAGTCCCGGTAAGCAATAACGAGCCCAAGGCTCCATATCATTACTTTATTTCTCTGTTTCTTTCTCAAAAGAAGGAAGGTTCCCTCGCCCACAAGGTTTACCGGGGGGGAAGGAGAAGATAATGGTGTGGACCAGGCCGTTCAAGAAAGTTTCTCCTTGCCGGGAAGCAGACGACAAAAAAGCTAAGTTGCTAAAGCTTGAGCAATCAGTTTTTTAAGTTTTTGAGTTATTTTCCTTGAACGACCATGCTTTGTATGGAAAACCTGTGCGCGGAGGAACCAACTCGTAGCTAGTTGCGCCTTTACTTTGTTTCGAGTCCGCTCAACAGCTTAAGTGAGCTGCTAGCGCCCTTACTTTGCTTCGAGTCCGCTTAGCAACTTAAGTGAGCCGCTAGCGCCCTTACTTTGTTTCGAGTCCGCTCAACAACTTAAGTGAGCTGCAACTAGTTGCGACAAGGTTGCTTGTCGGTAGCGACCCCGCCAGCAGGCTGCTGAAGTTCCGCACTCGGCGCTCGCGGCAAGGGTACCTGCGCCGGCAAGTTTCCCTAGAAAGCATAGGGCAGAACCATACAAAGCCAAGAGTCGAGTAAAGGAAGTAACACATAATTTTTTTGCCTAAGATAGAGTTATATTACAAAAATAACTTGTCGCGCCTCTAATAAAGTGTTCCCATGACATGACTGGCAGCGACAAGAAAAGAAGAAAACGGACGACCTAATCTACGCGACCGCCGTCAACCCTTTTGACCTCGTTCACCCTGTCCACAATGGGTGCGACGAGGGCCTTAAGTGCGTCAAGATCAGCGTCCGCCGGCAGCCTCTTGAGGACGTTGGTGAGGTTGAGGCCCGGATTGCGGAAGGCCACCTTCACCAGCACCTTCTCCAGAACTCCGGCACAAATCGAGCGTGACTCATCGGCCAACTGCTTTGGGATCCGTTCCCGGAGTTGCTGGAGCGCTGCCGCCACGCCTTTGAAGAACAGAGTGAGCTTGGCGCTGGGTTGGAGGTTCTCGTCGGAGGAGTACCCGAAGCCTTCCACCCCCAATTGCACCAGCTCCTCTTCGATGACTGCAGCAATGTTCACGAGGCCCTCCGTCCAGAGCTCCACAGTATCTCTGAGAAGATTCTGGGTTTCGGCGGCCCTCGCTAGCAGTGCCTCGTTGGCCTCGATGTCCTTCTTCAAGTCTGCCTCCCGTTTCCTGGCGCTGTCCAACGTCTCCGTCAAGGTGGCCAGCTTCAGCGTCAGATCGGCGTTGGAATCCTTGGCGGCGCTCAATTCCTTGCCCCTCTCGGTGAGTCGGCCCTGTAGCTCACCGTGGGCAAGGGCGTCCTTCTCGCGCTCTAGCTTGAGGGCGGCAAGCTCTTCGCCACCAACCTTCAGATCAGCTTCTAGCTGCGCCACCTTTGCCTCCAATTCTTTCTTGGCGGCCTCGACAGCCGCAGCCGCATCCTTTGCCTCTTGGAGCGTCCTGCCAAGTGCCCATTCATGCGTGGCAAGCTCCTCTTCGTGGCTGTCGAGGTTCACTTTCCGCTGAGTCAGCTCACCTTCTCGCGCGTACAGCTTCTCGCCGGTGAGCCGCTGCTGCTCTTCAGCTTCGGCCTTCTCGAGGAGGAAGGCCTTCCGCTCCTCAGCAAGCTGCTCCCGCTCCTCCGCCAAGGCCCGGAGAGTTTCTTGGCGAAGACCCCGGAGCTCCTCCGCACGCTTATCTATGTCCACGCTCGCCCTCGCGACAAGCGCTTCCCGGGACTCCAACTTGACTTGGTGGGCGCGGTAGAGCGCCAGCAGCCTCCGCAGCAACCGCTCCTCCTCGGGCTCTTCACTGCTGCTTCCCGGTGCGTCGACGATCGACAACCCGGCGGAGGCAAGCACCTCCCCATCCAGAGCTTCTCCTTCCATCGGCGCCCTGGAGCTCGATGCCCAGGGGAGCCTGATGAAGATGCCCTCGCCATCCTTCAGATAGGCGCCGGGTTGGGGCTCCTCGGAGCCTGACGCTGCGGCAGCGGCGGAGGGATCAGCGGTCAGTGCAGCGCCTGATGCTCCTGCGGCCTCAGGGCCGTCAGTGCGATCGCCAGATCCCCCGCCAGCTTCCTCGGCGGCAGCCTTGGCGGCCTCTTCGCCAGCGGGCACATCAGCGCCGGCTCCTTCTTCGGCGGCCGCGGCATCATCAGTATTGCCGCGCGCGTCCTCCTCACCGCCCGCCTCGGTCTCCATCGGATCCGCGGAGGGTGGGTCTGACGACCGGAGAAGAAGGAGAAATCAAACAAGTATCCGAGAAGAGAAATCAGCAGGAGACTACAAGGAAAGTTTCGGGCAAGAAAGACTACCTGTGCTAGGATCTGCTGTCATGACCTCCACCACCGGGGGATCGTTGGCGCTGTCCCTTGCCAGAGACTCCCCCCTTGCCGGAGACTCCTCCCTTGCTGGAGATCGCTTCCTTGCCGGAGAACGCTCCCTTGCCGAGGAGTCCGCCCTTGGCGGCGTAGTCGAAGCAGACGACGAGTCGGAGGAGATCACCACGCCCTCCTGATCAAGCTGTTCTGCTCCTGCACAAACAAACCAGTGATCAGATGTCAACAAAAGAAAAAGAGCAACCACGCGCACTCAGAAGCAGAAAGTAAACCACATGCTTACGCTGGGGGCTGCGCTGGGGGCTGCTCTGCGAAGTGATGGCCGGATCCGGCAAGGTGGTCTCGGGCGTGCCTCCTGTCGTTGCAGTGGGCTCGTCCTCGATGACCACCACCTGAGCCTTGGCCCTCTTCGCCGCCCTCTGGGCCAGAGTCCTGAAAAAGAAGAGCCCAGGGGGGATCAGATCCGATGCAAGACAAGATCAGCAAGTTGAAGAACTACAAGAACAATCAAGGGAATCTTACTCTTCTTCCTCTTCCTCCTCGTCGGAGCTGAGCGCGGAGAGGTCGAAGTTCGGCCCACCCCCGGCGCGATGAGGTGGAGGGGTGGGATCCCTTGGCCGCTTGGCGGGGACTGCGGCGCCAGCCCGAGATGACCCCGCCGCAGTGGCACACCCGCGGCAACCGTACTTGCCGCGGCTGTTGGCCCACTTGCCGTCCTGCTACGTCGCCGACCCTGCGGAGGCGCCTACTTGGCTGCGCTGGGGGCTGCGTTCCGGGCCCTGTTCCCGGCAAGCTCCCTGGAGATGGCGGGCCGCTCGCGCCCTCGGCGGGCTCACTCAACTCGGCGTCGGGCACGGCAAGCTCTTCTTCGTCTTCGGGCCACTCCTGCTCAGCAAGACTCATCGCCGATGCCACGTCCGCTTCCTCCACGGTGAACCCGAATTCACCCGCGGCCGCGGCTGCCGCCGCCTCTTCCGCCCTGGTGGCGATGCGCTCCATCTCTTGATTAGTGGTGTCGCGGGTGAGGAGCTTCTTCTCGTCAGCATTGACCGCCACCTCCACTAGGCTGTCGAAGAACTGCTGCACGACGTCGCCGGCGGGCTCTTGCCAAGTTGGAGTGATCCCGTGCGAGTCACACAACGGCATCATTGCGCAGATGCGGTCGCGCGAGGAGTTGTTACACAGAGGCACGACGCCTGCCGGCAACCTGAACCACTCGGGATGCTGCGGGTCGTGCTTGAATATTTCCTTAAGTATCCCGTCCAATTCTATGACGGTGAAATTGAAGTTGAGGCCTGGGCGCAACCTCATGATGTTTGCCGGGCCTCCAAATTCCCAGGCGGGTCTCCCCCTCGCCTGCAGAGGGGCGATGCGGCGGCGGAGGAAATCTGCGCCGACTGCTCCTACAGTCAACCCGGCAAGCCTGAGGCGCAAGATCCGGGTGGTGGCGATCTTCAACTTGTCATCGTCCGCGGACAGAGCGCTCCAATCATTGCCTCGCACTGCTGGGGCTTGGCGCAGGGCGGTGAACGGCTGCGGGTTCTCCTCTACAACCCAGCACCAGTTTGCTCTCCACTCATCCCACTTGCTGTGGAGCTCCCCCTCCAGATAGGTCTCCTTCTTGCCGGCTCGCGAGATCCAGGCGATCCCCCCGGCAAGGGTTTCCCCTCTCTCGACACGGGGCATGAAGAAATGGCGGAAGAGAGCTACGTTGGGGTGGACTCCGACAAAGTTTTCGCATAGATGGGCGAAAACTGCCATGGTCAAGACGGCGTTGGGGGTAAAATCAAGGAGGTGGAACCTGTAGGTGTTCATGATATCACAGAAGAAATCAGAGAATGGCAGGCAGAGCCCGCAGTAGAAGAACACGGCAAAGAAAGGGTACCCGCCAACTGGAGCTCCTTGCGAGGTGATGGCGGAGAGTACCTTTGTGCGCGGATGCGCCCGTGTCTCCATCGACCAGAAGAGATAGTACCACTCCCTCAGATCCTTTGCGGAGAGCTCGGGGAGGAAGGTGGCCCACTCTTTCCGCAGCGCCTCAAGCCGCTGCGCTTCGGTCGACTTCACAGCTTTCCCGGCATTTCCCTTTCTGGGCTTCGGAGCCATGGCGGAGGCGGTGGGGGAGATCGACGGCGCTGGTAATGGCGGCGGCGACGGAAGCGGAGCGCTGCTCTCTTTCGACTTTGGAAGCGGAGGAGGGCGGCGGAGATTTCTAAGATTGTAGCAGTGAAGGGCGAAAGTGGGGGAAATGCCCCTGTTTCCCCTGCTTATAAAGAGGGACGGGGCGGACATTTCGGCCTTCCAAATAAACGGCCTCCCACGATCTCTCCCACGACGCCGCGTTTGACGCGTGCCGTTCTGGGCGTGCGTGGTGGGAGCGGAGAGATATGCGGCGTGACCTAGGCCGCGCGTGCCCGTGCACTGTTTTGGCCTGGCCCAACAGTGCTAGGCACCGTGTATGGCCCAGGCCCGGGGGCTCCTGTCGGTGTACTAGAGTAGGGGTACCCTAGTATCCCGAACTCGTGCATGGGCAGTTGCAGTGTCCCGCGGCAAGGCTTGCCGGGTGACCCCCAAGACCCTCCGTGGTTCCCTTGAAGACCATTCAAGAACAAAGTACTCAAACCAAGGCCCCGGCAAGAGGAGCTTGCCGGGAAGGCCAACCAAGGCCCCGGCAAGAGGAGCTTGCCGGGAAGGCCAACCCAGGCCCCGGCAAGAGGATCTTGCCGGGAAGAGACAAGACCCCGGCAAGAGGAGCTTGCCGGGAATGCCACTCAAGGCATACCAAGAAAGCTTGCCGCGACGCGCCCTGCGTCCCGGCAAAGCCCAGTGAGCGACAAGCTCCCAAACACGACAAGACGACGACCGCGGCAAGGAGCTTGCCGCGGGAAACCCCCACTTCGTGCCCGCGCTCCAGCACACCTGCTAACGTGTCACTCTAGGACTCTCCCAAGCACACGTGGCAGGAGGCTGTGCAGCTAGGGGTGCGCGGTGGCAAGCGGAGATGAAGAGAAGGCCATCGTGGCAAACGGTGGCGCTCCTAACGGTCACTTTTTGCACTGTTTAGGCAACTCAGACAGGCATTCAATGACTTTGTCCCCTGCCGTCAGAGTTAGGTAGGGTGCACTGTATCCACAGTAGCGGTAGCTGCACCTACCGCATCCTTTTCCATTTGTACCCTTCTAGTCTACGTTGCCACCTGTCGGTGACCCCTTGAAAGTATAAAAGGAGGCCCAAGCGCAACGTAGAAGGGGGTTGGGGGGGTTCGGCCGGTTCGGCTCATTCGAAACACCAGGAACACTCCCACGCTTAGTCTGGCAGCGTCCATCGCTCCTGAGCAAGAATTCAATACACACAAACAAGCTGTAGCGGGGTTTTACGCATCCGTGCGGCCTGAAGCTGGGTAAAACCGCTCACGTGTACCGCCTCGATCCGCTCTTTGTGCAGCCTCCGCCCCCCACCGAACCGAAAGGGGCCCTGTCCCCATAGGTGTTGGTGGATCAGCCTCCCTGACATAGAGGTTGCCTGAATTTTGGTGGAATTTTTGGAGGAGTGTAGATATGTATTTCACCAAATTTGGCAAATCTGGTCCAAACTTGCAGAGAGTAAATTTTGAAATATTTGAAAAGAAGAAGAGTAGATCAAGATGGTTCTAGGTTGTGGGTACAAAGGACTATCCAGAGGTGTTGAGTTGAGGTCAAAAATCAAATGCATTAGGGTACTTGCTTTGCAAATCACCTAGGCTCAAAAGAAAAGACAAAATTATTTTTGGAAAGAGAAATAATTGGAATAAAATCCAAAAATGGATTTTATTAGTTTCGACATAATGTTTGGGTTGTATCCAAGTGGGAGGAGGGGTTTTGGAGAAATTTTACCATAAGAAGCATGGTAAACAAGAGTGGATCAAAATCAAAAGAAAGCCCCAAAACAAAAGATTTTCTTTTTAAAAGAAACTAAATCCAAGAAAAAATATTTTTGACAGGGCAAACTTAGCAAGAGGGTTTTTAAGAAGGGTTTAAATGAGCTTCTTTCAAACCAAGCAAGGCTCTTTCTGAAAACAAAAATCACAAAATTTTTGGAGTGTCATAGCCAGACAATTCTGGACACGGTTCCTAACCAAGAAAAATCAAATCGTCGACTGTCTAGACGCAGAGGCCCTTGCAGCCTTCAAACATAACATCCGTGACGAGTGGCTTGCCCGACACCTAGGACAGGAAAAGCCGAAATCCATGGCAGCCCTCACAACACTTGTGACCCGCTTTTGCACGAGAGAGGATAGCTGGCTAGCTTGCAGTAACAACATGACCAAAAGCCCTGGTAATTCGGATACCAAGGACAGCAATGGCAGGTCGCGTCGCAACAAGCACAAGCGCCGCATTAACGGTAATAACGCTGAGGATACGGCAGTCAATGCCGGATTTAGAGGCTCTAAACCCGGTCAGCAGAAAAAGCCATTCAAAAGAAATACTCCGGGCCCATCCAATTTGGACCGAATACTCAATCGCTCGTGCCAGATACACGGCACCGCCAAAAAACCAGCCAACCACACCAACAGGGATTGCTGGGTGTTCAAGCAGGCAGGCAAGTTAAATGCCGAAAACAATGACAAGGGGCTGCATAGCGATGACAAGGAGGAGCCCTGGCCGTCGAACAATAGAGGACAGAAGGGCTTCCCCCCACAAGTGCGGACGGTGAACATGATATATGCAACCCACATACCCAAAAGGGAGCGGAAGCGTGCACTAAGGGACGTATATGCGATGGAGCCAGTCGCCCCAAAGCTCAATCCGTGGTCCTCCTGCCCGATCACTTTTGATCCAAGGGACCACCCCACTAGCATCCACCATGGTGGATTCGCCGCATTGGTTCTAGACCCAATCATTGACGGATTTCACCTCACTAGAGTCCTGATGGATGGCAGCAACAGCCTGAACCTGCTTTATCAGGATACAGTGTGCAAAATGGGCATAGACCCCTCAAGGATTAAACCTACAAGGACGACCTTTAAAGGCGTCATACCAGTTGTAGAGGCCAACTGTACAGGCTCAGCTACACTTGAAGTGGTCTTCGGATCCCCGGATAACTTCCGAAGCAAGGAGTTAATCTTCGACATAGTCCCGTTTCGCAGCGGCTACCACGCACTGCTCGGACGAAGCGCATTTGCAAAGTTCAATGCGGTGCCGCACTACGCATACCTCAAGGTCAAGATGCCAGGCCCTCGAGGAGTCATTACGGTCAACAGAAACACCGAGTGCTCTCTCTGAATGGAGGAGCATAATGCGGCCCTCACGGCGGAAGTACAAAGCAGCCTTTCAAGGCAATTCTCGAGTCGGGCTATTAAACGTCCAAACACCGTCAAGCGCGCCCGGAGTAACCTACAACAAGACCTCCTGGCACGTTCCGAGCACGTGTAGCAATGCGGCCCCATCCCCAGCCCTCGTGAAATTGCGAAACCAGTACTACGCGTACATAATTATGCTCTGGAAATACCATGGGCATAGGGGAGGGGCACGACCACGGCATGCCCAGAATGCGGCTCAACCACACCAGGGGCTCCCGATTGTGTCATTCTTTTTTTTTCTTACTTTCAGGACTCCTTTCTCAAGAAGCCCTGTCCGGCAGTAGAATCGCCGAACACACGATGCAACAGCCAGGGAAGCAGAAAGCTACGTCGAGTGTCCAGGTGGTCTCCATAACGAGCAGTATACTTGTTTCACATATCATCCCGCAGCTCTCTCCTGGAGGGGGACATGTCAAATAGTCCCGCCCATTGCTTATCGCACGATTTGTATCATTCTGCTTTTACCACAGCTTTTTTTAATAAACAATGCATAGCTTTTGCCTATTATTGCATTCCTTTCTCTATCCATATATGTTCATTTATGACATGTTGCACCCGTACACTTTGGTACGGCCAAATACACCAGGGGCTTAAGTACCCCAAAATGTGGTGTGATAAGTCCGAACACTTTCACAAGTGCGGCACCCCGAACTTATAGCATTATATGCATCGGCTCTGAATCATGTCTTGGGTCAATAGTTGGGTTTGCCCGACTCCCATGTTTTGGTACCTTACGTTCCGTTATATCGGCTAAGGTAGCGCTAGGAGAACCACTGCGACTGTGCCCCGGTTGAGCTGGGTTAAGCACCTCAGTGGAGAAAGCTAAAACTGACCATCATGATAGGGCGAGAGTCGGTCGCTGTTCGAGAGGTTTGCGAGTCCCTAAAGACTTATGCCGCTTAGAGCGAGGAGTCGTCTTTGTCTGGCCCAGGCGTGGATAGCACCCCGAACTCGGTCTTCCAAATACTAGGGGCTTCGCCGAAATTTAAAATTATAGAATTCTATGGCTAAGTGAGAGTGTTCAAGCATTATAGTCCGGTTGCCTTGTTCATTGCGTTGAACGCCTCCCTCGAAGGACCCAAGAATGGGAAAAAGAGCGCTCAAGTTTATCCCGAACACCCCAGCACTCGTGGCATGGGGGCAGAAGCCGATGACTCGCCATCTCTCAAATTTAATAAACGGCTGCACAGAAGGTAATATTTTAAATTCAGAAGCGTTGCTTAGCACTTATGAACAAGTTTTCAGCGTACACGATAACAAATGCGAGTTTACTAAAAAATTACATCTTTGGAGCATTCACCCGCTATAAGGCGGACACCCTTCAGGACGCCCTCATAATACATCTCGGGCTCGCGATACTCCCTGCCTGACGGTGGTCTATCCGTCACAAGCTTCTCAGCGTCCATCTTGCCCTAGTGCACTTTAGCACGGGCAAGGGCCCTACGGGCACCTTCGATGCAAACGGAGCGCTTGACGACTTCAATCCATGGACAGGCGTCCACCAGCCGCCTCACCAGCCCGAAGTAGCTCCTAGGCATGGCTTCCTTAGGCCACAGCCGAACTATGAGGCCCTTCATGGCCTGTTCGGCCACCTTATGGAGCTCGACCAGCTGCTTCAGCTGGTCGCTCAAGGGCACCGGATGTCCGGCCTCAGCATACTGAGAATAGAACACCTTCTCCGTCCAGCTCCCCTCCTCGGCTCGGTAGAATGCGGCAGCATCGGACACACTATGGGGAAGATCTGCGAATGCTCCTGGAGAGCTCCGGATTTGGGTAAGTAACAAGTAATTCACTTTCACGTGCCTGCTTTGCATAAAGAATGCCTTACCCGCCGCTATCTTCTTCACCGCTTCAATTTCCTGGAGGGCTTTTTGGGCTTCGGCCTTAGCGGCTTTGGCGCTCTCGAGGGCCGAGGCGAGCTCGGACTCTCGAGTCTTTGAGTCACGCTCCAAACTCTCGTGTTTTTCCATGAGAGCGTGGAGCTCTTGCCGCACGTCCGCCACCCGCACCTCCTGCTTCTCTCGCTCGGTGCGCTCCGCGACCGCATTGCCTTCGGCCTTGGACACCGCTTCCTTCAGGATCGCCACCTTGTTCGTGGCCCCTGCAATACCCATGTTATTCCTGTCATTTTTTGCAACCACATCTTTTATATACTTCCATAAGGTATTACTTACCTTCCTTGTCCTCGAGCTGCTTTTTGGCAAGGCCGAGCTCATTCTCGGACCGCTCGAGGCTCTGCTTCAATGCATTAACCTCCACAGTCAGTGCGGTAGAGGTCAGCAACGCAGCCTGCATTCCCATATTGACATACTGATGTTGGACTCCTGCGTACATCTTTTTAGATCCTCAGTTCGACTTTTCTTTCCGAACACCAAACCGAGCATCAGGGGCTACTGTCTATGCGGTAATATTTTTACATATCTTAAATACATACCACAAAGCCTGTTAGAAGGCCGGCACAAGCTTCAGTCAGCCCGCTCTTGGCGGACTGAACTTTCTGGATCACCACACTCATAACAGTGCGGTGCTCCTCATCGATGGACGCGCCGTTAAGCGCCTCCAGCAAATTATCCGGTGCCTCCGGTTGGACAGAGGTCACCGGTGTCACAGTCTCACCCTTCTTACGAAGGGGCCGCCTGCCGGACTCCGGAACCACTAAAGGTTCCGGTGCAGAGTCCGGACCAGGGACGGACTTAGAGCCCTTTGGGGTTTTATCCCCCTTGCGCCTGGAGTCCGAGAGGTTGCCTTGCGGCGCCTCCTGGACCACCTCCTCCTGGCTAGGCCCCTTTTGGGACCCCACCTTGGCGTCATCCACAACGCGAGGAGAGGAGGCAGCCGGAAGTGAGGTGCTATTCACGTCCGACGAATCCAGGGAGCCGCTCGTTGAAGCGTCGAGCTCGTCCTTGGGCGGGCTGCAGGGTTATATTCGGCGTTAGGAGGTACTGTGCGATAAATGAAACGCCATGAGTTATTTTGGTATCCGGACACTTACGATTTTGCTAGGGGCTTAGCCCTCGGTGGCCACTCCTCTTCGCCATCGTCGACGTTGGTGGAGTAGTCCGGAGGAAGAGTCCTTCCCTTCTTGGACCCTCCGGCCTCCCCAGTTGGGGCGGCCTTCCTTTTCTTCTCTCCCCCCGCTGGGGGAGAGGTCTCTTTTTCCTCCTCCTTGTCTTCGCGGGAGGAGTCCACCTCGGAGTCATCGGACGATGAGTCCGACAACACCTGGCGCCGGGAACTCCTTCGAGTTCTTGTGGCCTTCTTCTTGGCCCTCTTCTCTGGCACCACGTGAGGTGCCGGAACCAGCAACCCCATTAATCGGGCGTCCACTGGGTCTTCTAGCAAGGGAGCCGGACAGTTAACCTGCCCAGACGTCTTTTGCCAGGCCTGTCAAAGGTAGGGGAGTTTAGATCCCACATAGAGTCAAACTATGAAAAACAAGTGTCCTGTAAAGGATAAAATAGCTTACCTCGCTGGCTTGATGCTGCGAGCTGAATCCGCAATCTTCGGTAGCTGATGCGGGAGCCTTGGCGCCCTTGAACAGCACCTTCCAGGCATCTTCGTACGTAGTGTTGAAGAGCCTGCTCAAGGTTTGGTGCTGTGCCGGATCAAACTCCCACAAGTTGAAGGCCCGTTGTTGGCACGGGAGGATCCAGCGGATGAGCATGACCTGGACTATGTTGACAAGCTTGAGCTTCTTGTTCACCAGGGTTTGGACGCAGATTTGGAGTCCGGTCAGCTCTTCCGAATTACCCCATGTCAGGCCCGTCTCTTTCCAAGAGGTGAGCCGTGTAGGGAAGCCATATCGGAATTCCGGGGCCGCTGCCCATTTAGGGTCACGCAGCTCGGTGATGTAGAACCACCCCGATTGCCACCCCTTTATGGACTCCATGAAGGAGCCCTCGAGCCATAGGACGTTGGCCATCTTGCCCACCATGGCACCTCCGCACTCCCCTTGGCGGCCGCCCACTACCTTCGGCTTGACATTGAAGGTCTTCAGCCATAAGCCGAAGTGGGGATGGATGCAGAGGAAGGCCTCACACATGACGATGAACGCCGAGATGTTGAGGATGAAATTCGGGTCCAGATTGTGGAAATCCAGGCCGTAGTAGAACATGAGCCCCCGGGAAAATGGGTGAAGTGGAAAACCTAGTCCACGGAGGAAGTGGGTGAGGAACACCACCCTCTCATGGGGCCTGGGGGTGGGGATAAGCTGCCCCTTGTCGGGGAGCTGATGCGCGATGTCGCTGGACAAGTATCCGGCCTTCCGCAACCTTTTGATGTGTCCCTCCGTGACGGAGGAGGCCATCCACTTGCCTCCCGCTCCGGACATGGCTAGGGAAGGTTGAGGCGAGATGTGCGGACTTGGGTGCTGGAGCTCGAGTGCGCGGAAATGGATGAGCAAAGGAGGAAGAAGGCGTAGGTAAAAAGGTGGATCCTTATCCCCTTATATGGACGGACGAAGCTATGCGTCCCACCAGCCTAGTAAAACTCGCTTATCTCCCAAGCGCCGTAATCAATGGTGCGGTTGGGTTACCGACGCCCGTATTGATGAGAATCCCGGAATAAGGGGACATGATCTCTGCTTTGACAAGACGTGCCAAGGAAACCGCCTCGCTAAACGCACTGAGGTGGGACAGTAAAAATGATTCGAATAAGGGCTTGGCCATGGTGTGATGTCACGCCACGGAATACGTCAGCAGATTGAATTTGTGTAAATATTATTCTCTCTACGGTGGTATGTGGAACTTATTTTGCAGAGCCGGACACTATCCTTGTGTTCAAAATCTTCTATGAAGTATTCGGAGGAGGAACCCGCCTTGCAATGCCGAAGACAATATGCGCGCCGGACTCATCGTCATTGAAGCCTAGTTCAGGGGTTACTGAGGGAGTCCTGGATTAGGGGGTGTCCGGATGTCCGCGGACTATGACCTTTGGCCGAACTCCTGGACTATGAAGATACAAGATTGAAGACTTCGTCCCGTGTCCGGATGGGACTTTCCTTAGCGTGGAAGGCAAGCTTGGCGATACGGATATGTAGATCTCCTACCATTGTAACAGACTCTGTGTAACCCTGACCCTCTTCGGTGCTTATATAAACCGGAGGGTTTTAGTTCGTAGGATGAACAAAAATCATACCATAGGCTAGCTTCTAGGGTTTAACCTCTCTGATCTCGTGGTAGATCTACTCTTGTACTACCCATATCATCAATATCAATCAAGCAGGAGTAGGGTTTTACCTCCATCGAGAGGGCCCGAACCTGGGTAAAAACATCGTGTCCCTTGTCTCCTGTTACCATCCGCCTAGACGCACAGTTCGGGAACCCCTACCCGAGATCCGCCGGTTTTGACACCGACAATGGGGTTTTGTCAGTTTTGTAGTAGTTTCGTATCATGCTTAGTAGTGGTTTTTGCATCATAATAGTTGTTAATTAATCTGCTAACGCTATGTTATTATGTTGCCTTGATGCTTTTGGTTTTTGTGAGCTTGCAAGTACATTCAATGTACTGACCTGGCGTGTCATGCTAGATTGGAGGTGATGCATGCTACGTCTTGAGCTTGCGTTGGTTTTCCTCGAAGAGGAGAGGGTGATGCAGCAAGAGTAGCGTAAGTATTTCCCTCAGTTTTTGAGAAACAATGTATCAATCCAGTAGGAGGCTCCTCAAAAGTCCCACGCACCTACACAAACAAACTGAGAACTCGCAACCAACACAATAAAGGGGTTGCCAATCCCTTCACGGCCACTTGCAAAAGTGAGATCTAATAAAGATAGTATGATAAGATAAATATATTTTTGGTATTTTATAATATAGATACAAAAAGTAAAGATGCAAATAAAAGTAAATTGAAAGCAAATATGATAAGAGATAGACCCAGGGGCCATAGGTTTCACTAGAGGCTTCTCTCAAGATAGCATAAGTATTACGGTGGGTGAACAAATTACTCTCAAGCAATTGATAGAAAAGCGCATAGTTATGAGATTATCTAGGCATGATCATGTATATAGGCATCACGTCCATAACAAGTAGACCGACTCATGCCTGCATCTACTACTATTACTCCACACATCGACCTACTCCTGCCTGCATCTAGAGTATTAAGTTCATAAGAACAGAGTAACACATTAAGCAAGATGACATGATGTAGAGGGATAAACTCATGCAATATGATATAAACCCCATCCTGTTATCCTCGATGGCAACAATACAATACGTGCCTTGCAACCCTTTCTGTCACTAGGTAAGGACACCGCAAGATTGAACCCAAAGCTAAGCACTTCTCCCATGGCAAGAAAGATCAATCTAGTAGGACAAACCAAACTGATAATTCGAAGAGACTTGCAAAGATAACGCAATCACACATAAAAGAATTCAGAAGATTGAAATATTATTCATAGATAAACTTGATCATAAACCCACAATTCATCGGATCTCGACAAACACACCGCAAAAAGAGTTTACATCGAATAGATCTCCACAAGAGAGGGGGAGAACATTGTATTGAGATCCAAAAAGAGAGAAGAAGCCATCTAGATAATAACTATGGACCCGTAGGTCTTTGGTAAACTACTCACAACTCATCGGAGGGGCAAGGGTGTGGATTTAGAAGCCCTCCGTGGTTGATTCCCCCTCCGGCAGAGTGTCGACGAAGGCTCCAAGAGGAGATTTCACGGATACAGAATGTTACGGCGGTGGAAATTGTGTTTCGTGGTGCCCCTGGATGTTTTCGGGGTACGTAGGTATATATAGGAGGAAGAAGTAACGTCGGTGCCCGCCCGAGGGGCCCACGAGACTGGGGGCGCGCCCTATAGGGGGGGGCTCCTCGTGGGGGCGTCGGCTGCTTCTTGACTTGCACTCCAAGCCCTCTGGATCACGTTCGTTCCAAAAATCACGCTCCCGAAGGTTTCATTCCGTTTGGACTCCGTTTGATATTCCTTTTCTTCGAAATACTGAAATAGGCAAAAAAACAGCAATATGGGCTGGGCCTCCGGTTAGTTGGTTAGTCCCAAAAATGATATAAATGTGTAAAATAAAGCCCATAAACATCAAAAAGGGGTAATATAAAAGCATGGAACAATCAAAAATTATAAATACGTTGGAGACGTATCAATGCAGTGATTGCTTGATTGCTTGATTGCTTGTCGTGGTTACCGTTTGTGCGAGCTAGATTGTGTCGCAGCCAGAGTCCCTGCGGAGTGGAGTTCACCACCTTCGTCGTTATTCCGTTGCTAGAAGATTTCTGCTGCTACGAGTTGTTCTGCTGCTAGCATAGAGAAAGTGTAGTACCGCAGGCATAGTGTCGCTGTGCTAGTGTGATCCTATGTAACATCATACACTTGTATTATTATCCTTTGTAATAAGAGTTGATTTGTTCTATGTCAAGCAGTACCGTATTCTAGAAGACTTCTTCTCGATCTCTGGGCTGGAATATGGGGTGTTCCGGTTCCTCTGAGCTAGGGTGCCACACGTTGGCCAGGCCATCCCTCTACTCCCACACATTGTTCGGCGGCGACAGCTCCACTGGCCCACCCTGCACCTGAACAAGTCAACCCTCGTACTCCCCTCCGTCTGCGTCTTCCCCCGCTCCGGTTCGTTCGGTCCGAGGTCTTGACGTCGTCCTCCGCCTTGCCTCTCTCTCTGCGGCACCGCCGTTTATCATTCCCAACATGGTCAGCAAAACAAGAGGAATCAAGAGACAATTGTTCATCGAGAGGCTGACAGTCCCGGGCCCACCATGTCCATGGCCTAAGTTTTGTTGTTTAACATGCGCAGCCCACAACATGTTTCAACTTTTTTTGGATCCAGCAGGTATCAAGCGGCCCATGGGCCTCCCAGCCTAGCTTGTCTATAACATCAGCAGCCCAAGTTATATTTGTTTTTTCAAGACGACACACAACTCAGTTCTATTTTTCTATAAGAATGCAAAACTGAACTATGTTTTCCCTTCTATAATAGTATATATATTTATATTTATATCTTATTTTATTACATATATATAATACAAAAAAACAAGGTTCCGTTAAACCTATCATTTGTCCAACCATTTTATAGACCTTCCCACTTCCTTTATTTTTTGTTTTCATTAATCCTATATCTGAATTTTCTCCCACTTTCTTTTCCGATGTAATCTGAGTTTTCTCCCTGTACTTTTCCCTAGAACCAACTCAACTGTCCCACGTCTATCCTAAAAAATAATAATACCCCACGTCCTGTTAACTCATCAAATTAAAATGATATTTTATTTCATAAATCAAAAGTTCTTACAAAATAATAACAATTTTTTATATATAACTTAGCAAGTTAAGTCCTGGTGATTGCGTACATATGCTTGCAAAGATTTTACCGACCAATGTAGTAGTAGACGTGCAATCACGTGTTTATGTTTTTATAACATTTCTCCGTCCATCCCAACATGATAATTTCACCCAGCCAACAAGTCTGCGAATTACGAGAAAAATGCAAAAGGGCTTTAAATTCTACCATAATATATAAACGGGTTGCATAGGCGCTACATCATTGTTTCACCCAGCCCACCAAATGGACTAAAACAACAAATGGACTGGCTGACATGTGGGCCAGTAGGTCGAAGCCTAAGCACTTTTACAAAAATACAAAGGTCCAAGCCTAAGCAAGGCGTTGGATTCACTTCCAACGACTGGCATTCTTCTTCAATCTCTCATCTTCTTCCCCCAGCACTGCCGGGACCGCCTGCTCTAGCCTCCAATGTCCAGCGGTGCTATTTTGTGCGCCTCGCAGCGAAACACTACACCACCGACAGCCAGGCCATACATCCACTCCTCCGCACCTTCTGTTATTCTCTGCCGACTGTAGGCCCACCCCGCACCCGAACCAGTCAAGTTTCTCACTCCTCTTTGTCTACGACTCCATTGTCGCGTCATCCCCATCTCCGGGGCATTCCAGTCTGGGGCCTCACCATTTTCCACCAGCTTGGTGCGCTCTGCATGGTGTGGTCAACGTGGTCAACAAACAAGAGTCATCGGAAGATGACTGTACATGGAGAGGCTGACAGTGGGGACGCACCACGCCCATGGATGCATGCATGCAACTACATCCTTTTTACCCTAAAAATAATGTTTTCTCCCCCTGACAGCTGGGACCCACAAGCTACATCTTCGCACGCAAGGAAGTGCGTCCTTATTACGGGCAAAAAAATGATTCTTCCCCCTGACAGCTGGGACCCACCAGTTATATCGTCGCACGCAAGGAATTGCGTCCATATCCTCCCTGACAGCTGGGACCCACCCGGTCGAAGCGTACATAACATTGTGTGTGTACATATCGGTCGATCGGTCTGTCTGCCACGATGAACCGTGGCCAAGTAAGGAGCGGTAGCAGTTCAGGCAGTCCAGTCCAAACCATGTACACGCACGTAATGCCAGATGCCAAAAATGTGGCTACGTACATAAATACGGGCAGGGTCTCGAATGCGTACTCACGCATAGGTATAGTCAGGGCTCATGTACATGGAGAGGCCACATACGGCAGCAACGGCGTCTTGTTCATCGGAAGCCGATTGGCTGGGTCGGAACGGAGAAACTGCGTCGTCGTGTTCATCGGGAGGCAACAAAATGCGTCATGTTCATTGGGAGCCAACCGACTTAGACGGAACAGCCGAAACAAGGCCTACCATAACGCAGAACGGAGGAAACGACCTTCTGTTCAACCGCCTATGGTTAAACTGGGATCCTCTTCACCGGGAGGCGTGTTGCGTACCGCAAAACAGAGGAAACAAACTTCTCTTTGACCTCGTGCGGTTGAAACAGGATCCTGTTGATCGGGAGGGGTGTGTCATACCGCAAACCAAAGGAAACAGACATCTCTTTGACCTCGTACGGTCGAAATGGGGGTCCTGTTCATCGGGAGGGGTGTGGCGTACCGCAAAACGGGACTCCACGGGGCTACTGTTCATCCACCTTTGACTTCCTCGAGCCTCCACCTGCTACTGTTCATCCACCGTCGATTTCCTCCAGCCTCCACTAACTACTGTTCATCCATGGGGTCCTGTTCATCCAGCCTCCACCGGCTACTATTCATCCAGCCCTCCACGGGGTCCTGTTCATCCAGCCTCCACCGACTACCGTTCAACCAGCCCTCCATGGGGTCCTGCTAAACTAGCCCTCCACATACGGGGTGCCTCCACTAGCTATTGTTCATCTACCCCCACGTCCTCGATCGGGGTCCTGTTCATCCAGCGGTAACGGCTTCTACTACCATAGGATCCTGTTCATCCAACCCCCACCGGGAACTGTTCATCAAGAGGCAGCTTTGATCGGCTTCAATTAGTAGTAGTAGCGAAGGAATCACTTGGGTTCAGTTAACAACAAGGGATCGATCGGGGTTCAGTAATGTAGCTAGTGCAATTGCTCAGGTTCTGTTAGAGCCAATGCCTCGCTTGGGTTCAGTTAGAGCACAATGCCTCGCACACATGCGCGTACATGTACAAGAGAAACGTGCAAACCCCTGTGCATCGCTCGGGCCCGACCACCCACCATAATCGGGAACTCCCCAAAATTTTCCTCGACCTCGCTTCTACCATGATTTTTTCCGTTATGGACGGCCCAAAGAATGTCATGCAGGTGCGTCTCCTGCCCGCCAAGGATGGAAAGCCCATTTTCTGTCATGGTTTTTTGGTATAGAAGTAGGAGCGCACCACATCTATGATGATACCAAGTTTTGTCACAATTATCGTCATAGAAGTGTCATAAGCATGGCAGATTTTTTTCTTTCAGCCTAAAATGTCACGGATGTGTCTTTTTTTGTAGTGAATGGAATACAAAAAGTTGAGGAAGTCTCGCACCGACTCAGTGGATCGTTAGGCAATGGAGTGGCCTTACAATTGATGTCAATACGAGGAGTAGGGATTGCCATGCAATGGATGCACTAGAGCTATAAGTGTCCGAAATCTCCTTATGAAACTAAGTGGGTGTGCATCCAACTTGCTTGCTCATGAAGACATCAAATTATTTGAGGAAGCTCTTCATCAGAACATGGTTCTACTTTGAAGCAGATGTGTGAAAAAAGGATAGTAGTGTGCCCCCTCTCTCTTTTTCTCTGTTTTTTTCCCTTTTTTTTCTTTTTTTTAAAAAAATCTCATGGACCTTATCCTCACTTTTTCGAGGACTCATTAGTCTCCACCACTCTTTTCCTCACGGGTAGGGGCAACACTAATGATAATGATCATCACACTTTAATTTACTTAAAACTCGATAAACTGAAGCAATATAACTCTATATGAATGCCTTTGCTAGTGTATCAGGATGTGCAATAATCTAGCATTGTGAAGACATCAAAAAATGGACAAGCCATGGAAATATCATACCAGCTATCTTACGATCATGCAAAGCAATATGACAACGAATGCTCAAGCCATGTGATTAGTAACGGTGGAAGTTGCATGGCAATATATCTCAGAATGGCTATGAAAATGCTATAATAAGTAGGTGTGGTGGCTGTTTTGAGGAAGGTTATAATAAGGCTTATGTGTGATAGAGCATATCATATCATGGGGTTTGGATGCACCGGCAAAGTATGCACCAAGTCTTGAGGTGAGAACAGACAATGCACGACACCGAAGAGGCTAGCAAAATATGGATAGGTGGAAGTGCTTATAGTCCAAAACTCACATTAGTCATAAATAACTCACATACTTGTTGTGAAAGTTTATTAGCCCTTGAAGCAAAGTAATCTCGCATACCCCTAGGGAGGATGTTGGTAGGAGTTAACCATTGTGGGCACCCAATCCGGACAACACAAAGGATACCGATCAAGGATAAATTATGCTGCAACTTCCCCGCATGCTATAACCGACACTTTCATGAAATAGAGAATCACAAACCTTAACACCAATATTATTACTAAATCATAATAATCCACCAATACACCCACATATTACCATCTCAATATCTCAAAACTATTGAAAAGAATCAAACTTATCATATTCAGTGATCTACAAGCTTTAAGATGTTCTTATGACTAACCATGTGAACCTGAACCTTAATGTTATTTGAAGCTTGTTACCTATTCTTCAAGTTCAGGTAATGTTTGTGCCAATCTTGTTCTTGTAGCATGTTGATATGATGCTTGCAATGTGCCTACTTGCTATTTTTGATAGCTTGTCCTTTAAACTTGTTCCATGTGTATGTGTTGAACCATGGCTCCGTTTGGAGCATGATCTATATGAAACTTCCTTGGTTTTGCATGTAGATGCATCATGTCATGTTGTATCCATGTTTTGAGTGTTGTGTTTGATGTTTGAATGCATTTTGCATTAATGCCATGCTTAACTTGTTTTGCTCATATCTTCTAGGATGTAGCTCCGAATTAAATGAACTTTATAGGTAACTTGATTAGGAAAACGTGTAGATCATCATGGTGCATATTAACTTGCTATTTAACAACTTCAACATAATGTGTTATTCAGATATGGACCAATTTTGAAATTTGCATATGGGAAGTTTCCGGAATTGTTGTATGTTGTTCCGACCTCATTTAAACTTGCTTTGATGTGGGGTTCTTGTATGCATCATCTCTTGCCATGAGTAGCATCATATAGCCTTGTCATGCATCATACTTGGTTGTACATCATGCCATGTTTATGTGTTGTGTATTTACCATGTTGTTTGCTTCTTTCCGGTTGTGCTTCTTCTTGATAGTTCCTGTTTCATTGCGATCATAAGGATTCGTTCATCTACGCTTGGTTTGTCTATGCCCGATGATCTTCTGCATGGACTTGTTCTTGTTCCTAGCGGTATTTTAGGCAAGATGACCATCACCTTGGATCTAACTACTATCTTTGCTATGTTATGTCGCGCTACCTACCACTTGTTTATCAAGCCTCCAAAATTGCCATGACAACCTCTAATCTTTTCCACCCTCCTGGCAAACCGTTGTTTGGCTATGTTACCACTTTTCTCAGCCCCTCTTATAGCGTTGCTAGTTACAGGTGCAGTGCAGGTTGTTCCATGTTGGGACATGGATATCATGGGATATCACAATATCTCTTATTTAATTAATGAATCTATATACTTGGTAAAGGGTGGAAGGATCGGCCTTTTGCCTGCTGTTCTGTTCCACTCTTGCCATCCTAGTTTTCATCATACCGGTGTTATGTTCCTTGATTTTGCATTCCTAACACGGTTAGGGTTTTATGGGGCCCCCTTGACAGTTTGCTTTGAATAAAACTCTTCCAGTAAGGCCCAACATTGGTTTTACCATTTGCCTAATAACAACTAAAACTTGCATAGGGACCTTCCGGCCCTCGAGGTCTCTTAATCAAACCCCCGGGCCAATGCTCCTCATGAGTGTTGGTCCACCTACCTAGCAGTCGGCGGTGCTAGCTCGGGTTAACTCGAGGTATTTGGCTATTGTACACTTAGCATAGACGGTGTTGTCCTGAGAACGAGATACATGCGGCTCTTATCAGGGTATCGACATACCGGGTGGTCTTGCTGGTTTTGTTTTACCATTGTTGAAATGTCTTGTGAACCGGGATTCCGATCTTGATCAGGTTGTTTCAGGAGGAGGATTTTCCTCCGTTGATCATGAGAGCTTGTCGTGGGCTAAGTTGGGACACACCTGCAGGGTTTAATCTTTCAAAAGCCGTGCCCGCGGTTATGTGGCAGATGGGAGTTTTTAATATTCAATTGTAGAGAACTTGACACCAGATCCAAATTAAAATACACCAAACGCGTGTGTAATCGTGACTGTCTCTTTTCGAGTGAGTCGAGAAGAGAACATGGTTGGGTTATGCTTAAACATAAGTAATTCAGGATCACTTCTTGATCATTACTTGTTTGGGACCGTTGCATAGATTCTCATCTTATTCTTGTACTCGTAAGTTAGCCACCATACAATGCTTAGTCACTTGCAGTAACCTCACCACTTAGCCATTCCATGCCCATTAAGCTTTGCTAGTCTTGATACCCATGGTAATGGGATTGCTGAGTTCTCATGGCTCACAGATTACGACAAAAATAGTTGCAGGTACAGGTAATGTGATGATCTGACGTGAGAGCGATGCTTACTTGTTTTGGAGTTCTTCTTATGCTCCTTCTTCGACTGAGGGATAGGTTCCTGGTCGGCAGCCTGGGCTAGCAGGGTGGATGTCATTTCTGTTTTCCGTTTGTTTTCATCCATAGTCGGATGCCTCTCTTATGTGTGATGTTTGTTGTATTCATGTGGCATTGTATGACTTTTGTATGTATCCCCATCTATTATGTAATGGTACGATGTAAAGATTTCCACCTTGCAAAGCGCCTTCAATATGCGCTTCTATCCTTGGTGGGACCTTCGAGTTCCTCGAGGATAGGGTCACATATTGGGCGTGACATAGGCACTTTCAAGGGCTATGTTTGGAATAGAGCTAGACCCGAGTTCCATTGCAGAGGACTACATTGCTACTGAAGCATTGACATTCTGCTCAAAATACATTGAAATAGCTGATCAGCTTAGCAAAGAGGTGGGTGAAGACAATCCTGGGCTCAATGTTTTCGATTGTTCTGTTCGAGTTATAGGGAAGAGTCGACAAGACGACAAACCTAAAGATTTGGACAAAATGGTTTGGTATGTGTTGAATAGTTTTCCTAAGATTCTACCTTATATCGAGTAAGTGCTAAGTATTGCAGCTTATACATCATAATCTACTAAACTTGCAGCACATTCTTATATATTTAGATGTTTGACGCGATCACTATGTTGTGCAACATCTATAAAAAGGAGTTACTGACGCAAAATCCAAGAAATATTGACAAACTGGTTATGGCAGGATTTGCAAAATGGTTCAAGAGCCATCTAAGCTTTTGAATTGCATTGTTAGTTTTTTTAATATATTGAGTACACACCATGATCATCTTGTCTATTTTCTAACCATAGGTTAAGAAGATGCGGGAGGATGGGCAGGCAGTTGATAATGCCCTTTACGCACTAGCAATGGGTCCTATTACTTGGGTAAGACATTATGAATCTTACGTTGTTGGAGATGTGCGCTACAACACCCTTGCACGTGACAAAGGCAGGAAGACACCAAACAGTGCCATCATGAGCATGGATATGTACAACAAAGAGAAAACTGAAATGTATGCTAACAAAACAGACATTTTTCAGTTGCGGTATATCTCCAGTTTTGAGGTTCATCAGTGTGTGGTTCTATTGTGTTGTCGTTGGTATAACCTGTTTTCCAGGATCGCAAAACCCAAAGCTGATTATTATTTCAAATCCATCAATGTCAAGGTGGCGTACCAGACCTACGAGCCTTCTATTTTGGCAAATCAAGCAACACAATTTTTTTTCTTGGAAGACACATTTTCTCGTAGCGATGACTGGAGAGTATTGCAAAGGTTTGAGCAGAGGAATTCTTTGAATGAAGTTGCACAAGAAAATGATGCTTACATTGCTCCTGATATAGAGGACTCCACAGTTGTTCCTAATATATTTGAGAACCATCGCGTCAATAACGCTAGCGAAAAGATTGCCTGTCGGGCTGTGGACTTATGGGAGTTGATCAATAAGACGCCAACGTTCGAGGACATTGAGGATGAAGAAGAAGATGACACTGGGGGGAATTACGATTCAAACTGATACACATGGCGAAGATGTTGACACCGCTGCTACGGATGATGATTAGATTGCTTTTGTCGTACTTGCCTGTCAGAAGATGTTTTTTTATCTACTATGTAAAATTGTGTTTGCTATGACAACTGAAACCTCATGAACTTGTTGTTTAGTATTTTGCTGTGAGAACATCCCTAATTATGTATGTTGATTTGTGTTTGGTGATTGTATGGTGACTAAAACATGATGACATTGTTGTTTAGTTGTACTCATATTAGGCTTTGAAACTTGTATTTGATGACGTTTGCTATTGGACTACAATTTGCTCGACGGCTTCGAATGGGAACAAAGCTGACCCGACAGGGCCTCTGCTAATTTATTTATTTATTATCAAAATGGCCTCTGCTATTTATTCTTTTATGAGCAAAAGGGGATACCCCTCGATTTCCGTTACTAGAAACCATTAGATGTTCACAACACTATGCCTAGCCTACTAAATAGGTTTCATTCATTACTAATTTCAGCAAAGTGCTCATGTCATAGTCACTCAATACATCACGAGTGCTACATACACTGCAAATAAAGAGACAATCATCCTACAAAGCACATCGATTTTGCCCATTATCTTCACAAGCTCTTTCATCTCCTCATTGCTGTCAAGGCCGTTCAGCAGCTGTTGCTTGGCCATGATCAGAGGAACTGTATCTTTAACCTTCTGCTCTGCTTCTTCCTCTTCTATCGTTCCTTCAGTTACTTGTCCAACACCCCAACCTGCTGCTATTGGGATTCCTCGGCTAACCAAATAATCAGCGTAGTTGCATTCCCCCACATCAGCAAGTTCCCAGAAATACAAATCACACGAATCTTCCCTTTTCTGCACGAATCAAATTGGAAGATTATCAACCAAACTATTAAAACAAATCAGCAACTAAAGGCGGAAGAACAACACTTAAAAACATATTATTACCCCATGATTCAGGCATTTGTAGAAGACTCGGCAAGGGTTGAGGATTGTGGTTGAGACTCAACAGATGACCCTACATGATTTGCAACAGTGGCATCACACCAACGAGAGTGGGTTGCGATGAGCACCTGGCTACGGTGCGTGTGCCGGCAGGGGTGTGATGAGACCCACAGGAAATGGTACGGGTGGCGACTTGGCGCATATCTGGTTGTTGCCTGCTGAAGAGCAGGTGGACGAACAACCAGTGGACATGGTTGTTGCAGCCAGAGCTTCTGATGCTAGGCAGAGTAAGTAGAGAAGAGGAGAAGTGAACGTTGGATATGTTAGTTTCATTACTTGTAGAGTAGCATAGCACCATATATAGTAATAGTCTAGGTTTGAATTCGATCCAGCTACAGGAGCACGTCTCTCTTTTTTCTAAAACTCAGCAACGTCTCTTTACTGGTACACTAGCTTGTTCTGTATGCCTTCTCAAGTCTTTGATTTTCTTTCTTTTTTTGCGAGGAAGGAAGGAGGACAAAATTGAGAGTTCCTGAGACTCGAACCCAAGACCTCTCGGTTGAAAACCAAGGGTGCTAGCCACTTATGTGGCGAACATTCCCTGGGAGGAGGACGGCAGACAAACGTATTTTCCTCGTAGTTTTAGTTGCGATGCAAGATCAAACGGTCGCAGTTTCGGGAATGTTATTAGGCGAACGAGCCAAGTTTTTCTTTTCTTCCTATATACAAAAAAGCATGCTACTTGGTGTCGGATTAGTCAACAAACGATTATGCCAACCTTGACCGTTGGATTGACATTCAACATCTATCGTGTTTCTTCAGTCTCTCCTTCCTCCAGCCGCCAAAGCCAAACCAGCACCGGCGGGACCACCTGCTCCCGCCTCCCACGGCTGGCTGTACTGCAGCCTACGCATCATGGCCACACCGCACCCTAAAACTCTGCGCATTTTCTGTGGCTCCTGTTTGTTCCCATCCGAGGCCTCACCATCGTCCTTCGCCTTGGTTCGCTCGCCGCGGCGCCACCCTCCGGTGTTGTCAACATGATCAACAACCGAGAGGAATGAGGAGATGACTGTACATGGTTATGATGACAGTACGAACCCACTAGGATCATGGTAGTAGGCAAGCAAGTGCCTCCTTTATTACAAGAAAAAAGGGTTCCTCCTGACATCTGGATTACATGCCACTATCAACATAGCCAATAAGTGAGATAACTGCACAAGGAGCAGCAGACACGCGAGACCCAGTAGCACGCGCAGTATTTTTTTCGGGATGGAGAAGGTATCAACTAGGTTGTGCGGGAGCTGTGGCCCGTCTAGCCCAGGCTTTTTATTTCATTTGTTTACCACATGACCAGTCCAGTATTTTTCCTTTCTGAAAATGGCTAGCCCAACTATTTTTTCTTTTGCAGAATAACCAACCTAGGCCTACTTGCTTTTCCCCGCCCTGCTGTGCCGGAAATCTTTCAGGACGAGGAGGGATACATTCGGGCTTGCCCAGAAAATGGGCTATAAATAATAAGAAATGGGCTATAAGTAATAATAAATGGGCTGTAAAATGAAAAATACAGCAAACATGCAATTAGTTCCAAAATACATTTTTCTTTCGGATATTGATATTTTAAATTTCATTGTTTTTGTGCGGGTTAAATTTCATTGGAATTAAATTAAGGTATGTTTAGTTTTAAAATTAATTTCAATCTGGCTAGAAATTTTGCGTTGTATGCTGTTTGGGACAGATTTGGAGGCTGACTTCTGGGTCTATTAGGTTGACATGTACGAAAGGCTTTGTCAACTTAGTCCACAAACGATTGTAGCAGCAGTGATCGTGGGATGTTAATCCAACGGTCATGCTGCTTCTTCAATATCTGATCTTCTTGCTCCAGCCGGCCAAACTAGCGCTGGTGGGACTGCCTGCTCCCGCCTCCTGTGGCCGGCTGTGCTGCCGCACATGCCACACCGCCCCACCCTACTCCATCACTGGCCAGGCCATTCCTCTACTTACCCACACCTCATGTTATTTTCCGGCGACGACAGCCGAACCAGTAAACCCTCATACTCCCCACCGCGTGGGCAACCACTACTAGGGAAAAGCCTATACACAGAAAGTTACTAGTAGCGAGGGTTAAAAACCCTCGCTACTACTACTTACCAGTAGCGCAGGTTTTTAAACCTCGCTACTACTAAGTTGATAGCAGCAGCGCGGGTTTTTAACCCTCGCTACTACTAAGCGGTCTCTACCGTGCCCCCCGGGACATGCCATAGTAGTAGCGTAGGTTTTTAAAACCTTGCTACTACTAAGTTTGATAGAAGTAGCGTTGGTTTTTAGCCCTCGCTACTACTAAGTGGTGCCATAGTAGTAGCGAGGGGATAAAAAACCGCGCTACTACTAAAGGTCCCATTTTCAAACTCTACCCCCCCTCGTGGATCGCCTTTTCAGTTTAAAAAAAATAAAAGAAAATGATGAAAATGTCAAAAAAAGAAAAGAAAATAAGTTTCCCATGTGATATGTGGTCTAGTTGTTGGGAAAATTTGCAAATATGAATTTCGACTTTATTTGCAAAATCTCTCGAGAATTTGTAAAAATGGGCTTAACTTTTGCATACTAACTCGGATGAAAAAGTTTTTTATATGAAAAATCATCTACTTGAAAAGTTACATCCAAATTTAACGGGGGCTTTTAAGATCCTCAAAAACCTCAAGAACCAAACAAAAAAAAGTTACGGGGCTTTTAAGATCTAGAGTGGAAAAAATCGAAAAAATTTCAAAGTGTGTGGTCAAACTGTGGTCAAACAATGGTCAAACTAATTATTCTAGAATATTAGAGTTACTAAATAATTATTTTAGTTTTTTTGAATTTGGTCAAATCTGGTCAAACTATGGTCAAACTAATTATTCAAGAAATATTAGTGTTACTAATTTTTTGGAACAATAGTTTCAAACTCAAATAGTGAAATGTGTGACTTCATGCTCAAG
Source organism: Triticum dicoccoides (assembly GCF_002162155.2). Lineage (NCBI taxonomy): Eukaryota > Viridiplantae > Streptophyta > Magnoliopsida > Poales > Poaceae > Triticum > Triticum dicoccoides. The sequence continues at coordinate 260,082,156 of NC_041381.1, read as the reverse complement.
CTAAATTCCTGAGGTTAATAGGATTGACATCTTACTATTGTTAGGAAAACAACAAGTGCAGACTTGGAAACGAGGGAGAATAGAACCCAGAAGTTAAGCGTGCTCAGGCTGGAGTAGTGAGAGGATGGGTGACCATCCGGGAAGTTAGATGATTTGGAATGATGAGGGGTGATTAGAGATTAAATTGAGCAGCGATGAGGGGTGATTAGAGATTTGAGGTTAAAATAATTCAGAAATTTGAAAATTAGGGAAAAATCAAAATATTTTTTCGAAAAAATTCAAAAAAAAACCGCGCTGGTAGTAGTAGCGCGGGTTTTCCGCGCTACTGCTATACGTTAGCTGTAGCGCCTTATTAGTAGCGCAGGCCCCCGCACTACTAATAGGCCCAAAACCTGCGATGCTGCTAGGCTTTTCCCTAGTAGTGAACCACTGTCGAGTCTTCCCCGGCTCTGGGTCGTTCCCTTCCTAGGCCTTGCCATCGTCCATCACCCTGGTGCTCTCGGTGTGGCGTGGTCAACATGGTCAATGAACGACATCCATCGGAAGAGGACTATATGTGGAGAGGCTGGCAGCTGGGTCTACGGCCGCACGCACGGAAGTGCCTCCTTACTACGTGCAAAATAATGATTCCTTAGGGACCCACCGGAAGGGCCTCTGTATTTCATGAAAAATAGTTCCTCCCGCTAACAACTCGGACCCACCAGCTATATCCTCGCATGGAAGGAAGTGCCTGCTTATTACGCACAAAAAATGAATACTCCCCCTTCTATCTGGGACCCACCATAGTTGGAGGCTGACTTGTGGGCATACTGACACGGACGAAGGGCTTTGTCAGCTTAGTCAATATGAACGATTCTAGGTCCAGTGACTGTACGATGTCAATCGTACGGCCGTAGTGCTTCTTCAACCTCTGGTCTTCTCGCTACAGCCGCCCAAACCAGTGCCGGTCGTGTCGCCTGCTCCTGCCTCCCATGGCTGGCTCTGCTGACGTGGAGGCCTGACCGCCCCACCCTACTCCAACCTCTGGCCAGGCCATCCCTCTACTCACCCACAACCCCTGTTATTCTGCGCCAACGACAGCCTCAGACCGCAGCTGAACCATCAACCCTCATACTCCTTTCTGCGTGGGCATTCACTGCCGTGTCTTCCCCGGCTCAGCGTCGTCCCCTTCCTAGGCCTGGCCATCATCCACCACCTTGGTGCTCTCGGCGCGACGTGGTCAATGTGGTCAAGGAACGACTTCCATCAGAAGAGTATTGTATGTGGAGAGGCTGACAGCTGGGTCCATAGCCGCAGCAAGGAAGTGCCTCCTTACTACACGCAAAATAATGATTCCTCCACCTGACAACAGGGACCCACCGGATGGGCCACCATATTTTGCAAAAAAACGTTTCCCCCTGACTGCAGGGACCCACCAGCTACATCTTCGCACGCAAGGAAGTGCGTCTGTATTACAGGGGGAAAATATGTCTCTCCCCCTGACAGCAGGGACCCACCAGCTATATATTCGCACAAAAGGAAGTGCCTCCTGACCTCACTAACAGCTGGGACCCACCCGGTCGAACCGTACGTAGGGTTGTTTGTCTGGTTGCGAACGTGTATGTACATACTGGTTAATCGGTCTGTCTGCAGGCTGCAGTGATGAACCGTGACCAAATAAGGAAGGGCACCTGTCATAGTAGAGGTGCAGGCATAGCATGTCATGTCGTCATGTCTATATCATGGACACGTACATACAACCAGGGTGCAAGAAAGTAAATACGACCACGTATGTACATGCGGGCGGGGTCTCGAACTCCTACTCGCGCATACATACGGCCAGGGCTAGTGTACATGGAGATGTAGCGGAGGGCAGCGACGGTGTCCTGTTCATCGGCAGCCAACCGGATGGGTTGGAGTGTGGAAACTGCATCGTGTTCATTGGGAGGCAATGGAATGCATCCTGTTCATCGGGAGCCAACCGGCTTGGACGGAACAACCGCAACGAGGCCTAGCGTACCGTAGAATGGAGGAAACGGCCTTCTTATCGATCGCCTACAGTCAAAACGGGGCCCTGTTCACCAGGAGGGGTCTGGCATACTGCAAAGCAGAGGAAACAGACTTCTCTTCGACCTCCTATGGTCGAAACAGGGTCGTGTTGATCGGCAGGGGTGTGGCGTACCGCAAAACGGAGGAAACAGAGTTCTCTTCGACCTCCTATGTTTGAAACAGGGGTCCTGTTCATCAGGAGGGGTGTGGCGTACCGCAAAACGGGACTCCACGGGCTACTGGTCATGCACCATCTACCGCCTCGCTCCAGCCTCCACGGGATACTATTCATCCACCATCGACCTCCTCTAGTCTCCACCTGCGACTGTTCATCCACGGCGTCTCCCTTCCTGCCTCCACTAGCTATTGTTCATCCACGGGCTCCTGTTCATCTAGCCTCCACCGGCTACTGTTCAACCAGCCCTCCACGAGCTACTGTTCATCCAGCCCTCAACCGACTACTATTCAACCAGCCCTCCACGGGGTCCTGTTCATCCACCCACAACCATCTCGATCAGGGTCATGTTCATCCACCCCCCACCGGGAACTGTTCATCCAACCCCCAACAATGCTCACTTTTCATCAAGAGGCAACATGTTCAATCAGCTTCAGTTAGCAGCTGTAGCGAAGGAATCGCTCAATCGTGTTCAGTTAACAGCTAGGGATCGATTGATCGTTCGGGTTCAGCAACGCATAGCCAGTGCAATCGCTCGAGTTCAATAGGTGAACACCTCGCTCGGGTATAGTTAGAGCCCAATGCCTCGCACCCATGCACGTACGTGTACGAGAGAAATGCACAATCCCTCCATGCATCGCTCGGCCCCGACCACCCATTGTAACTGGGAATGCCCTGATATTTTCCTCGCCCTCGCTTCTACCACGGTTTTTTATGTCATGGACGGCCCAAAGAATGTCATGCAGCTGCGTCTCCGGCTCGCCCAGGACGAAAAGCCCATTTTCTATCATGATTCTTTGTCATAGAAGTAGGAGCCCACTACATCTATGATGATACCGGGTTCTGTCACAATTATCGTCATAGAAGTGTCATAAGCATGACATAATTTTTTTTCGCTCGGCCCAAAATGTCATAGATTGTCTTTTTTTTTGTAGTGTTACCTTCTTCACTGGCTCCACTTCCGGCCACTTTGTAAACTTGTCGATTGCGACGTACAGCAATTCAAAGCCCCCGGTAGCACGAGGGAAGGGGCCCAAGATGTCGAGCCCCCAAATCGAAAATGGCCAGGACAAAGGAATTGTCTGGAGAGCTTGAGCTGGTTGATGGATGTTCTTGGAGTGGAACTGGCAGGCTTCACAAAGGCCGAGTTTGACTTTTGGTTTGGGACATATGTGGATGTGAGAAAGTAGTTGAGGGTTCTTGGAGCATATCACTAAGCACTTTGAGCAAGAAACTCATTAAGCAACACCTCATACCCTCTTGATAGTATTGGCTTTTCCTTTGGACTCAATGTGATCTTGGATCACTAAAATGGAAAATGTAGAGTCTTGTGCTTTGAGCTTGAGCCAATCCTTTTGTCCTTAGCATTTTGAGGGGTCCATGTTTCTCATCCATGACATGCCAATCATTGAGCTTTCCTGAAATATTTATCTTGAAATATCATTAGCTCAATTAGCTATATGTTGTTAGGAATTACCAAAACCACCCAGGGATAGTTGCACTTTCAATCTCCCCCTTTTGGTAACTGACGACAACATATAGATCAAAGCTTCGACAAATGATAATAAGTTTGAAAAACATCGTCGCTATAAGAAGTATGTGATAAGCAAGAGCCCCCCCCCCTAAATTTGTGCATTATTTAAAATTTGCTTTGGACTGCAAATGCACAATGTGTTAGGATCATGGGTTACTCTTTCATGTCACATACATCTTGGTAGAGCATTCAAAATGATAATAATTGAACACATGCACTTGTCACCAAGCAAAGTGAATGATCATATAAGGATATAAGAGATAGTATCATCCAACAAGCATCAAGGGTAGCATATGATCAAACACATGATCATCCAAGTATCTCACAACAGACATAATGTATCAAGCAAGCACACAATAAAGAAGTTCAACCACCAAAAACAAGAGAGATCAAAAGTAACACTCTCTCTCGAAGCCTATGATCTATACATTTTCTCCCCCTTTGGCAACAAGTTACGAAAAAGTTCAAAAGATGCATAGTGCTAAACGACTCTCAGGCTTGGTCCTCATGAGGTGGTGTAGAGATGACTCCAAGGATGAAAGCGTCTATAGATGTAGCTGGAGCTGGTGGAGTGGCTGCTAGAGCTGGTGGCACTGAAGCTGTGGCAGCTGGTGCAGATGTTGTAGCTCTAGTATCTGGAACATGCAATGCAGCAGATCTTTGTCCTCTAGGCATTCTAGCAAAAGCATCTATAGTAGACTTGCCCTTCTTCTCCTCCACATCCTCCTGAAGTTGCTCAACTCCAGTTTGGATCTCAATGACCGTGATATCAAGAGCATATAATTTCTTCTCAATGATCCTCTCCAAACTCTCCTGGTTTTGAGTCAGGGTGGCCAAGCTGAACTTGCTTGCTCTTCAGGAATACTTGAGATGCCTCTTCAGCAGTTGGCATCTTTGCAGCTTTCTCTGCCCTTGCCTTCTCTCTCCCCTCATGTGCTTGAGCTGATGATGGTTCATTCTCATTCATAACAACAGTGTTATCCTCAAATTCAGGGTAGATGGGCAGGTGCTCCTTATCCAACAGATATTTTCCTGTGCCCATCTTGGAGTTGATGAGCTCCTGAATTTGTGGGGCATACCCACAAGATATCTTCTGATCAGCTGTTGTTCTCTTGATTCTCTCCAAATCAGACTCATGACCTTAAACTTCTGAGGCACATCAAGCAAATGTAGAAAATTTATAGCATGTCCTCTGATCATCTTGTGATCACCTGACTTGGGCAGCAATGTGTGCCTTAGGATTCAGTTGACGGTAGGCAGACCAGGCAACAAGAAATGGACAGATCCAAATTTATAAGTCTCTATAGCATCATTTGGGATCTCCTTGTACATGTGTGCCATAGTGTTATGGTCTTTCTTATTTTTAGCATAAACATCCAAGTCATGTTCAGTTTCTTCTGGAGCATGAATCAACTGAGCCCATTCTTCCACAGAGGATTGGTACCTAGTACCTTCTGACATCCATATGATCTTCCCATCTAGGTAGAAGTGGGCAGTGGAGTAAAACTGGAGCATGAATCAACTGAGCCCATTCTTCCACAAAGGATTGGTACCTAGTACCTTCTGACATCCATATGATCTTCCCATCTAGGTAGAAGTGGGCAGTGGAGTAAAACTGCATGATCAGCTCATCATTCCATTTGGTGAGCTTCTGGGCAACAAATGCATCAACTCCACATGCTTTGAAGCTGTCATATACTCCTGGATAGTGATCTTCATTCTCCTTGATGTACTCCCAGTTGACCCATCTCATGTCACATACAATAGGCTTCTTGTCAAGAAAAATTGTCTCATAAAAGTCTTGCTGTTCCTTAGTGTGAAACATGTAGTCAACAACAGTTCTTCTCCTGATAGCATATGGATCAGACTGTCTCCATAATCTCAGTCCTGAATCCTTTCTGATTTTCATGTTCTCTGCAACAGGATGTGCATCATTGTGGTCAGGGATCTTGGGCTTCAGCGTTCTCAAGACAAGAGAATCATCTTCTTCTGCAGCTTCAGACACTGGGGCCTTGTTCTTCTCCTCAGCATGTATACTTCTGGTGTTCCTCTTGGGTTTAGGCTTTGGAGCTGGAGCAGCATCCTTGGGAGCAGCTTTGGGCTTTGATGGAGCAGCCTCTGATCTGATTGCATCTCCCATGAGCTTCTAAGCCTTGGGAGCTAGAGCAGCATCCTCTTCCTCTTCATCTTCCTCATAATAATATCTCCTCATGGAGGGCTTGGCAAGAACTTTAGCAGTAGTTTTTCTTACCCTCTTCTTCTTCTTGTCTTCACCAGCAGCTTCTTCTTCAGACTCAATGGTGAACTTCATAGTTTCACCTGTGGCAACCTTCCTAGGTTTGGATGTGGGCACTCTCCTGGCAGGTGCCTTCCTGTTCATGCCTGGCTTTGTGGTAGCAGCTGTGCCATACTCCTTTTTCATCACCTTCTTCTTTGAGGTGGCCTCATCCTCAACAGCAACATAATCCTCATCTTCAGAATCTGAGTTTCCTTCTTCCTTGTCCTGGTAGCTGCCTTTGGCAAGTTGCTGGGTGTGCTCCTGCTGCCCTCATCACAGCTGCTTGAGGGACTAGTCCCCTCACTCAATTGAGCTTGCTCTTCAGACTTGTTCTAGCTATCACTTTGATCAGACATCTCTACAACCTCATTGATAGCAGACCCTGTGAATAGGTATAGATGAGGTAGAGTGGATGAGCATCACAAAGTACAGAGGTTTTGCAAAATAATTGAGTCAAAAACTTAGTTTTAGTTTTCCACAGAAAGCATCTCGGAGCTACCTATTCGAAACTCGGTGATACCAAAGCAGCTTTTGGAACCTAAACTAGTGAACTCGGTCAGACCGAGCCACAATTCGGTGGCACCGAGACTGCTAGGGTTTCACAAAGAATCGAACTTGGTCACACGGATTTGCAATTCTCGGTCAGACCGAAAATCGCATGTGCAATGGCCTAAGCCAAATCGGTGAGACCGATTTCAATAACTCGGTCGGTCCGAGATGAGTTCAGCGGAAACCTAACCCTAAATTTTGAAATCTAATCTAATCTACATGATGTTTTCGCCGGATAGGATGATTTCAACCGTGGCAAGAATCATGGCAAAGCAATGTGCTAGGAATCGGAGTTAAAGAATAGCACAAAGTATCAAGTTCATACCCTAACTCGGCGGTGAACTTGCTACGACGGCAACGGCGGGGCAAAATGCCGTTGACAGCGGCGGAGACCAACGGCGGGAGGTCGCAGGCGACGAGAGGATGATCCGGAGACCCAAAGAGGTAGAGCAGGTTACGCGCGGGCGAAGAGTTTCAATTTTTTTTCCAAAATTTGACCCGTCAGTATATATAGCCTGACCCTGTTGGTGTGACCGGGTGGAACAACTCAGTGGCACTGAGACGCAAAACTGCGAGCAGTTATTGCAACTCGGTGTGACTGAAAGGTTCTAGACTGGCAACACCTTCATCTTGAGTATATTCGGAGTCAGAGTGATAGCTTCTCTCGGAGTGATTGTCGGAGTCGGAGCCGGATACCCGTTCACCAACATGAGCTTGATGTCTTCGTTTTGTGTAGCTCCTTGATGACTTATCCTTCCTTTCCGAATCCTTGCTTCTCCGAGATGTTCTTTGTTCATAACAATCATCTCTACTCCTTTTTTCTCTTGGTGGTGATTCTTCTCTTCTACTCCTTCTTTTTGGAGAATCTTCTCTTCTTTTGTAGGGAGTTGTACACTCATTGGAATAGTGTCCGGGTCTTCCACAATTATAGCAATTACGCTCATGACTAGAAGATCTTTTGTCATTGTAGGACCTTGACTTGGAACTTCTTTCCTTGCTTCTATTGTTGTAGAACTTGTTGAAGTTCTTCACCATTAGGCTCAATTCTTCATTGAAGGTTTGTTTCTCACTTGATGATGTGGGAGCTTCACATGAGGCTTTGTAAGCACCACTTGACATGTTGTGGAGCTCTTCCTTATCCTTGAGTGACATCTCATGAGCAACAATTCTTTCAGTGACTTCCGTTGGGCTTGAGATCTTTGTAATTGGGCATCATTTGGATCAATGTGCACACGGTATCATATTTTCCATCCAAGGCTCTTAGGATCTTCTTGATGATGAATATATCGGTCATCTCTTCACTTCCTAAGCCGGCAATCTCATTTGTGATGAGAGCAAGCCTAGAGTACATTTTGACGACACCTTCACCATCCTTCATTTTGAACTTGTCAAGTTGACTTTGAAGCACATCCAATTTGGATTCCTTGACGGAGTCGGTACCTTTGTGCATGTCAATCAAAGTATCCCAAATTTCCTTTGCATTCTCAAGACGGCTGATTTTGTTGAATTCTTAGGGGCACAATCCATTGAAGAGAATATCACAATCTTGAGCATTGTATTGCAGCATCTTCAAATCTTCCGCAGTAGCTTCACGGTTCAGTTCTCTCCCATCAAAGAATTCACATTGCAAGCCAATACACACAATAGCTCAAACGGCAGGGTTATGTCCAAGAATATGCATTTTCATCATATGCTTCCAACTAGCAAAATTTGTACCATCAAAGTAAGAACCTCTACAGTGGTAATTTCCCTCGCTATATGCCATACTCTCCTAGGTTGTGAAACCAAGGCTATGACCACCAAAAGCTATGGAAATCAAAGCAAATGGAGACCAAAGCTCTGATACCACTTGTAGGATCAAAAGTATGTCTAGAGGGGGATGATTAGACTACTTGACCAAATAAAAATTTAGCTTTTTCCCAATTTTAGTTCTTGGCAGATTTTAGTAACTTAGCATAAGTCAAGCAACCAACCTACACATGCAATTCTAAGAGTATAGCAGCGGAATGTAAAACAATTGCAAATGAAGGCAAAGGGAGCAGTTTGAGGAGGCAAACGCAATGTTGACACAGAGATTTTTTATCCATGGTTCCGATAGGTGGTGCTATCGTACATCCACGTTGATGGAGACTTCAACCCACGAAGGGTAATGGTTGCGCGAGTCCACGGAGGGCTCCACCCGCGGAGGGTCCACGAAGAAGCAACCTTGTCTATCCCACCATGGTCGTCACCCATGAAGGACTTGCCTCACTAGGGTATATCTTCACGAAGTAGGCGATCTCCTTGCCCTTACAAACTCCTTGGTTCAACTCCACAATCTTGTTGGAGGCTCCCAAGTGACACCTAGCCAATCTAGGAGACACCACTCTCCAAGAGTAACAAATGGTGTGTTGATGATAAACTCCTTGCTCTTGTGCTTCAAATGATAGACTCCCCAACACTCAACTCTCTCTCACAAGATTTGGATTTGGTGGATAGAAGATTTGAGTGGAAAGCAACTTGGGGAAGGCTAGAGATCAAGATTTATGTGGTAGGAATGGAATATCTTGACCTCAACACAAGTGTAGGTGGTTCTCTCTCAGAAAATGTATGTTGGAAGTGTAGGCATGTTCTGATGGCTCTCTCCACTAATGAAGAGTGGGTGGAGGGGTATATGTAGCCTCCACACAAATTCTAACCATTACACACAACTTACCAAACTTGGTGGGATCGAATCGTGAAACTCGGTTAGACCGATTTAGTTCATAATGTGACAGTTAGGAATTTTGGTAGGTCCAACATGTCAACTCGGTGGGACCGATATGGTTAGGGTTAGGGCATAACGTAATCTTGGTGAGACCGATTACACAAACTCGGTGAGACCAATTTTGGTAATAGACACATAGAGAGTTGGTCAGGCAAACTCAGTGGGACCAATTCGCTCATCTCGGTTGGACCGAAACGTTACAAATGGGAAACAGTGAGTTTGCATTGCAATCTCGGTGGGACCGATCGCTCATCTCAGTTTGACCGAAACGTTATGAAGGGAAACAGAGAGATTGTAATCCCATCTCGGCGAGACCGAAAAGACTAGGGTTTCTGGCAGTGGCTATGTCAAATGAACTCGGTGGCGCCGAATAGACAGATTCGGTAAGGCCGAGTTTGACTTTTGGTTTGGGACATATGTGGCTGTGAGAAAGTAGTTGAGGGTTTTTGGAGCATATCACTAAGCACTTTGAGCAAGAAACTCATTAAGCAACACCTCATCCCCTCTTGATAGTATTGGCTTTTCCTATGGACTCAATATGATCTTGGATCACTAAAATGGAAAATGTAGAGTCTTGTGCTTTGAGCTTGAGCCAATCCTTTTGTCCCTAGCATTTTGAGGGGTCCATGTTGCTCATCCATGCCATGCCAATCATTGAGCTTTCCTGAAATATTCATCTTGAAATATCATTAGCTTAATGAGCTATATGTTGTTAGGAATTACCAAAACCACCCAGGGATTGTTGCACTTTCACCTCGACTGCAAGAACCTATGGCTCAGCGGGAGAGTGTTGTCCACCAATTGAAGTGGAGTGGTTCCCGGTAGCATCCCTACCAGTGGCTTCGGGAAGCTCTGTCAGGAGATACAAGACGGAGTCCAATTTCCTCCTTTTTCTGGTCATGATTGATGGAGATACTGAAGGTTGAGTTAGGTGGAGGACAAAAGTTCCTGGTTCCACAGGAAGCTTTTGTGCCGCACAATTTGATAGATAATTAGCAATGCTGTTCTCTACACGAGACACATGTTCTTTTTGCAATCCATCAAAGTGCTCTTCCAACTTTCTCACTTCCTCTACATACTCCATCAATGAGCTTTGGTAATCCTTGTTGACTTGTCTCACTACGAGATGTGAGTCTTCACAGATGATCAACTTCTTGATTCCCAACTCTACTGCGATTCTAAGCCCGACAAGGAGCACCTCATATTCTGCAGTGTTGTTGGTGGCCTTCTCCCGGGCGAAGTGCATCTGAACAACATATTTGAGGTGCTCTCCAGCGGGTGCAACAAGAAGCACGCCAGCTCCTGCGCCTTGCAATGATAATGCATCGTGAAAATACATGAGCCATTCTTGGGGCGCTTCCGTGCCAGGGATAACTGTCTTTGGTACTTCTTCATCTGGGGTGGGTGTCCATTCAACAATGAACTCTACCAAAGCTCTGCTCTGAATGGTTGAGGTACTTTCATACTTTAAGCCTAATAACTCTAGTGCCCATTCGACAATCCTGCCAATGACTTCAAGGTCCTCAATATGCATTGCAGTGGGAAACGAGTGATAACTGTGGTCTCATGGGCTTGGAAGTAGTGGCGTAGTTTCCTTGAGGCCATGATGAGGCTGAAAATCAACTTTTGCACCCCAGAATACCTTGACCTAGCCCCCTACAATAGGGAACTGACAAAGTATACTGGCCGCTGCACCACTTTCTTCCTTGCCGTGGTCTTGGAATTTCCTTCGCTAACTTGCTCTTCTCTGTCCTGATCTATGCATGATCCTGCAATGACTAGTTCAGTTTCACCTCCAGAGGGAACAACTGATGTAGCTGCCTCTTCATCCGTTTCCCGCTCCGCCACCAGTGATGCACTAACCACTTGATTCGTTGCTTCTAAGTATATCAACAATGGCTCTTGTGGTCTAGGAGCGACTAAGGTGGTGGCAGAGGAAAGGTACAGCTTCAGGTCTCGCAGTGCTGCTTCTGCCTCCAGGGTCCATTTTGTTGGTCCTGCCTTCTTCAGAATTTTTAAGAACGACAAGGCGCGCTCAACATACTTGGAAATGAACCTGCTTAACACGGCAACGCATCCAGTTAATCGTCTCACATCCTTGACAATCCGGGGTGATTGAATCTGCTCAATTGACCTGATCTTTGCTACCTCTTGAGCTTGCGTTGGTTTTTCCCTTGAAGAGGAAAGGGTGATGCAGCAAAGTAGAGTAAGTATTTCCCTCAGTTTGAGAACCAAGGTATCAATCCAGTAGGAGACAACGCAAAAGTCACCGAACACCTGCACAAACAATCAACAACTTGCACCCAACACGATAAAGGGGTTGTCAAACCCTTCACGGTTAATTGCAAAAAGTGAGATCTGATAAAGATAGATAAACGGTAAAGTAAATATTTTTGGTATTTTTGGTTTATAGATCGGAAAGTAAAAGATTGCAAAATAGTAGATCGAAAAATAGTATGATGTAAAAGAGAACTTATATGATGAGAAAGTGACCCGGGGGCCATAGGTTTCACTAGTGGCTTCTCTCAAGATAGCAAATATGACGGTGGGTGAACAAATTACTGCCGAGCAATTGATAGAAGAGCACATAATTATGATGATATCTAAGGCAATGATCATGAATATAGTCATCACGTCCATGTCAAGTATCCAACATCTACTACTATTACTCCACACATCGACCGCTATCCAGCATGCATCTAGAATTTTAAGTTCACAAAGAACGGAGTAACACATTAAGTAAGATGACATGATGTAAAGGAATTAACTTAAGCAATATGATGAAAACCCCATCTTTTTATCCTCGATGGAAAGAATACAATACGTGCCTTGCTGCCCCTACTGTCACCGGGAAAGGACAGCGCAAGATTTAACCCAAAGCTAAGTGATGAGGGTACAGACCCGGGGTAGGGTCATAGGCCTGACCTATACGCCCTACCCAAGGTCACTACCCTAGAAGATAAGAAGTCCAAGACGCAACAAAGAACCCCCAGTCAAAGGTGTCGAGTGCAATCCAATCGACCAATCATATCACTCGGGTACCCCTCCTACTTGTTGTCACTCGACCGTATAAGGAATCACTCGACCTACTGAAGACCAGGAGTCACTCAGCACTCTAACCGTCAGACATCCACTCTGTGGTCTTTAAGGTCATTAATAACACTTATGGCTAGTGTTATCAGTAACGCCCCTACTTTATGTACATTAAGCCCCTTGTAATGGAGGATGGCTGGGGTCCTGACGCACTCTATATAAGCCACCCCCTCCTCTGGGGCAAGGGTTGGCACCCCCTGTAACACCACACACATATAATCCAGTCAACCGCCTTCGGGCACCGAGACGTAGGGCTTTTACTTCCACCGTGAAGGGCCTGAACTCGTAAGTCTTGTGCGTTCGACTTCACCATAGCTGAGATCTTGCCTCTCCATATCTACCCCCCTTTCTACTGTCAGTCTTAGAACCATGAAAGTTGGCGCCTACCGTGGGGCTGGTGTCTTAGCGACTTGTTGGTGAAGTTGCAATTTTTTGATCCCCATCATCATGGTTTCTGGCGGTGGATTGGCTGAGGCCGCGAGATCCATCTCCGCGCGCTAATTTTGATCGCCGACGACTCTGCCTGGCTTCAGGAAGCTCCCCTTGACGTCAAGGCGCTCCCCGACCGAAGGGTGACACACTTTCACACGTGCGTACGCGGCGTCCTTCTCCGGCAGCCGTCGACCCAGTATTGGTCGGCTCCGATGATGTCTTCTGTCCCCGCTGTTCGCCGCCGCAAGCGATCCGGTCGGTCGCGGCTTCAGCGGTGGGTGAAACACGCGGTGGCTCGACATTCGGCCACCCATCAAGTCGCGGCAATTGAACCCGACGAAACTCTCCATGGCCTGTTCGACCTGTCGACTGGCTCCGTCGAGACCGCATCCAAGTAAGATAGCAGCAGCCCTGCGGCTGAAGTCTTGATGGTCGACGGACCACGTAGTCCGCCTGGTTTCTGCCGTGAAGATGGCGGGGATGGTGGCGGCGATCCGTCGCGCGTCCACGAGGAGTACCATCCCGAACCCCTCTCTTTGCAGCAGAGGGAAGAACTTCATCGCCGCAACATGGATGCACTCCACATGCCCATCGTTGGAGAAACCCCCGAGGCTCGTGCCTTGGAAGAGGTGCACTTGGCTGATTTAGCTGAGCACACTCGACTGGAGAACCTCCAGCACGCACTCGACGAGCGTGCTCGGGAGCGGATCCCTGATTCCAGTCAACGACAACTTTTTCCACCTCCACCTAAGGTATACCGCACTCCGATTCAAAATCTCACAGCTGCGGCCCGAATAGCAGAGTCAATTCAACCTTCCCAGTCGGAGGCTGGCAGAGGTTTGATGCAAATCCCAGCCTTACTCCGGGCAGCAGGAGAACAGAACACAACAGTGTCTCAGTCGTGGAATAGGATTCATAGCAGATTCATGGTAGCAGATACTGTTCAGTCAGCCCACAACCCAAGATCGCCACTGCGGCGTGAAGGCCGTGGGTAGTATGATCACCGACTCGACCGCGACAATCGTCGTCGAGTGCCCACACCTCCTTCGAGGAGTGCATCATATGTACCTCGGCAGTACGATGATAGACGCCTTCACAGTGGTGAGCACAGAGCACCAGTCGACCCAAGAGAACCAGGCTTTGATGCAAGATCTATTCTCGTTCAAGGTCTAGTCGACCGGAACAGAGCGCACAGGGAAGACCTTGGCAGAGATTGTCCGACTCGCAGCGGAGTTCATGTTTTGGGTCCAGAGTGTTTCAGCAGAGCCATCAGGGCTGCAGTGATTCCTCCCAACTTCAGGTTGGCGACTGGAGTCAGCAAGTTCACTGGAGAGTCCAAGCCTGACACTTGGCTTGTGGATTACCGAGTGGCTGTGCAGATTGGTGGCGGGAATGATGAAGTGGTAATGAAGCATCTTCCTCTGATGTTGGAAAGGTCAGCCATAGCATGGTTGACTCAGTTAGCCCCAGGCAGTATATTCAGTTGGGAAGAGCTTGCTCGAGTGTTTGTCAGGACTTTTGAGGGCACTTGCAAGCCACTAGTGGGGTTAACAGAATTGCAGCATTGTGTAGAGAAGCCGAGTGAAACTCTAAGAGATTACATTCAGCATCACACAGTGGAAAATGTATCTAAGAACCAAACAGTGTGTGCCTTCAAGGAAGGCGTTAAGTACCGAGAGCTAGTCTTGAAATTCGGTTGGACTGGGGATATGACCCTGACTCGGATGATGGAAATAGCCACCCGGTACGCTAAAGGAGAAGAAGAGGATCGACTCCGCAGTGGCAAGGGTAAATTAGTCGGCCAGGACACCGGCGGAGGTAATCGGAAGCAGAAACGAAAGGCTGGACCTGCAGCACCTGGTGAAATTGCAGCAGTAGTGCAAGGAAAGTTTAAAGGAAAACCTAAGGGGCCCTGGACCCCCTAAGAAGGTAAAAGATCAAGCGGGAAATGATGTGTTGGATTTACCATGTCACATTCATACGTAGAAGGATGAAGAGGGTAATCTAATTTATCCTAAACACACCACTCGGCAATGTCGACTCCTGATCCAGCAGTTCCGAGAGAAACAACCCAGTGAGAAGGAAAAAGAGTCAGACAAAGACGAGGATGAAGAGGAATATGATGGTTATCCCAAATTCAATTCCACCCTAATGATTTTTGATGATGTTGAGAGCATGAGTCGATTGAAAGTTATCAACAGAGAAGTGAATATGGTTGCTCCAGCGACGACGACCGCATACCTGAAATGGTCACAAACAGCCATCACATTCGACCAGTCTGATAACTAGGCCCGTATGACCACTCCTGGGAGGCAAGCGTTGCTGGTCGACCCAGTAGTCAATGGCACTCGACTGACCAAAGTGCTAATGGATGGTGGTAGCGGCATGAATATCCTTTATGCTGAGACCTTGCAGGGGATGGTCATTCCGATATCCAAGCTTAGTGAAAGCAATATGAGCTTTCATGGCATCATCCCTGGAAAGAAAGCCGAATCACTCGGCCAGATCGCCCTTGACGTGGTTTTCGGTGATTCCAAGAATTACCGCAAGGAAAAGTTGACATTTGAAGTAGTGGATTTCCAGAGTGCCTATCATGCTATTCTGGGTAGGCCTTCTTATGCACGTTTTATGGCTTGACCATGTTATGTGTATCTCAAGCTGAAGATGCCTGGCCCCAGAGGAGTGATCTCGGTCACTAGTAATCGGCAGAAGGCAGAAGAGTGCTTCCAGAAGGGTTCTAAAATTGCTGATGCACAAATGGCGGCAGTTGAATTCCAAGAGTATCAAAAGAATGCAGATCCGAGTGATTTTCTCCGAGCAAAGAAGCCTGCCACCGATTCTGCATTTCAGTTGTCTGGAGAAACAAAGCCGATTCATATCCACCTAACCGATCCCAATGCAGCACTGACTCATATCTCAACGACACTTGACAGCAAAAATAGGAAGAAGCGCTCATCCAGTTCCTCCGTGAGAACTGGGACATTTTGCATGGGAACCTTCTGACATGCCGGGTGTACCCAGAGAACTGGCTGAGCACCGTTTGCGTGTCGATCCAAAGGCAAAACTTGTCAAAGAGCATCTTCGACGGTCCGTCGTGCAGAAGAGAAAAGCAATTGGTGAAGAAGTGGCTCGACTCCTAGCAGCCGAGTTCATCCGAGAGATCTACCACTCCGAGTGGCTTGCCAATGTAGTCATGGTCCCTAAGACGGAAGATTCACTTCGTATGTGCATCGATTTCAAGAATATCAATCGGGCCTACCCGAAAGATTATTTCCCTCTCCCCCACATCGATCAGATTGTCGACTCGACTGCGGGGTGCGAGCGCTTGTCTTTTCTAGATGCATATTCCGGGTATCATCAGATCCGACTGTATGGTCCCGATGAAATAAAAACGGCTTTCATCACCCCATTCGGATGCTTTTTTTATGTCACTATGCCATTCGGTCTCAAAAATGTTGCGCCACATTCATGAGGATGATTCAGAAGTGCCTGCTCACTCAAATCAGTCAGAATGTGGAACCATACATGGATGACATTGTGGTCAAGTCGCGTAAATGTTCCGACCTGCTGACCAATCTCGCAGAAACCTTTGCCAACCTGAGAAGGTATGATATCAAGCTTAATCCGTTGAAGTGCACATTTGGAGTCCTGGGTGGAAAACTGCTCTGTTTCCTCGTTTCTGAACGGGGGATCGACGCAAACCCAGAGAAAGTCGACACCATCCTTCGAATGAAACGCCCTGTGTGTGTGCATGATGTTAAGAAGCTTACTGGTTGTTTGACCGCCTTGAGTTGATTCATTTCTCATCTCGGTGAAAAGGCCTTACCTCTTTACCGATTGATGAAGAAATCTGATAAGTTCGAGTGGACTGATGAAGCTGATGCAGTGGTTGCAGAGCTCAAAGCCCTACTTTCCACCTAGCCGGTGCTTGATGCGTCAATTAGTAAGGAGCCTTTACTGCTTTACATTGCAGCCACTGGACAAGTTGTGAGTACAGTACTTACGATCGAATGGGAAGAAGAAGGAAAAGCCTATAAAGTTCAGCGCCTAGTGTACTATCTTTCTAAAGTTTTAACTCCATCCAAGCGGAGATATCCGCATCATCAGAAGCTTGTTTATGGAATTTACATGACCATGAAGAAGGTTGCACATTATTTCTCTGATCACTCCACTATAGTCCTCAGCGATGCACCATTATCTGAAATTCTGAATAAGAGAGATGCAACTGGTCGAGTGGCAAAATGGGGATTGAACTCCTTCCATTGGATATCAAGTTTGAGGCATAGAAAGCTATCAAGTCCCAAGCAATTGCAGACTTCCTCGCCGAGTGGATTGAGCAGCAACTTCCGACTCAAGTTCACTCGGAGCATTGGACCATGTTATTTGATGGCTCGAAGATGCTGAATGGTTCCGGTGCTGGGCTAGTATTGGTATCCCCCCGCGGAGACAAGCTCAGCTACGTTCTCCAGACTCGTTTTGATTCCTCCAACAATGAAGCTGAATATTAAGCACTTTTATACGGGTTGTGTATGGCCATTTCACTCGGCGTCCATCGTGTCATGGTCTACGGCGACTCAAATTTTGTGGTTAATCAAGTAATGAAAGAGTGGGATGTCAGGAGCCCATCTATGACTGGTTATTGTAACGCAGTGAGTGAGGGAGTCCAGGATTAGGGGGTCCTCAGACAGCCAGACTATATACTTTGGCCGGACTGTTGGACTATCAAGATACAAGATTGAAGACTTCGTCCCGTGTTCGGATGGGACTCTCCTTTGCGTGGAATGCAAGCTTGGCAATTCGGATATGTAGATCTCCTTCTCTGTAACCGACTCTGTGTAACCCTAGCCCCCCCGGTGTGTATATAAACCGGAGGGTTTAGTCCGTAGGACAACAACAATCATAATCATAGGCTAGCTTCTAGGGTTTAGCCCCTACGATCTCGTGGTAGATCAGCTCTTGTAATACTCATATCACCAAGATCAATCAAGCAGGAAGTAGGGTATTACCTCCATCGAGAGGGCCCGAACCTGGGTAAACATTGTGTCCCCCGCCTCCTATTACCATTAGCCTTAGATGCACAGTTCGGGACGCCCTACTCGGGATCCGCCGGATTTGACACTGACATTGGTGCTTTCATTGAGAGTTCCACTGTGTCGTCATGATAAGGATTGATGGCTCCTTCAATCATCTTCAACGACGCGGTCCAGGGTGAGGTTTTTCCTCCCCGGATAGATCTTCGTATTCGGCGGCTTCGTACTGCTGGCCAATTCGCTTAGCCATCTGGTCCAGATCGATAGCCACGCCCCTGGCCATCAGGTCAGGTTTGGAAGCTTAAACTACACTGCCAACATCCGCGGAGACTTGATCTTCGACGGATTCAAGCCCATGTCAGGTGCGCCGAATAGTCACGGTGAGCATGACTTAGATCTGCCATCGGACAGTGTTCGGGAGATCGCGCCCGCGGCGGCCCCGGGAATCAGTCCGGAGCAGAGCGTGCCATCCGAGGACGGGTGGATGGACCCCACCAAAGAGGCCACACACTCATCGGCGCCGGAGTCGAACACATACTTCATCTCTAAAGATATATGTGTCATCAGACCCTCGGACTCGTCTCCAACCATAGGATCCGAACCGCGTACGTCCGTGCCTATCAAATCTGATTGGGCACCGGTCATGGAGTTCACCTCCACGGATATCTTTCAGCACCCGCCCCTGGGTGACGTGCTAAATTCATTAAGGTCTCTCTCTTTGTCAGGGGACTCTTGGCCGACCTATGTCTGGCTCGAGTGGGAAGCGGACGATGAAGAAATTCGTTCCCCACCCACCACCCACTTCATAGCCACTGTCGATGACTTAACAGACACGCTTGACTTCGACTCCAAAGACATTGATGGTATGGACGACGATGCTGGAGACGAACAGGAACCACCTCCCACGAGGCACTGGAGAGCCACCTCATCATATGATATATACATGGTGAACACCCCAAAAGAAAGCAATGCTGAGGATGCAACGGAGGATAATCCCATCAAGCAGCAACCAAAGCGACAACGAAGGCGCTGCTCTAAATCCCGCCACAGTAAAAACAATGATAATAGCGCAAGAAAGAATAATACCCCAGTCGACTCCAAAGGAAACAACGACCCCATGGACCCAACGATGGAGCAGGATGAGCCAGGGGACGGTGAACATAGTCCGGAGCCGACGTCCGATGACGCTGATCTCGAAGGTAAAATTGATTAACCTGTCTCCGAAGAGGAGAACAGTCCGGACGACGATGCACTCATCATCCCGGAAAAACACTTGGAACAAGAGAACCTCCATAGAAGGCTTATTGCCACCGCGAGGCGCTTGAAGAAGCAGAAGCAAAGGCTTAAGGCCGTGCAGGATACGCTCAACCGCAGATGGAACAAAGTGCTTGACACTGATGAAAAATAGGGTGGCAATCGCCACACAAAGAGCTATCCAAAGCGCAAGCTACTGCCCAAATTCGATGACGATGCTATAGAGCCCATTCAGCCGAAAAATAAAACGGCCGATCAGCCAGACCGACCACCCCATGGCGGCGATAGGGCGGCTAATGATGCCGCACACAAATCAGCACACGGTCTACGTGAGCTCCTAGACAAAAAAATCCGGTATGGCCAGGTCCATCTATGGATCTAGGAAGCGTTCCCCAGTGCAGGATAACAGCCCTAGCGCAGGAATCAACACCGAACTAAACAATTGTCGACAGCATGCCATGACCCATCCAAATACAGGGGTGCCGCGCACCCCCTGTGCTTTACTGATGAGGTGCTAGATCATGAATTTCCAGAAGGATTTAAACTCGTGAATATAGAGGCATACGACGGAACGACAGTCCCTGGGGTCTGGATTGAGGACTTTATCCTTCACATCCACATGGCTCGCGGAGATGATCTCCACGCCATAAAATACCTGCCCCTCAAGTTGAAAGGACTAGCTCGGCACTGGTTGAAAAGCCTCCCCAAAAACTCAATTGGAAGTTGGGAGGAACTTGAGGATGCTTTCAGGGCCAATTTTCAAGGGTCCTATGTCCGACCTCCAGACGCAGATGAATTAAGTCACATAATTCAACAGCCCGGAGAGTCAGCCCGAAAGCTTTGGAATAGGTTTCTCACTAAGAAGAATCAAATCATCGACTGCCCGGATGACGAAGCCTTAGCGGCTTTTAAGCACATTGTCCGGGACAAATGGCTTGCCAGACACCTCGGCCAGCAAAAGCCAAGGACAATGGCAGCCCTAACAAGCCTTATGACCTGCTTTTGCGTGGGCGAGGATAGCTGGCTGGACCGTAGAGGCACCTGCAACCTAGGCACATTCGAAGTCAGGGCTGACAACGAGAAGCCGCGACGCAATAAAAACAAGCGTCGAAACAACGACGACAGCCCAGATAACACGGTGGTCAACGCCGGATTCAGGGGCTCTCGACCCGGTCAACGAAAAAAGCCATCTAAAGGTAGCAGAGATGGACCGTCTAGCCTAAATAAGATTCTAGACAAATTATGTCAGATTCATGGCACCCCCAAAAAAACTGCAAATCACACCCATAGAGAGTGCTGGGTTTTCAAGCAGGCCGGTAAGCTAAACGCCGAACACAAAGGGAGGGAGACGCCAAGTGAAGACGAGGATGAGCCTCATCAGCCGAACACTGGGGGACAGAAAAAATTCCCACCAGAAGTCAAAACAGTGAATATGATTTACACAACTCACATACCAAAGGGAAGGCGCAAACATGCACTCCGAGACGTATACGCTGTAGAGCCCGTCGCCCCCAAGTTTAATCCTTGGTCGGCCTGCCCAATCACTTTTGATCGCAGGGATCATCCGACCAGTATACGGCACGGAGGATCGGCTGCCTTGGTGCTCGACCCAATAATTGATGGATACCATCTCACCCGAGTCCTTATGGACGGCGGCAGTAGTCTTAATCTGATATATCAGGACATTGTCCGCAAAATGGGGATAGACCCGTCAAGAATCAACCAAAGTAATACTACCTTTAAGGAGTAATACAAGGCGTCGAGGCCCGCTGCACGGGCTCTCTAATACTAGAGGTTGTATTCGGTTCTCCCGGCAACTTTAGAAGCGAAGAATTAACCTTTGACATTGCTCCATTCCGAAGTGGCTATCATGCACTACTCGGAAGAACGACCTTCGCTCGTTTTAATGGAGTACCGCACTACGCTTATCTCAAACTTAAGATGCCCCGTTTATGTGGCGTCATCACAGTTAGCGGAAATACTAAGTGTTCTTTACATGCGGAAGAATATGTGGTGGCTCTAGCAGCCGAACACTAAACGGCCTCTCCAACCAGAATAAATGATCGGTCGTCAAGACCACGTACACGGTTAGACGAGTCTGGCGCACCACCTGTTGTAACAGCCCAGATAAACCTGAGCTTGGGACGATGGATATACCCCCATAGGTGGCGCTAGGGGCTGCATGCATGTAAAAAAGCCCATAGTTCGGCTTGACCTCATTAATACAATAACATATTGCATTCTCATGATCGGTTCAGAATAACCAATTTCTCGCATGAAGTCTTTCACCTGGGTTTTGCCTTTTTTCAGATGATCATCATGCTACAGCCTTCCAGGATATGGCACAACAGAAATAAAGGCGCAGACGTGCAACACGGCCCCGCTCAAAGGTTTCTTTTTGGATTAAGACCCTGCGTAAACCTTTTTTAATGTCTGTTGTTGCTTCTTCCCCTCCGGACACTTAACACAACCGGAAGGGATACTGGCGTTATTGGCATTTCGTCACACCAGACTAATGCATGTACCTGGAAACTAAGGGCTCATTATCGAGGGCGTTACTCAGCCCAGTATATGTTGTAAAGTCTGAATACATTAGGGAGTGTTCAGCGTCGCGAGTTTGGCCTTATATGCATCAGCTCCGAATCATGTCTTTGGCCAATAGTTGTGTTTGCTCGGCTCCCGTGTTTTGCTACCTTATGTTCCGCTCTATCGGCTAAGGTGGCACCGGGAGAACTACTGCGATTGTGCCCTGGTTCATCTGGATGAGCACCTCAGTAGAGAAAGCTGAAAACTGACTGTCATGATATAGCGCGAGACTGGTCAACCACTCGATGACTCAACGGAATCTTCGCGATTCCTCCACATTAACGAAGGACCGGTTTCCCGGTCACATACATACGCGCACCATATTCGGATGAACACGGAAGTACCAGGGGCTATCTAGTAGCCCCACCGTCAAACTCCTATGGATAAGTGAAAGTGTTAAAGCTATATAGTCCGATTGCGCGGTTCGCCACGCTATCACCTCCTTAACGGACCAAGACGTTGGATCAAGTGTGATTACGCGCTTTTCCAAACACCCCTGCATTATATGCATGGGGCTGAAGCCGACAACTGCAAACATTCAGGTTATGTACATACATACATAAACGGCCGCACGACAGGCACTATAATACTTTTAGGAAAAAGTATAAACACAACCCTTATAATGAAAATAGCATTGTTTTTACAATTCAGATACATGTCACTCGAACATGGTACTCTTCGAGCACTGAGCCTCTATTAAATGGGCACCTTCTAGGACTTCTTCAAAATAGTGCTCGGTCGGGTCCTGGCCTCCCGCTGGACCCCGGGTTGCAATAGCGGTGGCCTCCATCCCAGCCCAATATGTTTTAACATGGGCAACAGCCATCCGTGCACTCTCTATGCACGCCGACCTCTTCACAGCGTCGATATGCGACATGGCACCAAGGAATTGTTGCACTAAACCAAAATAACTCTCCAGCCTTGGTCCCTTCGGCCAAGGATAATCCATGACAGACCTCATGGCAAGCCCGAACAACCTATGGAGCTCAGCCCATGCAGCCATTTTCTCATTCAACGGCAGTGGACACATCGGGGAACTGAACTGCGACCAGAACAACCTTTCCACCTCATGATCTTTTCGATCTTTGTAAAACTCAGTTGCATTAGCAGCACTCTTTGTCAGGTCCGCATACGCGTCTGTAGCACTCCATAATTGGTCCAGAGGGGCATACTTTGGATCTCCGAACTTCATCTGCAACAAAAAGGGCCTCCCAGCCATGATATCTCCGTCTTCATGAAGCTCCTCCCTTATCCCTCTAATTTCAGAGCGAGTTTCCTTGGCTGCTTCCAAGGCCTTCTTCAGGTCAGCCGCTTTCGCTTGGCTTTCCTTTTCAAGGAGCTCATATTGACCGGCGACATCTTGCAGCTCAATAGCCATCTTGGCTATTTTTTCTTCGCTCTGGCGATGAGCAGCCTGTTCAGCACTTAACTCTTCAGCCGCCTTCAGGGCAGCCGCATCACTTATCCTGGCTTGTTCCTTGGCTCGTGCGAGTTGCGTCTGAAGGTCCTCCACGGCAGCAGCTCCATCTGCAGTGACAGCATATTATAGATACTAGCATAATGCTCCTCTTAATATTTGCTGACTAACCAAAAATGCATACCCTGTGCCTCGTCAAGCCGCTTGTTCACAAGCATGATGTCGGCATCTGCCACATCAAGCTGCCGCTTCAGTTCAGCAAAATCAGCAGTCCAGTCAGCTACCGGACCCTCAGCCACCTGCACATGGAAGCAGCGCGATCATTACCTGGGACTATGATCCTTATTTTGCCACCTCTGGATGGCAACCAGAGTCTCAGGGGCTACTATCTATACAGAGCACACCTAGCATGTGCGGTACTGTCAAGAATACATATATTATTTTGCGTACCTCAAAGCCTCTTAGCAGGCTCGTAAAAGCTTCATTCAAACCGCTTTGGGCGGATGAAATCCTCTCAACCACCGTACCCATTAAGGTACGATGGGCCTCTAAGATAGCCGCTCGCTCCAGAAGACCCATCAGCATGTCCGGTCGTGTGCCGGACAATCCCGGACTCTTTCTGTTGCCCTCCTTGGGAGCCGAATGTCGGTGTCAAAACCGACGGATCTGGGGTAGAGGGTCCCGATCTGTGCGTCTAAGGCTAATGGTAACAGGAGGCAAGGGACACGATGTTTTACCCAGGTTCGGGCCCTCTCGATGGAGGTAAAACCCTACTTCCTGCTTGATTGATCTTGATGATATGGGTATTACAAGAGTTGATCTACCACGCGATCGTAGAGGCTAAACCCTAGAAGCTAGCCTATGATGATTATGATTGTCCTTCTGCGGACTAAACCCTCCGGTTTATATAGACACCACAGGGGGATAGGGTTTACACACAGTCGGTTACAAAGAAGGAGATCTAATATCCGGATCGCCAAGCTTGTCTTCCACGCAAAGGAGAGTCCCATCCGGACACGGGACAAAGTCTTGAGTCTTGTATCTTCATGGTCCATCAGTCCGGCCAAAGTATATAGTCCGGCTGTCCGGATACCCCCTAATCCAGGACTCCCTCAGTAGCCCCTGAATCAGTCTTCAATGACGATGAATCTGGTGCGTAGATTGTCTTCGACATTGCAAGGCGGGTTCCATCTCCGAATACTCCAAACCAGGTTAAGGATTGTGTCCGACTCTGTGAGATAATTTCCACACACCACCGTAGAGAGCATAACTCTTTACAAATCTAATCTGCTGACAATCTTTCTACGGCGTGCCCTTACACTGTGGCCTGGCTCAATACGAGCTGGTTTTTCTCGGCCTGCCTCGACACGCGTTGTGAGGCGGTTTTATTGGCACGCCTTTGTTGAAGCAGAGATCGTGTTCCCCTTATTGCGGGCTTCTCCATCAAAACGGGCGCGTGCAACCCCACGACGCCTGTTGGTATGACTTCGTGTTTTTAGGTAAGTCCCAAGCGTTTACACAGAGGACGCTTGATATTCACCCCCTTTATAGAGGGGCCGAGGCCTATCCCTCTTTCCTACCACGCTTGTGCCTTTCCGCATCTCGAGTTCCAACACCTGAAGCCCAAGCTTAGGCACTTCGGATCTTCAATCATGTCCGGATCCAACCTTCAAGGCCGGTGGATGGCCTCCTCCATCACATAGGAGGACATTGCGAAGTTTAGGGAGGTCAGATATCTGACCGCCGACATCAAGCATAGGCTTCCTGCTCCAGGGCAGGTCATCCCTACTCCCGAGCCCAACAAGAGCGTCCTATTTGTTTCCCACTTCCTCTGTGGCTTAGGCTTCTCCCTTTATCCCTTTGTGAGAGGGCTCATGTTCTATTACGGGCTAGATTTTCATGATCTAGCTCCAGACTCCATCCTTCACATCTCGTCGTTCATTGTTGCGTGTGAAGCCTTCCTCCACATCACCCCGCACTTCGGCTTATGGCTTAAGACCTTCAATGTGAAGCCAAAGATGATTGAGGGGTGACACGCGGAGTGTGGAGGTGCTGCAATAAGCAGGAACGCCGACGCCCTATGGACAGAGGGCTTCTTCCCGGAGGTGTCCGATCTATGGCAGCGGAGGTAGTTTTTCGTCACGGCTCCCAGAGGCACAAAGTGGGTGGCTGCCCTTAACTTCTGTTCGGTCCCTCCGCCTCAACTGGTGTCATGGGCTAATGTGGGACTGGATTGGGGGCCTGCTAATGATGTTCCAACATTACAGAGCCGCATTAGGGAGCTCCTTGAGAGGGACATTAGTCTTGTCAGTGTAATTCAGGTAATGCTAGTCCGACGGATCTTGCCGTGCAAACGTCGGCCTCTCCGGATGTGGGAGTTCAACCTAGAAGGTCCGCGGACTATTCTGCACTTCTTCGGAATGACGCTCGAAGGGATGTGTAAGTTATTCTTTGGACCATAAGTAAAGTGTCCGGACACCACCGAGGATGCGGGCCTGAGCTGCAACCGCCCAGATACCCAAGTAAGTAACCCAGAAACCGAACACTTTGTTTATATTTATCATGGCATTGTTTTGAAAACCATCCGCGACCAGGAATGGCTCAGCAAGGCGGAGAGAATCAGGTGTCCGGCACCGCTTCCCGAAGGCTCACCTAGTCTTGCCATAGCCAGGATGCTTAGTCGTGTGCTAAGTCAAGTGCCCTCGGGGAAAGATGTAGTGAAGAACAGAGAAGCAGAGCTTCACACGTTGCACATCCAAACCCGGGGAATTACTACCTCTGCAAAAGAGGATAGTCGGGGAGAGGAATCTACGGTCTCCTCCCCCCACGGGAAGAAGAGGGCCGCCTCCGAAGACTTGGAGACGGAGGTGCCTAGACAAGGGAAGAAAACTTCACCAGGGGGACCTGCCTCGAAGGGTGTCCTCACCGCGCCATGCCCGCAAACGGGCCAGCCCTCGGCCGAGCTGTAAGTTAATCGTAAACACAAAGCTACCACTTCCTCCTCCGAGAACAATAACCAGGATCCATCCTTTGCAGTCCGGCTAGCAGCTCTTCTCGATAGAGTTTGTCTTCGGGGAATCTTCTTCAAGAGATGATGGAGAGTGAAACCCCACCAGCCTCTCTGCCTCATGGGGTGGGCAACCATGAGGTGTCATCACGGAGGAGTCCAGATTTGCTGAGGCCAGAAGCTAATACTTCGGCTGCCCTGAGCCCGGAGCGTTCGGCTCCCACGGGGGGCGATAAGAAGGGTCCGACACAGTTCGGCGACCGGCCGGACACGCTGACGGGCCTTCTGGAGCAAGCTGCTCTCTCAAAGGATCAACTTTCATTAATGAGCATGGTGCTTGAGAAGATTTCATCCGCCACAAGCGGGTTGAATGAAGCTTTTACGAGCCTGCTCAAAGGCTTTGAGGTATGTAATGAAATACGTAATTTTTTGATTGTGGCGCACGCGCTAGGTGTGCTCCGTATAGATAGTAGCCCCTGAGACTCTGGTTGCCAGCCCTAGGCGGCAAACGAAGTATCAACTTGCTAAGTAATGATCGCATTATATTCATGCGCAGGTGGCTAAGGGTCCGGCGGCCGACCGGTCCGTTGAAGTCGACGAACTGAGGCGATAGATTGTTGTGGATGCCGACATCACACTTGTGAATGAGCGGCTTAACGAGTCACAAAGTATGTGCTCTGCTTTCCTTTATTATATAGGCAATATTTAAGAGGAGCATAATGTTAATGATATGCTTCGACTGCAAGCGGAGCTGCTGCCGTGGAGGCCCTGAAGGCGGAGCTTGCCCTAGCCAAGGAGCAAGCCCGGGGTAGCAATGCGGCTGCCCTAAAGGCGGCCGAAGAGTTGAGAGCCGAATAGGCTGCTCATCGCCGAAGCGAAGATAAAATAGCCGAGATGGCTGTGGAGCTGAAAAACGCCGCCGGCCGGTATGAGCTCCTTGAGAAAGAGAATCAGGCGAAGTCGGCTGGCCTAAATAAGGCCCTTGATGCGGTAAAGGAGACACGTTCTAAAATTAGGGATGCGCGGGAGGAGTTCGACAGGCCGAAGAAATCGCGGCTGGAAGCCCTTATTTGTTGCGGATGAAGTTCTTAGATCCAAAGTACACTCCTCTGGATCGGCGCTGGAGCCCTGCAGACGCGTATGCGGATCTGGCAAAGAGTATGGCTGATGCGGCCAAGTTTTTCGAGGCTCAAAAAGATAATGAAGTGGAAAGGCTGTTTTGGTCTCAATTCAGTACTCCAACATGCCCGTTCCCATTGAGTGAAAGGATGGCCGCTGTGGCCGAGCTCCATAGGTTGTCCGGTCTTGCAATGAGGTCTGTAATAGACCATCTATGGCCAAAGGGGCCGAAGCCGGACAGTTATTTTGGTTTAGTGCAACAATTCCTTGGTGCCGTATCACGAGTCGATGCCATGAAGAGGTCGGCGTGCATAGAGGGTGCACGGATGGCTCTTGCCTGTGTTAAAACATATTGGACAGATATGGAGGCCACCATCATTGTAACCCAGAATCCGGCGGGAAGCCAGGATCCAGCCGAGCACTACTTGGAGCAGGTAACAGAAGGTGCTCGTTTAATAGAGGCTCAGTGCTCAAAGAATGTCATGTTCGAGTGACAAATCGTTCCGTTGTAAAAACAATTGTATTTTAATTATAGAGGGTATATTTATACTTTCGCTCGAAAGTGTTATTGTGCCTCCTGTGCGGCCGTTTGATGTATATATAACGTGAAAGTTAGCAGTCGTTGGCTTCAGCCCCCATGCATACAATGCGGGGGTGTTTGCGAAAAGATGCGTAATCACACTTGATCCAACGTCTTGGTCCGTTAAGGAGGTGATCGCATGTCGAACTAGGCAACCCGACTATATAGCTTTAACACTTTCACTTAGCCATAGGAGTTTGACAGTGGGGCTACTATGTAGCCCCTGGTACCTTCGCGTGCATCCAAATACGGGCGCGTGTGTACATGACTGGGGATCGAACATCCCTTCGTTAATGCGGAGGAACCCTAAAGATTCCGATGAGTCCTCGAGTGGTTGACTAGTCTCTCGCTATATCATGACAGTTAGTTTTTGGCGTTCTCTACTGAGGTGCTTGTCCGGAATAACCAGGGCACAATCGCAGTAGTTCTCCTTTGGCCGCCTTAGCCGATAGAAACGGAACGTAAGGCGGCAAACCCAGGAGCCGGGCAAACCCAACATTTGACCAAAGACATGATTCGGAGCTGATGCATATAAGTCCAAACTCGCGACGCCGAACACTCCCGAAGGTATTCGGACTTTATAACATATATTGAGCTGAGTAACGCCCTTTATTATGAACCCTGTATTTCCAGGTACGTGCACTAGTCTGTCGTGGGAAATGCCAATAATGCCAGTATCCCCTGTGGGTGTAGTACCCGTGGGATGTTAAGAACAAGAGACAATAAAGAAGCTTTACACAGGGGCTTAATCTAAAGAGAAACCTTTGAGAGGGGCCCTGCTGCACGTCTGCGCCTTTGTCTCTGTTGTGCCGTGTCCTGGGAGGGTATCGCACGAATGGTGTCTGTAAAAAGGAAAACTCATGTAAAAGAGTATGAAGTAATCGTGCGAAGAATTGATTATTATCAATGGATAGTAGAAGTGTAATACATTGGTCTGTAAATAAGGTCAAGCCAAAAGGTGGGCTCTATTGAATATCTGTAGCCCCTGGTGTCCTCTATGGGATTACATGTATAGCACCCAACTCAGGTTTATCTAGGCTGTTACCCACGGTGGTGTGCCGGACTCGTCTAACCGTGTCCGTGGTCTTAACGACCGATCATGCATTCTGATATTAGAGGCCGCTTAGTGTCCGGCTGCTAGAGCCGTCGCATACTCTTCCACACGTAAGGAACGCTCTGTATTTCCGTTAACAGTGATGACGCCACATGGACCGGGCATCTTGAGTTTAAGGTAGGCGTAGTGCGGTACTGCGTTGAAGCGGGCGAAGTCCGTTCTTCCGAGCAATGCATGATAACCACTTCGGAGGGGAACGATGGTGAAGAGTAATTCTTCGCTTCTGAAGTTGTCTTGAGAACCGAATGTCACCTCTAAAATGAGGGAGCCCCTGCAGCGGGCCTCAACGCCTGGTATCACCCCTTTAAAGGTGGTGTTACTTTGGCTGATTCTGGATGGGTCTATCCCCATCCTGCGGACAGTGTCCTGGTATATTAGATTGAGACTATTGCCTTCGTCCATGAGGACACGAGTGAGATGGTATCCGTCGATTATTGGGTCGAGCACCAAGGCAGCCTATCCTCCGTGCCGCGTACTAGTCGGGTAGTCCCTGTGATCAAAGGTGATCGGGCAGTCCGACCAATGGTTAAGTTTGGGGGCGACGGGCTCTACAGCGTATGCGTCTATGAGCGCACGTTTGCGCCTTCTATTGGGTATGTGAGTCACGTAGATCATGTTTACTGTCTTTACCTCTGGTGGGAATTTTTTCTGTCCCCTAGTGTTCGGCTGGCGAGGCTGATCCTCGTCTTCACTTGGTGTTTCCTTTCCCTTGCGTTCGGCATTTAACTTGCCGGCCTGCTAAAAGACCCAACATTCTCTGTGAGCGTGGGGTGCCATGAATTTGGCACAGTCTGTCTAGGACTTTGTTCAAGCCGGACGGTCCCTCTTTGCTGCCTTTAAATGGCTTCTTTTGTTGACTGGGTTGAGAGCCCCTGAATCCGGTGTTGACCGCTGTGTTGTCCGGACTTTCTTCCTTGTTTCGACGCTTGTTTTTATTGCGCCGTGGATTCCCGTTGCCATCCCTGATTTGGGATGTGCCTGGCCGCTAGTGCCTCTACGGGCCAACCAGCTATCTTCACCCGCGCAAAAGCGGGTCATAAGGCTTGTAAAGGCTGCCATTGTCCTCGGCTTTTCTTGGCCGAGGTGTCTGGCGAGCCACTCATCCCTGATACTGTGCTTGAAAGCCGTTAGGGCTTCGGCATCCGGACAATCGACAACTTGATTCTTCTTAGTGAGGAATCTATACCAAAGCTTGCGGGCGGACTCTCCGAGCCATTGAATTATGTGACTTAAATCGTCAGCGTCCGGAGGTCGGACATAGGTTCCTTGAAAATTGGCCCTGAAAGCGTCCTCAAGTTCCTCCCAACTTCCGATTGAATTTTCGGGGAGGCTTTTCAACCAGTGCCGAGCTGGTCCTTTCAACTTGAGGGGAAGGTATTTTCTGGCGTGGAGGTCATCTCCACGAGCCATGTGGATGTGAAGGATAAAATCCTCAATCCAGACCCCGGGGTCTGTCGTTCCGGCATATGCCTCTATGTTCACGGGTTTAAAACCTTGTGGAAATTCGTGGTCCAATACCTCTTCGGTGAAGCACAGAGGGTGAGCAGCCCCTCTGTATCTGGACATGTTGTGGCATGCTGTCGACTGTTGTTGTGTCCTGTGCTGATTCTGAACTGGTATTCGATCAGTTTGATCGTTTTGGTGACCATAATCCTGCGCCCGAGCGTGTCCTCTAGATCCATAGATGGACCTCGTCACGCCGGCCTTTTTGTCCAGGAGCTCACGTAAATCGTGTGCGGCGTCAGTAGCTGCTCTGTCGCTGTCATGAAGTGGTTGTTCCGACTTATCGGCCGTATTGTTCTTCGGCGGAATGGCCTCATCGTCGAATTCTGGCAGCAGCTTGCGCTTTGGATAGCTCTTTGTGTGGCGATCGTCACCGTATTTTTCTTCAGTGTCTAACACTTTATTCCATCTGCGGTTGAGCGTTTCCTGCGCGGCCTTAAGTCTTTCGTTCTGCTTCTTTAGACTTCTAGCACTGGCCATAAGCCTTATGTGGAGGTTATCTCATTCCAAACGTTTTTCCGGGATGATGAATGCATCGTCGTCCGGGCTGTGCTTCTCTCCTGGGGCAGGTTGATGAGTTTGGCCCTCGGAATCGCTGTGATCGAGCGTCTGCTCCGGGCTGTGTTCGGCATGACCTGGCTCATCCTGCGCCATTGCTGGGTCCATATGGTCATTGTTGCCTGGGATGTCGATCTTTCTAGTGTTGTTATCGCTATTTTTACTGTGGCTGGACTTAGAGCGGCGTCTGCGCCGTTGTTTTGGCTTTTGTCCGTGGGTTTTATCCTCCATTTTGTCGCCATCGTCCTCCTTAGGCGTGTCCACCATGTATATATCATATGATGAGGTGGCAGTCCAACGCCCCGTGGGCGGTGGTTCTGAATCATCCCCTGCACCGACGTCCATACCGTCGGTGTCATCAGAGTCAAAGTCAAGCATGTCTGTTATGTCATTGACATTGGCTATGAAGTGGATGGTGGGTGGGCAACGAATTTCTTCGTCGCCGTCTTCCCTCTCGTGCCGGACATAGTTCGGCCAAGAGTCTCCTAACAAAGAGAGAGTTCTTAATGAATTCAGCATGTCGCCCAAGGGCGAGTGCTGGAAGATATCCGCAGCGACGAACTCCATTATCGGAGCCCAACCAGATTCGGTGGCCTCGGGGGCGCGCGGTCTGGGCCCTACAGCTAGACACAAGTCCGGGGGTCCGGTGACACAGACTTCCTTGGGGGCGGAGTCTGTGTTCGGCTCTACCGCCGATGAGTGTTCGGCCTCCGGGGCGGGGTCCATCCACCTGTCCTCGGACAACGCGATCTGCCCCGGATTTAGGTCCGGAGCTATTGCAGGTGCGATATCCCGCGTATTGTCTGATAGCAGGTCTAAGCCGTGCTCGTCGTGACTGTTCAGCGCTCCTGGCGTAGGCCCAAATCCATCGAAGATCAAGTCTCCTCAGACATCGGCCGTGTAGTTCAAGTTTCCGAACCTGACCCGATGGCCAGGGGTGTAGCTGTCGATCTGCTCCAGATGGCCAAGCGAATTGGCCCGTAGTGCGAAGCCGCCGAACATGAAGATCTGTCTGGGGGGAAAAGTCTCACCCTGGACCGCGTTGTTGTTGATGATTGCAGCAACGACACAGAGGAACTCTCAATGAATGCACCAATGTCGGTGTCAAAACCGGCGGATCTCGGGTAGGGGGTCCCGATCTGTGCGTCTAAGGCTAATGGTAACATGAGGCAAGGGACACGATGTTTTACCCAGGTTCGGGCCCTCTCGATGGAGGTAAAGCCCTACTTCCTGCTTGATTGATCTTGATGATATGAGTATTACAAGAGTTGATCTACCACGAGATCGTAGAGGCTAAACCCTAGAAGCAAGCCTATGATGATTATTATTGTCCTTCTACGGACTAAACCCTCCGGTTTATATAGAACCGGAGGGGGCTAGGGTTTACACAGAGTTGGTTACAAAGAAAGAGATCATCCGGATCGCCAATCTTGTCTTCCACGCAAAGGAGAGTCCCATCCGGACACGGGACAAAGTCTTGAGTCTTGTATCTTCACGGTCCATCAGTCCGACCAAAGTATATAGTCCGACTATCCGGATACCCACTAATCCAGGACTCCCTCACGGAATACTCCGGACTACAGGCTGCCGGAGTGTTAACTTCTGGCCTGGGCGGATCAGGAGAAATCCTCCGTGACGACACCTTGGGGTCGTCCGCCCCATGTGGCGGGGAGGCAGGCGGAGGCGTTTCGCTCTCCATCATCTCCGGAAGAAGATATCCCAAAGACGAACTCTGTTGAGAAGGGATACGAGCCGGACTGCAAGATATATGTCTCGGTTATTATTCTCAGAGATAAAACAGGATATATTTACCAATGTACTTTTTTTTACTTACAGCTCGATTGAGGGCTGGCCCCCTTGCGGGTGTTGTGCGGTAAGGACGCCCTCTGAGGCAGGGCCCCCTGGCGAGGATTTCTTCCCTCGTTTGGAAACCTCCGTTTCCAAGTCTTCAGAGGTGGCCCTTTTCTTCCCGTGAGGAGAGGGGATGTTAGATTCACCTCCCCGATTATCCTCCTTCACGGAGGCACTTACTCCCCCGATTTGGATGTGTAAAGTATGAAGCCCGCCTGTGGCTTCTCTATTCCTCCCCTCATCTTCTCCTGACGGCACCTGATACGGTGCGCGCTCAAGCATCCTGGTTAATAAAGGATCCGGCGAGCCTTCGGGAAGGGGGGCCGAACACCTGATCCTCTCTGCCTTTCTTATCTAGTCCTGGCAGAGAGTGATTTTTCAGAATGATGTTGTAACAAACATAAAGGACGACATGTTCGGTAGCAGAATTACTTACTTGGGTATCCGGACGGTTGCAGTTGAGACCCGCATCCTCGGTGGTGTCCGGACACTTTATTCATGATGCGAAGAACAATCCATACATCTCTTTGAGCGTCACGCCGAAGAATTGTTGAATAGTTCGTGGTCCTTCCGGGTTGAACTCCCACATACGAAGAGATCGACGTTGGCATGGCAGGACCCGACGAACCAGCATTACTTGCATTACCTTGACAAGACTGACATCCCTCTTAAGGAGGTCTTGGATGCGGCTTTATAGTGTCAGCACGTCGTTAACTGGCCCCCAGTCTAGCCCCTTGTTGACCCATGACACCAGTTGAGGCGGAGGGCCCGAGCAGAGCGCTGGAGTGGCCGCCCGCTTTGTACCTCGGGGATCTGTGATGTAAAACCACTCCCATGGCCATAAGTCGGAAACCTCCGTGAAGGAACCCTTTGGCCATGGGGCGTCGGTGCCTTTGCTTATTATACCGCCTGCGCACTCCGCGTGACGCCCGTCAATCATCTTCGGCCTCACACTGAAGGTCTTGAGCCATAGGATGAAGTGGGGGGTGATGCGGAGGGAGGCTTCACACACGACGATAAATGATGAGATGTGAAGGATGAAATCCGGAGCTAGATCATGGAAATCTAGCCTGAATAGAACATGAGCCCTCTCACAAAGGGATCAAGACTAAAACCTAGCCCTCGGAGGAAGTGGGAAATAAAAACGACACTCTCGTTGGGTTCGGGAGTGGGGATGACCTGCCCTTGAGCAGGCAGCCTGTGCGGGATTTCGGCGGTGAGATACCTGGCCTCCCTAAGCTTCTTGATGTCCTCCTCTGTGATAGAGGAGGTCATCCACCGGCCTTGAAGGTTGGATCTGGACATGGTTGAAGGTCCAAAGCGCTTAGCCTGAGCCTTGGGTGTTGGAACTCGAGGTAGGAGAAGGGAAGGATCGAGCGTGGAGAGAAAAGGACAAGCCTTGGCCCCTATATAAAGAGGGTGAATATCATGCGTCCTGCGCGTGGCCGTTTGGAACTTGCCTAAAATCAAGGAGTCATACTAACAAGCGCGGTTGGGTTACCCACACCCGTATTGATGAGAATCTCGTGATAAGGGGAACACGATCTCTGCTTCGATAAGACGTGCCACTAAAACCGCCTCGCAGCACTTGCAGTGGCAGGCTGGGAAAAACGGTCTGTAATAACTGGGTCGTGTCGTGATGTCACGCTATGAAAAGTTGCCAGTTGATTAGATTTGTGGAATATTGTGCTCTCTATGGCGGTATGTGGAATTTGTTTTGTAGAGCCAGACACGATCCTTGTGTTCAAAATCTTCTATGGAGTATTCAGAGAAGGAACCCGCCTTGCAATGCCGAAGACAATCTGCACGCTGGACTCATCGTCATTGAAGCCTGGTTCAGGGGCTACTGAGGGAGTCCAGGATTAGGGGTCCTCGGACAGCCGGGCTCTGTACTTTGGCCGAACTGTTGGACTATGAAGATGCAAGATTGAAGACTTCGTCCCGTGTCTGGATGGGACTCTCCTTTGCGTCGATGGCAAGCTTGGTAATTCGTATATGTAGATCTCCTTCTCTATAACCGACTCTGTGTAACCCTAGCCCCCTCCGGTGTCTATATAAACTGGAGGGTTTAGTCCGTAGGACAACAACAATCATAATCATAGGCTAGGTTCTAGGGTTTAGCCTCTATGATCTCCTGGTAGATCAACTCTTGTAATACTCATATCATCAAGATCAATCAAGCAGGAAGTAGGGTATTACCTCCATCGAGAGGGCCCGAACCGTGGTAAACATTGTGTCCCCCGCCTCCTGTTACCATTAGCCTTAGATGCACAGTTCGGGACCCCCTACCCGAGATCCGCCGGTTTTGACTCCGATAGTGAGATAGTTGGAAAAGAAGTTTGAAGGGTTGGAGCTTCACCATATACCCTGACTGAAAAATCAAGCTGCGGGTGAATTGGCAAAGATCGGATCCAAGAGAGAGCATATTCCTAGCAATGTGTTTTTGGAACATATTCACTCGCCTTCAGTTCAGGAAGATCCTTTCACTGGAGAGCCCCCACAGCCTAAGAGTGCCACAGATCCGACTGAAGTCGAAGTCCCAGCCATGGTCGACTTGATCACGGAGGTTTTGGTCGTCACTCCCGACTGGAAAGTGCCATACATTGCATATATTCTTAGGAAAGAACTTCCAGAGGATGAAGAAGAGGCTCGACAGATCGTCCGTCGATCCAAAGCCTTTACTATGATAAGAGGGCAGTTGTTCAGAGAAAGTGTAACTGGAGTCAGCCAGAAATGCATCACACTAGAAGAAGGCCGAATTATCCTCAATGATATTCACTCGGGGACCTGTGGTCACCATGCGTCCTCCCGGACCATCGTGGCTAAAGCATACCGAGACGGACTTTACTGGCCTCATGCCAACAAGATGGCAAAAGAAATAGTAGACAAATGTGAAGGCTGCCAATTCTACTCCAACATTTCCCATAAACCCGCGTCAGCTCTGAAGACTATTCCCCTCATCTGGCCTTTTGCTGTCTGGGGATTAGATATGGTCGGACCTCTGAGGACTGGCAGAAGTGGCTTTACTCATGTTCTCGTAGCATTCGACAAGTTCACCAAATGGATTGAACCCAATACCATCAAAAACCTTGAAGCAAGTACAGTTGTTAGCTTCATTAGAGAATTAACATTTAGATATGGTGTTCCGCACAGCATCATCGCTGATAATGTGTCAAACTTCGATTCTGACGAGTCCAGGGCCTTTTGTGCATCCCAAGGCCCTAGGGTCGACCATGCTTCAGTCGCCCACCCTCAGTCGAATGGACAAGCTGAAAGAGCAAATGGATTGATTCTCAAAGGAGTGAAACCCCGATTGATGTGTGACCTCAAGCATGCAGTAGGTGCCTGGGTCGATGAACTTCCATCAGTACTTTCGGGATTGAGGACGACTCCAAATCGGTCGACTGGCCGAACTCCATTCTTTCTAGTCTACGGAGCTGAAGATGTACTCCCGAGTGATTTGCTTCATAATGCACCTCGAGTAGAAATTTTCTCAGAAGAGGAAGCAGAACAGGCTCGACAAGATGCAGTTGATCTCCTTGAAGAAAAGAGTGATGGCCTTGATTCGATCGACCATTTATCAGCAAGACCTTCGTCGATTCCACGCCAGAAATGTGAGGGGTCGGGCATTTCAAGAGGGAGACTTGGTTCTTCGGGTGGACCAGCAGAAACCACACAAGCTCGCTCCTTCTTTGGAAGTCCCCTTCATCATCACCAAAGTGCTCCACAACGTAGCTTACCGTCTTTACAACGTCGGCCACAATAAAGACGAGCCACGCGCTTGGTATGCAGAGCTGCTCCGCCCCTTTTACACTTAAGCATTCAGACTGATAAGATGTAATAAGAGATACCTTCTAGTTTGATTATAAAAGATTTTACAGTCTCCTGAATGATTGTTGTTTCTTTTTTACATGTCCTAAATCCCCCACTGGGTGCCTTAGCTGCAAATCCGCTTCGCCTAAAGCTGAAAAATCCTTCCGAGTGGTGAGCAAGCCTCCCACTCGGGGCCTTAGCCGTGAATCCATTTCGCCTAAGTTTAAAAGAAAATCCTTCCGAGTGGTGAACAAGCCTCCCACTCAGGGGCTTAGCCGCAAATCCGTTTCTCCTAAGTTTAAAAGAAAATCCTACTGAGTGGTGAGCGATCCTCCTACTCAGGGGCTTAGCTGCAGTCCAGTACTCGCCTAAGTTTAAAAAATCTTACCGAGTGGTTAGCGATCCTCCCACTCGGGGGCTTAGCCGCGCATCCGTTTCGCCTAAGTTTAGAAGAAAATCCTACCGAGTGGTGAGCGATCCTCCCATTCGGGGGCTTAGCCGCGAATCCGTGTTGCCTAAGTTTAAAAGATAATCCTACCAATTGGTGAGCGATCTTCCCA
>NC_041381.1:259990624-260044731 GCF_002162155.2 Triticum dicoccoides | reverse complement strand
TGAAAAATCCTACCGAGTGGTGAGCGATCCTCCCACTCGGGGGATGAGCTGCAATCCAGTACTCGCCTAAGTTTGAAAAATCCTACCGAGTGTTGAGCGATCCTCCCGCTCGGGGGCTTAGCTGCAGTCCAGTACTCGCCTAAGTTTGAAAAATCCTACCGAGTGGTGAGAGATCCTCCCACTTGGGGGCTTAGCTGCAGTCCAGTACTCGCCTAAGTTTGAAAAATCCTACCGAGTGGTGAGCGATCCTCCCACTCGGGGGCTTAGTTGCAGTCCAGTACTCACCTAAGCTTAAAAAATACTTCCGAGTGGTGCAGGTCGACCATGACCCCCTCCCGAGGGCTCCACCGTCAAGAAGAAGGACGAGATTGTGCGTGTTGCCAAGGAAAACCGCTTTCAGGAACGTCAAGACCATTGCTGAGTGATTTGCTGATGAGTTGATCAATGCTGCCAAAGGCTCATCCAACAACTTGTGCCATGGCGAGCTTCTTTCAGGAACGTCAAGACCATTGCTTAGTGCCTCGCTGATGAGCTGATCAATGCTGCCAAAGGCTCATCCAACAGTTGGTGCCAAGGCGAGCTGCTTTCAGGAACATCAAGACCATTGTTGAGTGCTCGTCCAACAGGTCGACTGTGGCCTCTTCCGATAGGTTGATGCTGCTCAGTGCTCGTCCAACAAGTCGACTGCGGCCTCTTCCTCAGAAGCTGCATCAAAAGTACAAGAACCAATCCGAGTGAAGAACGAGTTACACTCGAAGACAAACACAACATATTCAAAGATAAAACAAGTTCAGATAAATCCAAAGGTTCCAAACCATGGATTAAAGTGCTCGGGCGTCAGGCCCGAAGGAGTTTCAATGATTACAAAATCACTCAGCATTCCGAGGGAAATAAAGGTGAAGCATAATATTTTTTCGATCACTCGTCAGGAGAAGGGCTGGCTGGATCACAAAAGCTGTCAAGGTCAATGCTGTCTGCAATACGAGTGGAAGCCTCAAGGAAGGTGTCCATGAAGGACTGGACGGTGTGCTTCTTAGTATTCACAACCTTGAGAGCCGCCATCTTGTCTTCTCTAGCGTCCTTGCAGTGCACTTGAACCAATGACAGGGCGACATCAGCGCCACAGCGAGTGGACGACTTCTTCCTTTCCTGCACTCGGCCATGGATCTGATTTAGTCGAGTCATCAGTGACTCGAGATCTTGTGATAGTTCCGCTTGAGGCCAAAGTTCGGCGTCAACCCGAGTCATCGCCGCCTTCAGTCGAGCTAGATAAGCAACGGAGCCGTCCAAGCGTGATTCCAACCGCAGCAAGTTCATCGCAACGTCATCTTTCACAGGACAATTGATGGGGTGGAGACCTGTCTCGACCTTCCCGGTCTCAGCCTCAAAATCCTGACAAAGTTCTACACAATCAGGAAAAATAGTGAGTCGACAATATAACAAGATACTTCAGTCGACGGCAACTAACCAGTCAAGCAGCGGTACATTCAAGCTTCAGGACTAGTTTTGCGGCAAGTTGTCCCAGATAGGACTCCAGTTTGCCTGTCCTGGCTCTAAGGCCTCCAACTTCATTGGTCAGGTTCTCCTTGTCCTTCTTCAGTTGCTCAACTTCCCAATAGGCATTAGAGATGGCAGTCTTCAGCTTCGTGTTCTCCTCTTCCAACTTGCCGATCGAAGCCAACTTCTTGTCTGCAAGCGCTCTCTTCTCTCGTGCTTCCTTCTGAGCAGCAGCAAGGTCCTGATACTTCTTCTCCAGATCTTCTTACATTCCCTCTAAAGAAACAACACTCCTTAGACGAGCCTGAAGCTGACGGTTTTCACTACGCACATCTGCTTGTGTGAAGTGACTCGGTTCAAAGAGACTGAAAGAAAAAACACTGAAAGGCGCGAGCTACTAGGTGGACAAGTGTCGACTGGTTACCTCCCATGATGGATGTTTCTTCTTGAGCAGTCTTGAGATCCTTCTTTGCCAGTCCAAGATCAAGTTCGAGGCTGATGTGCTTCTTGTTTAACTTAGAAAGCCGAGCTCCAAGATCACAAGACCTCTGTAGTCAGCGAGAGAGAGATATCAGTCGACATAAATAAAAGACAATGATAGTGAAAGTAACTCTAAGAATACTGTCGAATCAAATATTCAACAGTAGTCTCGGGGACTAGACCCAGTGGGTGCACTTAGCGTGCCCCCACTAATCTAGAACAACACTCAACACGGTCTGCCAGCGTGAGTCAAAAAAGAGAGTAAAATAAGTAGATTCTAAGACCTCAGCCGACTGCCAGCAGTCGATCGTGGTCTCGGGGACTACACCAAGTGGGTGCACTCGGCGTGCCCCCACTGGTTTGGACAAAACACTAAGACTCAGCACGAGTCAAGTGGAGTGGAAGACTTCCTAAACTCTAAAAACAGGCACACCCCAGTGGGTGAGCAGATTAAAACAACATTCAAAAGTTCAGTCGGGAGTTCACTGACCTTAACATTGTTCTGGAGAGCGGTGCTGATGTTATAGGCCACCTGGCTGGCCTCGTGCATCACCTTCACCTGCTCCATAACAAGGTTCACCTGGCGAAGAGCCTCCCTGGCAGCACTTGGCGAATCATCTGGGGTCTGGTATGCAACAAAAAGTGATGGCTCCAAGGTGGCCGAAGTAGCTACTGGGTCAGATGCGTGGAGCTGCACTGGAGCAGCAGGAGCCGGAGCAGTCGACCCCGACGGATGATCAGTCGTCAGCGGGTTGGCGAATGTGACGTTGGTCCGAACCAGATATCCGGATCACTCGACCACCGCCTCAAGCACCGGTGTCGACTGAGGGACTTGAACCTCAAGCCCTCTCTTGCTTGAGCCCCCGCCTCTCCTCCTCCTCTCCTGTAGAGGCACTCCTTCTTCTTCATCATTGGGAAGCACGACGATGTCTCACAGAACTGCAGCGGAAGAAAAACATCGGAAACTCAACCGACCGATCACTCAATTTACTAAATGAGTTCTGGTCGAACGAACTTACGAGCTCGGAAGGTGGCCGCGTCATCGGTCTCCTCATCTCTTGGAGCTTTGTCAATATCCATGTCAGTCGCAGCAGAGGTTGGGCTGGAAAGATACATGATCCATTTGGTCAGAATAGAAGTATCAGTCGGCGTAGATAAATGCAAGAAAGATTCTCACCCTGAAGCAATAGGGACGTCCATCTTGAACCTCGGCAAAATCTTCCGAGTCTTTGGAGGAGTAACCTTGGGTTGCTTGGCGAGTTTCGCTGTTGGCTCCGGATTCGATGTCCGAGTGCGCTTCTGCGTTTGGGTACTTGGAGCCACGTTCTTTCCGCGCCTGCCTGCCGGGTCATGGTGTTTCTTGGATCAGCGTTCAGAGCGCGGCAGCGAGTCGACCGCCTCCTCGTTGTCTGACTCCTCGCTTTCCTCCTCCTCTTCTTCATCCGAAGATTCCCATTCACCACTCTCCTATGCACTGGCCTCTCCCTCCTAGCCTTGCTCTAGAACTTGTTCACCGTTGGGCATCGAATACATGTCAGTAACAACCTACAAGACAAGAATTCAAGTAAAAGTCAGTCGAGCTCAAGAGCAGTCGGAATGTATATGCAAAGACAGTCAGAATGAAGAACATACCTTGTCGGGCTGATTGTCATCACTGAAGGGGACGACTCTCCTGTCTCCTCTAGGGTTGTCCTTGTTGCCTGTACTGCTCTTCAACCACATGGCCACGGTCTTGGCTGGCACTTCCTCTAGATGAACACGAGCAGTGTCGTCAGCCCTAGAGTATAGCCACATGGGATGGTCACGAGCCTGAAGGGGCTGGATGTGTCGACTGAGGAATACTTCCAGCAGGTCCATGCCAGTGACACCCTCATTGATCAGTTGGACCACTTTCTCAACCAGCATCTTCGTCTCCACGTTCTCAGCAGCAGTCACTTTCAGCGAGGAAGGAGTCTGGACACGGTCAAAAGTGAAGTGGGGAAGGCCGGTCGACTGACCTGGGGTTGCGAGGTCCTGGCAGTAGAACCAGGTCGACTGCCAGCCCCTAACCGATTCAAGGAGAGTCATGGAAGGGAAAGAACTCATCTGCCTCTTTTGGATACCCAAACCCCCGCACATCTGAATGACATGGGTTTTCTCATCACTCGTGTTCTCTTTCTTCACCGACTGAGAACGGATGGTGAAAATATGTTTGAAAAGACCCCAGTGCGGTCGACACCCCAGAAAGTTCTCACATATAGACACGAACGCGGCAAGGTATGTGATGGTATTGGGAGAAAAATGATGGAGTTGGGCACCGAAGAAGTTCAAGAAGCCCCAGAAGAAGGGGTGCGGAGGAAGCGAGAAGCCCCGGTCGACGTGGGTGGCGAGCAGTACACACTCATCCGTTCGAGGCTGCGGCTCCATCTCCCTCTCAGGCAGCCTTGCCGCACCTTTGGCGATCAACCCGAACTCCACCAGCTCATCCAGATCTTCCTGCCGGAGCAAAGACCGGATCTAATCGCCCTGGATCCAACCTGGCGGCAGCCCCGAGCGCGATGGCGACCCGCGATTCTGCTTCTTGCCTTTCGCCGCCCCCGTCGCCTTCTTCGCGCGTTCCAGCACCGCCGTCTTGTCCTTCACCATGGTGGCGAAGCGGCAGCATCGAGAGCAGAGGAGCTGGATGCAGTGGAGGAGCAGAGGAACAAGAAAGAAAAACAGACGCGCTCTGTGCAAATGCCTCGGCTCCGTCGCCTTATAAAGGGCCGCTTCCGAGTGGCTGACGCATGGGACCGAGCGATCCTGTCAAATCCCGCAACAGTCACGTGACATACGTGGCGAAAAAGGTGGCGCGGAGATCGAGGTGCTATTGTTTATCGGACCCGCTTACTTCGGCACGCCCCGTCCCGCGTGCTTCCCCAAAATTTCGAATCACGTGAAATCCGGGATACACTGCAATCAATCGCACTAAAGATTCTGTGCCCCAAGACAGCACTTGGCGAATGATGCTACAAGTTCATTCGGCAACTCTCTAAATGGATCAAGGTGACTGAATCAAAGCTGAAGTACCAACGTAAGCCTTCCGTCCTGCGTAAAACACTCGCGAGACGCAAATCTCGGAACAACTTCAACTTCAACCTACTTTCCACTCGAACCATAATCCATTCGGGGGCTACTGATGAGGTTACAAACCCAGGGTAGGGTCATAGGCCTGACCTATATGCCCTACCCAAGGTCACTACCCTAGAAGATAAGAAGTCCAAGAGGCAACAAAGAACCACCAGTCAAAGGTGTCGAGTGCAATCCACTCGACCAATCATATCACTCGGGTACCCCTCCTACTTGTTGTCACTCGACCATATAAGGAATCACTCGACCTACTGAAGACCAGGAGTCACTCAGCACTGCAACGGTCAGACATTCACTTCGTAGTCTTTAAGGTCATTAATAGCACTTATGGCTGGCGTTATTAGTAACGCCCCTACTTTATGTACATTAAGTCCCTTGTAATGGAGGATGGCTGGGGTCCTAGCGCACTCTATATAAGCCACCCCCTCCTCTAGGACAAGGGTTGGCACCCCCTGTAACACCACACACATATAATCCAGTCGACTGCCTCCGGGCACCGAGACGTTGGGCTTTTACTTCCACAGGGAAGGGCCTGAACTTGTAAATCTTGTGAGTACGACTTCACCATAGCTGAGATCTTGCCTCTCCATACCTACCCCCCTTTCTACTGTCAGTCTTAGAACCACGACACTAAGCACTTCTCCCATTACAAGAAAAACCAATCTAGTAGGCCAAACTAAACTGACCATTCGAGGAGACTTGCAAAGATATCAACTCACGCATATAAGAATTCAGAGAATAACCAAATAATATTCATAGATAATCTAATCATAAATCTAAAATTCATCGAATCTCGACAAACACATTGCAAAAGAATATTATATCGAATAGATCTCCAAGAACATCGAGGAGAACGTGGTATTAAGAATCAAAGAGAGAGAAGAAGCCATCTAGCTACTAGCTATGGACCCATAGGTGTGTGGTAAACTACTCATGCTTCATCAGAAGGGTAATGATGTTGATGTAGAAGCCCTCCATGATCGAATCCCCCTTCGGCAAGACGCCTGAAAAGGCCCCTAGATGGGATCTCACGGGTACAGAAGGTTGCAGTGGTGGAAAAGTGGTTTCATGGCTCTACTAGAAGTTTTTGGGATATAAGAGTATATATAGGCGAAGGAAATAGGTCAGGAGACCCACGAGGGGCCCACGAGGTAGGGGGCACACCCTTCCCCCTGGGTGCGCCCTCCACCCTCGTGGCCGCCTCATTGCGTCTCCAACTTCATCTCCAAGTCTCCTGGTTTGCTTCTGGTCCAAGAAAGATCATCGCAAAAGTTTCATTCCATTTGGACTCCGTTTGGTAATCCTTTTCTGCAAAACTCTAAAACTGGCAAAAAATAGAAACTGGCACTGGGCTCTCGGTTAATAGGTTAGTCCCAAAAATAATATAAAATTGCATATTAATGCCTATTAAAGATCCAAAATAGATAATATAATAGCATGGAACAATCAAAAATTATAGATACGTTGGGGACGTATCAAGCATCCCCAAGCTTTATTCCTGCTCGTCCTCGAGTAGGTAAATGATTAAAACAAGATTTTTGATGTGGAATGCTACCTAACATATTCATCCATGTAATTTTATTTATTGTGGCATGAATGTTCAGATCCGGAAGATTCAAAACAAAAGTTTAATATTGACATAAAAATAGTAATACTTCAAGTGTACTAACAAAGCAATCATGTCTTCTAAAAATAACATTCGCCAAAGAAAGCTATCCTTACAAAATCATATAGTCTGGCTATGCTCGATCTTCATCACACAAAATATTTAAATCATGCACTACCCCGATGACAAGCCAAGCAATTGTTTCTTACTTTTGATGTTCTCAAACTTTTTCAATCTTCACGCAATACATGAGCGTGAGACATGGATATAGCACTATGGTGGAATAGAGTATGGTGGTTGTGGAGAAGACAAAAAAGGAGAAGATAGTCTCACATCAACTAGGCGTATCAACGGGCTATGGAGATGCCCATCAATAGATATCAATGTGATTGAGTAGGGATTGCCATGCCACGGATGCACTAGAGCTATAAGTGTATGGAAGCTCAAAAAGAAACTAAGTGGGTGTGCATCCAACTTGCTTGCTCACAAAGACCTAGGACAATTTGAGAGAGCCCATCATTGGAATATACAAGCCAAGTTCTATAATGAAAAATTCCCACTAGTATATGAAAGTGACAAAATAGGAGACTCTCTATCATGAAGATCATGCTACTACTTTGAAGCACAAGTGTGGAAAAAGGATAGCAACATTGCCCCTTCTCTCTTTTTCTCTCATTTTTTTATTTTTTTATTTGGGCCTTTCTCCTTTTTTATGGCCTCTTATTTATTTATTTTTCGCCCGGAGTCTCATCCCGACTTGTGGGGGAATCATAGCCTCCATCAACCTTTCCTCACATGGGACAATGCTCTAATAATGAAGATCATCACACTTTTATTTACTTACAACTCAAGAATTATAACTCTATACT
The DNA here is from genome assembly GCF_002162155.2 of Triticum dicoccoides. NCBI lineage: Eukaryota > Viridiplantae > Streptophyta > Magnoliopsida > Poales > Poaceae > Triticum > Triticum dicoccoides. The sequence continues at coordinate 260,037,171 of NC_041381.1, read as the reverse complement.
TATGACACAATATGACTATGTGAATGCCTCCGGCGGTGTACCAGGATGTGCAATGACTCGAGAGTGACATGCATGAAAGAATTATAAACGGTGGCTTAGCCACAAATACAATGTCAATTACATGATCATGCAAAGCAATATGACAATGATGGAGCGTGCAATAATAAACAGAACGGTGGAAATTTGCATGGCAATATATCTTGGAATGGTTATGGAAATGCCATAATAGGTAGGTATGGTGGCTGTTTTGAGGAAGGTATATGGTGGGTGTATGGTACCGACAAAAGTTGTGTGGTACTAGAGAGGCTAGCAATGGTGGAAGGGTGAGAGTGTGTATAATCCATGGACTCAACATTAGTCATAAAGAACTCACATACCTAATGCAAAAATTTATTAGTTATCAAAATGAAGTACTACGTGCATGATCCTAGGGGGGTAGATTGGTAGGAAAAGACCATCGCTCATCCCCGACCGCCACTCATAAGGATGACAATCAATAAATAAATCATGCTCCGACTTCATGACATAACGGTTCACCATACGTGCATGCTACGTGAATCACAAACTTTAACACAAGTATCTCTCAAATTCACAACTACTCCACTAGCATGACTCTAATACCACCATCTTTATATCTCAAAACAATCATAAAGAATCAAACTTCTCATAGTATTCAATGCACTTCATATGAAAGTATTTATTATATCCCTCTTGGATGCCCATCATATTAGGACTAAATTTATAACCAAATCAAATTACCAAGCTTTTCTAAAAGACTCTCAAAATAATATAAGTAAAGCATGAAAGTTCAACAATTTCTATAAAATAAATCCACCGCCGTGCTCTAAAAAGATATAAGTGAAGTACAAGAGCAATATTGTCTAGCTCAAAAGATATAAGTGAAGCACATAGAGTATTCTAGTAAATCAAGATTCATGCGTGTCTCTCCCAAAAGGTGTGTACAAAAAGGGTGATTGTGGTAAGCTAAAAAGCAAAGACTCTAATCATACAAGACGCTCCAAGCAAAACACATATCATATGGTGAATAAAAATATAGCCTCAAGTAAAGTTACCAATGGACGAAGACGAAAGAAGGTATGCCTTCCGGGGCATCCCCAAGCTTAGGCTTTTGGTTGTCCTTTAATGTTACCTTGGCATGCCATGGGCATCCCCAAGCTTAGGCTCTTGACACTCCTTATTCCATAGTCCATCAAATCCTTACCCAAAACTTGAAAACTTCACAACACAAAACTCAACAAAAAATCTCATGAGCTCCATTAGTACAAGAAAATAAATCACCACTTTAAGGTACTATTGAAAACTCATTCTTTATTTATATTGGTGTAATATATACTGTATTCCAACTTTTCCATGGTTCATACCCCCCGATACTACCCATAGATTCATCAAAATAAGCAAATAACACGCAAAAACCAGAATCTGTCAAAAACAGAACAGTTCGTAGTAATCTATAACTCTCGAATACTTCTGTAACTCCAAAAATCCTGGTACATTAGGAATACTTGAGCAATTTGTGTACCAATCCAGAGCAAAAAGAATCAGATGAAAAGCACTTTTGGGTGAATTATGAAAACTAATTTACTGGGCGCAAAAGTTTCTGATTTTCAACAGGATCAACACAGCTATCACCGTAAGCTATCCTAAAGGTTACACTTGGCACAAACACTAATTAAAAGATAAAACCACATCTAACCGGAGGCTAGATGAATTATTTATTACTAAACAGGAACAAAAAGGAAAGAACAAAAATAAAATTGGGTTGCCTCCCAACAAGCGCTATTGTTTAACGCCCTTAGCTAGGCATAAAAATGCGAATAGATCTAAATATTGTCATCTTTGGTATGCAATCCATATGTGGCTCTCATAATAGATTCATATGGCAATTTATTTTTCTTCCTAGGAAATCGTTCCATGCCTTTCCTTAAGGTAAATTGGAATCTGATGTTTCCTTCTTGCATATCAATAATTGCACCAATCGTTCTAAGAAAGGTCTACCAAGAATAATAGTAAATGTAGGATTGCAATCTATATCAAGAACAATGAAATCTACGGGCACATAATTCCTATTTGCAACGATAATAACATCATGTATCCTTCCCATATGTTTCTTAATAGTGGAATCCGCAAGATGCAAATTTAAAGAACAATCATCAAATTCACGGAAACCTAACACATCACACAAAGTTTTTGGATCGTGGAAACACTAGCACCCAAATCACACAAAGCATGGCATTCGTTGTGGCACCCCGGCTCAGAGCGACCGGTTTACCTTGCATTGCCAACCCAGAGATCATGTCTTCTGGCAATACCCAACATCTTGGTACATAAATCACCGCTTTTTGGAAACTAGCGGAAGCATAGTGTGACATTACATCAAGTACCGAGGCCAAGCAGCAAACTCGGTGCGGCTGAACAATATGTACATTATTTAGTGAACATAAAGGGGCCTCAAGCACGACATCTACACGGCAGCGGAACTACGATGTAGCGGGACTCCATAGTATACGGACACCGATGTGGACATGGTCTAGACACGGCAGCACTCCAATCCAGTTAGACTTTCATGAAATCTGGAATCACATGCCAGGTCAGTAAATTGAATGTACTTGCAAGCTCACAGCAAACAAAACCATAATGACAAATAATATCATGACATTTAATCAAGTTAAATGCAAACATCAACATGCTACTCATGCAGTGAAACCAAACTTGTGCACTGAGTCACTCGGACCCTCTCTTACCAACAGGTTGCATCACAACCGAATAGTGATCACGATGGATCACGAACGGAACCATACTTGGTTCAATGGGTTACCTCTTAACCAAACAGTGATCCCTCCCGGATCACAAGTGATACCACAACAGTCAGTCTCACTGACATCATTATAATACAACCAATGCAATGCAAATAACTTAGTGTGCAAGATTTATTTATGAAAGTTGATCCATGGTGTGACTTACTTACGAACTGGGCCCTTATCCGCTGGCGCGGCTATCGATAGACAAATACACTCTACAGAGGTAGCGCACTTTACCCACACCACGGAACCCATGGCCTCACACTCCCATTCGGGTGGACCAACGACATTCCGACAGAACTCTCCCATTGCCATGACACTCTTACGGCCACTCCAACAAACTCCCCACTAGGATTAGTCATGGGTGACCGAGCCTACCAAAGGCAAAACAACCACTATCGTGGCAAATAAATAGTCCCAGACGGGGACAATGTACCACAACAACGGGTCCACAAGGTTATGTCTGCTTACCGGGCCAGGGTAATGCACGCCCATAACCTTCCCTCATTGGAGGTACCAACAAAAGGCATGACAACGAAATGACTAACGGCCTCCCCATACTAAGGCAAATGTGGTTGCACTTGTCAGCCCGATTCAGTGGCACCATGACCCGACCAACTTTATGTTCAAGTTCAATTATCATCAGGTTTACACTATATGCCATGCATATGCAACCATATATCATGCATCATATATCACTAAGAAATAACATATCAACTTCATTCAAAGGTCTACTTGCGCAAACTCAACTTTAAACATTTCTGGTTATTTATACGCATCACTTTAGTTGGCATTTATCAAATAAAGCTCAGTATGCATATAAGAAAAATAATACTGATGATCATATTTTTATAGCCATGGCAAACTTACTTAGTTCAACTACTCAAGCTATATCTCACTAGTTCAAGCATTCATTTCTGTTAACTAAGCATTTTGATCATGACAAACTAAATAGCACAAGCATTATTTATTATAATACTATATGCAATGAATATCATATAAAGACACCATGACAATGTTGTCGTGGCTTGCCTTACCGCGGATGAGCTTCACACTCCTCCTGGATGCCTTCAAGACAAGCTTCACCTTCTGAAAATAAATCAAATGACAAAAAGAAAATATCAAGAACACTTCTGAAAATTGAAGGAAATATGCCCTAGAGGCAATAATAAAGTTATTATTTAGTTCCTTAATTCATGATAAATGTTTATTATTCATGCTAGAATTGTATTAACCGGAAACTTAGTACATGTGTGAATACATAGAAAAAACATATAGTCCCTAGTATGCCTCTACTTGACTAGCTCGTTAACCAAAGATGGTTATGTTTCCTAACCATAGACATGTGTTGTCATTTGATGAACGAGATCACATCACTAGGAGAATGATGTGATGGACATGACCCATCTGTTAGCTTAGCATTATGACCGTGTTAGTTTCATTGCTACTACTTCTTCATGACTTATACAAGTTCCTTAGACTATGAGATTATGCAACTCCCAAATACCGGAGGAACACTTTGTGTGCTACTAAATGTCACAACGTAAAAGGGTGATTATAAAGGTGCTCTACAGGTGTCTCCGAAGGTGTTTGTTGTGTTGGCATAGATAGAGATTAGGATTTGTCACTTCGTGTTTCGGAGAGGTATCTCTAGGCCCTCTTGGTAATACTCATCATTATAAGCCTTGCAAGCATTGTGACTAATGAGTTAGTTGCGGGATGAAGTTTTATGGAACGAGTAAAGAGACTTACCGGTAACGAGATTGAACTAGGTATTGAGATACCGACGATCAAATCTCGGGCAAGTAACATACCGATGACAAAGGGAACAACGTATGTTGTTATGTGGTTTGACTGATAAAGATCTTCGTAGAATATGTAGGAACCAATATGAGCATCCAGGTTCCGCTATTGGTTATTGACCGGAGATGAGTCTCAGTCATGTCTACATAGTTCTCGAACCCGTAGGGTCCGCACGCTTAACGTTCGATGATGATTTGTATTATGAGTTATGTGATTTGATGTACCTAAGGTAGTTTGGAGTCCCAGATGAGATCATGGACATGAAGATGAGTCTCGAAATCGTCGAAATGTAAAGATTGATATATTGGAAGGCTATATTCAGACATTGAAAGGTTCCGAGTGATTCGGGTATTTTTCGGAGTACCGGAGAGTTACAGGAATTCATATTAGGCCTTAATGGGCCATACGGGAAAGGTGAGAAAGGCCTCAAGAGTGGTCGTGCCCCTTCCCCATGGACTGGTCCGAATTGGACTAGGGAAGGGGGCCGACCCCTTCCTTCCTTCCTTCTCCTTCTCTCTTCCCCTTTTCCTATTCCATGTGGGAGGTGGAATCCTACTAGGACTAGGGAGTCCTAGTGTAGTGACCAGACCTCAAACGGTCAAGTCTCTGTGCATCAGTGCCATCCCTGGATCGGTATTGCTGTCACACAAAGTACTCGAGGATTTATAACAGAGTTTCAATCACACACTTATTACATCGAGTCCTCATAAAGAGTATTATTACATAAATAAATCATGGTTGAAGGACATCTAGACTAGATAACAGCGGAAGCTTCGAAGGTAAATGAGTCCATCAACTCCAATGGCATAGTTGAGTGCAAAACAACGACCTATCACACCTTATTCGTCGTCTGAGTAGTCTGCAACATAAGACGTTGCAGCCCGAAACAGGTCACCACATGGAATATGCTGGCATAGTTACACTATAAAGCAATGATAGTGCAAGAACTACATCTACATGCAATATTTGGCTGGTGGAGGCTGTAAGTTTCATGGTTTTGCAGATAGCTAGTTTTTCCCTACAACAAAGGAATAAATTTATTTAACTACTCCCATGTTTCCCATTATTTGAGAAGGTAACCCGAACTCAAATCCCAATTAAAACTATCATCATTAACCCAACATCATAATTAATTAAAGTAACGTGATGAGATCACATCAGTAGATTCAAGTACTAGATACTCAAGACGTCCATAACTGGGGAGACGGCTAACCATGATTATTTTATACACTCTGCAGAGGTTTGCGCACCTTTCCCCACAAGACTCGACCGCATCCATGATTGGATGATCGAGACATATCATTTCTGAAGCATTAACTCTCTACTCCGGGTAGACAGTACCACCTACAACCCTCTACATCTGCTAGTCTACCTCTTCAAGAGCTCACGCAACTTACTCAACTATGCCAGAGCCCATAATGGCTTGTGGCTGCACACGGAAGTTTCTAGCATGAATAATCTTATGATCCCTTTGAGCCTGGGTGGCATTCCATAGGATAGTCACATGGGTGCTCCGGGATTTCCAAAACAGACAACACTGGGTACTCCAGGTGCCTCAACCAATCCACCCAGGTGTGTATTAAAGTTGCCACCTTAATGTTATCCAATTAAAATAACTCTCAAACTTCCATGTGTGAATCACGATCCAGTCCCCGTCTACGAGCATGGCTAAGCAATAATAAGCATAATGTATATTCCCGGGGTGATCAAAAAGGTATTAGGTTCCTACCTCAAACACTACAACATTTTTCTGGCCTAAAAATGCAATTTTGAAAAATGCATATTTTTCTAATTCAAATAAAATAGTAATAAAATACCAGAAAAGATAATAATTTGATTTTAAAATTCTTTCTCCAATATTTCTCTTAATTTGAAGAAGTCATATTATCTTCTCTCATTTATTTTTAATATTGGAAATAATTGGAGAGAAAAATAATAAAACCAAATTGATCCTTTTCTTAAAATATGAATTTTGTGAAACCTCCAACTCTCAACGTGGGTCCTTGGGTTGCTTAAGATTTCCAGGATCTCAACTAAAATGCAAGAATAAATATGATATGCAGATGATGATCTATGTATAACAACCAAATTGAAAATCGGGATGTTACACCTAGTAGGACTCCACACTTTGGGCGCACCCTATGAGGGCCGGCCTGCTCCTCCCTCCATCCTTTAGGCCAGGGGGCACCCCATAGATACACAAGTTGACATTGTTTAGCCGTGTATGGTTCCCCCCCTCCACAGTTACACACCTCGATCATATTGTCGTAGTGCTTAGGCGAAGCCCTGCACCGGTAACTTCATCATCACCCACCACGCCGTCGTGCTGATGAAACTCTCCCTCGGCCCAACTGGACCAAGAGTACGAGGGACGTCCCCGAGCTGAACATGTGCTGATCGCGGAGGTGCCGTATGCTACGTCTTGAGCTTGCGTTGGTTTTCCTTGAAGAGGAAAGGGTGATGCAGCAATAGTAGCGTAAGTATTTCCCTCAGTTTTTGAGAACCAAGGTATCAATCCAGTAGGAGGCTCCTCAAAAGTCCCATGCACCTGCACAAACAAACAAGAACTCGCAACCAACACAATAAAGGGGTTTCAATCCCTTCACGGCCACTTGCAAAAGTGAGATCTGATAGAGATAGTATGATAAGATAAATATATTTTTGGTATTTTATAATATAGATAGGAAAAGTAAAGATGCAAATAAAAGTAAATTGAAAGCTTATATGATAAAAGATAGACCCGGGGGCCATAGGTTTCACTAGTGGCTTCTCTCAAGATAGCATAAGTGTCGGGGAAACTGATCCACGAACACCTATGGGGCCGACGGACCGAGCCCCTTTCAGTTCGGCGGGGGGCGGAGATCACACGAAGAGCAGATCGAGGCGAAGCACACGAGCAGTTTACCCAGCTTCGGAGCTCTCCGGAGAGATAACACTCCTACTGCTGCTTGTTTGATTATCTTGTGTTCTTGCTCCAGAGAGAGAGCGTAGTGTTTTTCTGGGTTCCGAACCAGTCGAACCTCCTCTACGTTGCGCATGGGCCTCCTTTTATACGCTAAAGGGGTCACCGACAGGTGGCAACACAGAGAAGGGTACAAATGTAAAAAGCGAGGCGGTTGGTACAGTTACTTGTACAGTGCACCCTACCTAACCCTGACGGCAGGGGACAAGGGCATTAAATGCCCGTCTGAGTTGCCCAAACAGTGCAGAAAAGGACTGTTAGGGGCGCCACCGTTCGCCATGATGGGGATCTTGTCAGCTTCGCATGCCACTGCGCACCGCTAGCTGCACAGCCTCCCGCCACGCGCGCCTGGAGAGGCCCCCAGAGCGACATGTTGGTGGATACGCTGGAGCGTGGGCACAGAGTGGCCGCCTGCCGCGGCAAGCGCCTTGCCGCTGCTGTTATCTTGTCGGGTCCGGAAGCTTGTCGCTCACCGGGCCTCGAGGTACCTTGGTTGGTCTTCCCGGCAAGCTCCTCTTGCCGGGGCCTTGTTGCCTTGCCGGAGCGCGTGGCGCGTCGCGGCAAGTTCCTTGGAGTGCCTTGGTTGGCCTTACGGACAAGCTCCTCTTGCCGGGGCCTTGTCTCCTAAGCTTAAATACTTTGTTCTTGAATGGCTCCAAGGGAACCACGGAGGATCTTGGCGTTCGCCGGCAAGCCTTGCCGCGGGGTGCTACAACTGCCCGTGCACAAGTTCGGGGTACTAGGGTATCCCTATTCTAGTACACCGACAGGAGCCCCCGGGCCTGGGCCAGACACGGTGCCGAGTGCTGTTGGGCCAGGCCCAAGACAGGGCACGGGCACACGCGGACTGGGCCACGCCGAATCTCGCTCCGTATCCACCGCGCTCTCCCCTAACGGCACGCGTTGAATGCGGCGTCAAGGGAGAGATCGTGGGTGGTTCTTTATTCGGAAGGGCGAAACGTCCGCCCCGTCCCTCTTTATAAGCAGAGGAAACAGGGGCAGTTCGTTCCCCCTCGCTGGTTGCTACTACTCCATCTTCACGAACCTCCGCCGCCCCCCCCTTCTTCTCGAAGCCGAGAGAGCAGCGCTCCTCCCCCCATTGCCACCAGCATCACCAACACCGTCGACCTCCCCCACCACCTCCGCCATGGCTCTGAAAGCCGACAAGGGAAAGGGCGTGAAGTCGGCCAAGGCGCTGCGGCTCGCGGCGCTGCAGAAGGAGCGGGCGATCTTCTCCCCCCAGCTCGGCGCGAAGGAGCCGAGGGAGTACTTCTACCTCTTTTGGGGGACGGAGACGCGTGCGCATCCGCGCACGAGGGTACTCCCGGCCGCTGCTTCGGAACTGGCTCCAAACGGGTACCCATTCTTCGCGCTGTTCTTCTATTGCGGGCTCTGCCCGCCCTTCTCGGAGTTCTTCTGTGATATCATGAACACCTACGGCCTCCGCCTCCTTGATTTCACCCCCAACGCCGTTCTGACCATGGCAGTTTTCGCACATTTGTGCGAAAACTTTGTCGGAGTTCACCCCAATGTTGCCCTTTTCCGCCACTTCTTCATGCCTCGGGTAGAGAGAGGAGAGCCGCTTGCCGGAGGGATCGCCTGGATCTCGAGAGTTGGCAAGAAGGAGGCGTACTTGGAGGGTGAGCTCCGCAGCAAGTGGGAGGAGTGGAGAGCGGAGTGGTGTTGGATCGTCGAGGAGAATCCGTAGCCCTTCACCGCCGTGCGCCAAGCTCCAATAGTGTGCGGCAATGACTGGAGCAACGTGGCCCCGGAAGACGAGAGGCTGAAGATCGCCATCACTAGGATCCTTCGCCTCAGGCTTGCCGGGCTCACTGTAGGCGCTGTAGGCGCAGATTTCCTCCGTCGCTGCATCGCCCCCCTGCAGGAGAGGGGGAGGCCCGTCTGGGAATTCAAGAACTCGGCGGACATCATGAGGCTGCGGCCGGGCCTCAACTACAACTTCACCGTCTTGGAGCTGGATGCAATGCTCCTGGAGTTGTTCAAACGCGATCCCCAGCACCCATTCACGCTAGCGAGGGGCGTCATTCCATTGTGCAATAATTCTTCGCTTGACCGGATCCGCGCCATGATGCCGTTGTGCGATTCACACGGAATTGTTCCAACTTGGCAAGAGCCTGCGAATGACGTCGTGCAAGCGTTCTTCGACAACTTGGAAGAAGTGCCGGTCCGCGCTGACGAGCAGAAGAGCCTCACCCGTGACACCACCGACGAGGAGCTGCAGTGCATCGCCACTAGGGCGGAAGAGGTTGCGGCCGCAGCTGCCGCGGGCGCGTTCGGGTTCACTGTGGAGGAGGCGGAGGCGGTAGAGGCGGCAAACCTCGCCGAGCGCGCGGAGTTTATTGGCAAGGAAGAGCCTGCCGGCTCTGAAGCTGAGCCGAGCGAGGCCGGCGAGGAAGAGCTCAAGCCTTCAGAAAGCTTGCCGCAGGCGGAGCCCTCGGCCCCGCCAAGAAGGCGTCTTCGCAGGGCCGCGGACGTAATGGAGCGGCAGCCGGGTCAATAGCCGCCGAGCCGTGCGACACGCTCTACCGTGGCAAGCAATGTTGCTGCGGGAGTGCCTCACGCAGCAGCGGCAACTGGAGCGGGATCTTCCCGGGCCACCGCCTCCGCCCCCGCCAAGCGGGCAAGGGATCCTACTCCTCCGCCTCGCCGCACCGGAGGGGAGCCGGACTTCGATCTTTCCGCGCTCAGCTCCGACGAGGAGGAAGAAGAGTAAGTTTCTTTGATGCTCTTGTAGTTCTTCAATCTTGCTGTTTTTATCTTGTATCTGACTTGCTTCAATCTGAACTCCTTTCTTTTCAGGACGCTGGCCCAGAGAGCGGCGAAGAGGGCCAAGGCCGCGGTGATTGTCATCGAAGATGACCCCACTGTGTCAGCAGGGGGTGGGTCCGAGACCACCCTGACGGACCTGGCAACCACTCCTCAAAGCAGCCCCCAGCGAAGCCCCCAGCGTAAGTTCATAGTTAGCTTTTTGCTGTTAGGCGCGCATGAGTGCTTTTTCCTTTGTTGATATCTTGCTTGTTGATTTGTGTAGGAGCAGAGCAGCCACATCAGGAGCGCCCGGAAGCTGGTCCCGAAGTGCCATCTGCTTCGACTACGCCGCCAAGGGAGGAGTTCCCGGCAAGGGAGCGCTCTCCGGCAAGGGAGAACTCTCCGGCAAGGGGCAGTTCTCTAGCAAGGGACAGCACCGTCGGTCCTGCGGCGGCCGAGACCGCAACTGCAGATCTTGGTACCGGTAATTCACTTGTCCAAAAACATTCCCTTGGGTTCTTCTTCTTCTGATTTTCTTCTCTTGGATTTTTGATTGATTTTTCTCCCTTCTTCGTTCTTCAGACCCATCTGCTGCTGAGCCAATGGAGACAGAGGGCGCCGGCGAGGAAGGCGCGCATGGCAGCACTGACGATGCCGCCGCCAACAAAGAAGGGGCCGGTGCTGATGAGACTGCCGGCGAGGAGGCTGCCAAGGCTGCCGCCGCAGAAGCCGGCAAGGGGTCGGGCGATCGCACTGCCGACCCTGAGGCCGCAGGAGCGCCAGGCGCTGCGCTGACCGCCGATCCCTCTGCCGCTGCTGCGGAGCTGGGCTCCGAGGAGCCCCAGCTCGGCGCCTACTTGAAGGCCGGCGACGATATCTTCATCAAGCTACCCTGGGCGTCGAGCTCCAGGGCGCCGGTCGAGGGGGAAACTTTCGACGAGGAGGTGCTCGCCTCCGCTAGACTGTCGTTGGTTGACGCACCCAGCAGTAGCAGTGGCGAGCCTGAGGAGGAGCAGCTGCTGCGGAAGCTGCTGTCACTCTACCGCGCACGGCAAGCCAAGCTGGCTTCCTGGGAAGCGCTGGTCGCGAAGGCGGGAGTTGATATGGAGAAGCGCACGGAGGAGCTCCGGGGCCACAATCAAGAAGCTCTCCGGTCCCTGGCACAGGAGCGGGAGCGACTCGCCGAGGAGGGCACGACCTTCCTTCTCGAGAAGGCCAAAGCTGAGGAGGAACAAAGGCTGGCCGCCGAGAAGCAGTCCGCGCGAGAAGGCGAATTGGTGCAGCGGAAGGCCAACCTCGACAGCTACGAGGAGGAGCTCGCCGAGCGCGAGCAAGCACTCGGCGGGGCGCTCAAGGAAGCAAAGGACGCTGCCGCAACCGCAGAGGCCGCCAAGAAAGAGCTGGAGGAGAGGGTGGCGCAGCTGGAGGCCAACATTGGGAAGAGCGACGAGGAGCTTGCCGCGCTCAAGCGTGAGCGTGAGAAGGATGCTGCCGCCCACGGTGAGCTGCAAGGTCTTCTCACTGAGAGGGGCAAGGAGCTTAGCGCCGCCAAGGATTCCAATGCAGACCTGGAGTTGAAGCTGGCCACGCTGACGCAGACGCTGGACGACGCCAAGGAGCGGGAGAAGACCTTGTCGGAGAAGGTCAAGGCTGACAAGGCGCTGCTGGAGAGCATCGAAGTTACCCAGAACTCATTCAGAGATACTGTGGAGCACTGGACCGAGGGTCTGGTGAATATTGCCGCAGTCATCGACGAGGAGCTGGCGCAGCTGGGGATGGAGGACTTTGGGTATCCCTCCGACGAGAATCTTCAACCCAGCGCCAAGCTCAGCCTGTTCTTCAAGGGAGTGGCGACGGCACTCCAGCGGCTCCGGGAGAGGATCCCAAAGCAGCTGGCCGACGAGTCGCGCAAAATCTGCGCCGGGGTTCTCCAGAAGGTGCTGATGAAGGTGGCCTTCCGCAATCCAGGCCTCAGCTTCACCAACGTCCTCAAGTCCTTGCCGCCAGACGCCAATCGGGACGCACTCAAGGCCCTTGTCGCACCCATTGTGGACAAGGTGAGCGAGATCAAGAGGGTTGAGGGCGATCGCGTAGACTAGGCCGCCCATTTCTTCTTTTCCCTTGTCGCTGCTAATCATGTTATGAAAAACAGTCTGTTAGAGCTGCGACAAGTTATCTTGTAATATAACTTTATTTCTGTTATCAATTGCTATGTTATTTCCTCCACTAGATTCCTTCCTTTGTATGTTTTTACCCTACGCTTCTAGGGAACTTGTCGGCGCAGGCACCCGAGCCGCGAGCGCTGAGTGCGGAACGTCAGCAGCCTGCTAGCGGCGCTGCTTCCGACAAGAAACCTTGTCGCGACTAGATGCAGCACACTTAAGTTGTTGAGCGGACTCGAAACAAAGTAAGAGCGCAACTAGCCACGAGTTGGTTCCTCCGCGCACAGATTTTCCATACAAAGCAGGGTCGTTCGAGGAAGATAACTCAAAAATTTAAAAACTGATTGCTCAAACTTTGGCAACTTAGCTTTTCTGTCGTTTGCTTCCCGGCAAGGCAAAACTTTGCTTGAACGACGCCTGGTCCATACCACAATCTTCTCGTTCCCCCCGGCAAACTTGTGTGCGAGGGAACCTTCTTTTCCTTTGTTGATAAGAAAAGATAGAAGAGAAAATAATGATATGGAGCCCTTCGGCTCGTTATTGCTTACCGGATGTAGGTGCTGCACAAAGCGTCAGGTAACACATGCAAGAAAGAAACTAATGCATGAAATGGACAAGTTGTGCGGAGCACATGGGGTTTTATTTATGCACGGGATCTGCGCCCGGCTTTGTACAAAGGATTATATGCAACAGCGGCAAGACTTGTACAAAAGGTGGTTGCCGGAACGGGTTCCGGCAACCGCGCCCTACGGGAAAAACTTACGAAGATGTTCTATGTTCCAGGAGTTGCTTACCGGAATGCCATCTTCGGTCTCAAGGCGGACAGCACCGGGCCTTGTGACTCGTTTCACCCGATAAGGGCCTTCCCACTTCGGCGTCAACTTGTTGGAATTCTTGGCGGACTGAACGCGCCGAAGAACAAGGTCGCCTTCCTCGAAGCTTCTGGCCTTAACTTTGCGGCTATGGTAGCGGCGCAAAGCTTGCTGGTATCGAGCAGCTCGTCCAGCAGCCTGAAGACGATCTTCCTCAAGGAGCAGCACGTCGTCTTGTCGCAGCTGTTCTTGCTCAAGCTCATCATAAGCGAGCACTCGAGGCGATCCGTATACGAGTTCTGTGGGGAGAACTGCCTCTGCTCCATAGACTAGAGCGAAAGGCGTCTGGCCAGTGGCTCAATTTGGCGTCGTTCTGATCGACCAAATAACCACCGGCAGCTCCTTGATCCAGTTTCTTTCGCACTTACGCAGCCTGTCGAAAGTTCTGGTCTTGAGCCCGCGCAACACTTCAGCATTTGCCTTCTCTGCTTGACCGTTGCTTCTCGGATGAGCAACAGAAGCGAAGCAGACCTTGGCGCCAAGGTCTTGGACGTACTACATGAAGGTGCGGCTCGTGAATTGCGTGCCGTTATCGGTGATGATCCTGTTAGGGATCCCAAAACGGCAAACAATTGACCTGAAGAACTTGACTGCTGACTGTGCTGTCACCTTCCTCACTGGCTGCACTTCCGGCCACTTTGTGAACTTGTCGATTGCGACGTACAAGTACTCAAAGCCCCCGACAGCTCGGGGGAAAGGGCCGAGAATATCGAGCCCCCAGACCGAAAATGGCCAGGATAAAGGGATTGTCTGGAGAGCTTGAGCTGGCTGGTGTATCTGTTTGGAGTGGAACTGGCACGCTTCACACTTGGTTACTTGTGCTGTTGCATCCTGGAGGGCTGTCGGCCAAAAGAAACCTTGCCGGAAAGCTTTGCCGGCAAGTGCTCTTGCGCCAATGTGGTGGCCACATATGCCTCCATGTATCTCTGCCAACAGCTTTTGTCCATCTTCCCGGCAAATACACTTCAATTTCACACCGTTGAGTCTTCTTCTGTACAGTATGTTATCGACAAACTGGTACATACTTGACTGCCGGGCTACTTTTTCCGCTTCTTCTTGCTCTTCGGGAAGTTCTCCTGTCTGAAGGAAATGGACAATCTGTTGTGCCCATGCTGGAGCTTGTGGCTCGACAACAAGGACTAAAGGCACATTTGCTGCTGCGGGAACATCCGCTTCTACGGCAAGGACTTGCGGCCCTGCCGGAGCTTGATGTTCCCCGGCAAGCTTGCCGGAGCAAAACTTGTCGAGAGCGTCTGCTTCAACGGAACAAACCATAAGGCTTGCGAGAGCAGACTGCTCCTCAGCATCCTTGGTGTTGATCTTGGGGACTTTCTTGGCGGCGGCTTCGGGGAGCTCTGCCGGAAAGTAGTCACCAGAAACCAACTTCCTCTTCTTGCTTTGTCCAGTTGATGGTGTTATGGATGGTTGAGTCAACTTGAGCACAAAGATCCCTGGTTCCACAGGTAACTTTAGTGCGGCGCACTTTGACAGGCCATCAGCAATGTCATTCTGAGCTCTTGGGATATGCTCCATCTGTAGGCCGTCAAAGTGCTCTTCTAGCTTCCTCACTTCATCAACATATGCTTCCATCAATGGACTCTGGTAGTTCTTGTTCACTTGGCGGACAACAAGATGTGAGTCAACCCTGACAATGAGCTTCTTGATCCCAAGGTCTGCTGTGATTCTGAGACCGGCAAGTAATCCTTCATACTCTGCAGTATTGTTGGTTGCTTGCTCCTTGGGAAAGTGCATCTGGACTATGTACTTGAGGTGCTCTCCGGTGGGCGCGACAAGCAGCACGCCCGCACCGGCGCCTTGCAGCGAGAAGGCACCATCAAAGTACATCAGCCACTCTTTGCTTGCCTCTTTGATGGGGATGCTCATCTCTGGAATTTCTTCATCTGGTGTTGGCGTCCATTCTGCTATGAACTCTGCCAATGCTCTGCTTTGGATAGTTGAAGTGCTCTCAAACTTGAGGCCAAAGCTTGACAGTTCCAGCGCCCACTCGACAATCCTGCCTGTCGCTTCTGGATTTTGCAGTATCCTCTTCAGCGGAAAGCGAGTGACGACTGTGATCTCATGTGCTTGGAAGTAATGGCGCAGCTTTCTCGAGGCCATGAGGAGGCCGAAAAGCAACTTCTGCACACCAGAGTACCTTGATCTAGCCCCCTGTACAAGGGAACTGACAAAGTAAACTGGACGCTGCACCATTCTCTTCTGCATCTTATCATGCTCCTGCGCAGATCCATCTCTGTCGAGACCAGAGCTTGTCGGCGAAGCCCCCTGCTTGTCGCTGGATGCATCTGCCGTGGTTGCTGGCTCATCATCTGCCTCCCTCTCCGCCACTAACGCAGCACTAACCACTTGATTGGTTGCCGCTATATACAGCAGCAACTTCTCTCGCGGCTTAGGTGCGACAAGTGTTGGAGTGGAGGACAGGTATCTCTTCAAGTCCTGCAGCACAGCCTCCGCCTCCGGAGTCCATTTTATTGGACCTGCCTTTTTCAAAATTTTGAAAAATGGCAGGGCGCGCTCAGCAGATCTAGAGATAAACCTGCTGAGAGCAGCCACGCAACCGGCAAGCCTTCGTACATCCTTGACGCGCTTTGGTGCTTCGATCTGCTCAATGGCCTTGGTCTTGTCGGGATTGGCTTCAGTTCCCCGCTGAGACACGAAGAACCCGAGAAGCTTGCCGGAAGGGACTCCAAACACGCACTTCTCGGGGTTAAGCTTGAGGTTGATCTTGCGCAGATTTACAAATGTCTCGTCTAAATCTTGAATCAGGGTCGCCCTGTTCTTGCTCTTGACCACTATGTCATCCATGTAGGCTCCCACATTTCTGTGCATCTGCGGCTCAAAAGCGTGGTGGACTACCCTTGCGAATGTTGAACCAGCATTCTTCAAACCGAAAGGCATCCGTACGAAGCAGTACGTGCCACACGGGGTGATAAATGCGGTTTTCTCTTCATCCTCTTCTGCCATGAAGATCTGATGGTATCCTGAGTATGCATCAAGAAATGAAAGCAAATCACATCCGGCTGTGGAGTCAACAATCTGGTCAATGCGCGGCAAGGGAAATGGGTCTTTGGGACAAGCTTTATTAACATCAGTGAAGTCAATACAAAGCCTCCATTTCCCGTTAGCCTTGCGCACGACAACAGGATTGGCCAACCACGTGGGATGGAGCACTCCTCTGACAAGGCCTGCTGCTTCCAACTTCTTGATTTCTTCTGCGATGAATTCTTGGCGCTCCACTGCCTGTTTCCTGACTTTCTGCTTGACGGGCCGCGCATGAGGACAGACGGCAAGGTGGTGCTCAATTACTTTCCTGGGAACACCGGGGATATCAGACGGTTGCCACGCAAACACGTCGACATTCGCCCGCAGGAAAGCAACGAGCGCGCTTTCCTATTTGGGGTCAAGAGTGGAGCTGATGGTGAAGGTACCACCAGTGCCGTCCTCCTTGGCGGACACCTTCTTGGTCTCAGGTGGAGCTGCCATTGCCTTCTTACACTTGCCGGTGGAGCTCGATGGTGCATCCTCGACGGTAGCGCAGCACTCTGAAGAGGTGCGCTTGCCGGAGTGGGCATCAGAGCTCTTGCCGGACTTGGTCTTCTTCTTCCCCCCGGGAGCTTCAGCGGCAAGTGTCTTGTGTTCTGCTGCGGCTGCTGCTTCCCGGTAGATCTTGTCGGCACAGATAAGAGCATCCTTCTTGTCGCCAGGGACAGAGATGACACTTATCGGGCCTGGCATTTTCAGTACGTTGTATGCATAGTGAGAGGCTGCCATGAAATTGGCGAGTGCCGGACGGCCAAGGATTCCATTGTAAGGTAACGGAAAGTCAGCAACATCAAACGTGACCCTCTCAGTCCTGAAGTTCAGCTCGCTGCCAAATGTTACCGGCAACGTGATCTTTCCCTTCGGCTTGCTCCTTCCCGGGTTGATTCCTTGAAATGTACCGGTCTCTTCGAGCTCGCTGTCAGGGATCTGGAGTTTCTGGAGCACCGCGGAGGAGATCAGGTTCAAGCCGGCCCCGCCGTCAACTAGCATCTTAGTGACCTTGAGGTTGCGGATTGTTGGTGAAACCAACATCGGCAAGCACCCGACCGCAGTTATGCGATCAGGGTGGTCCTCAATATCAAAGATGATAGGCGTGCTGGACCATTTCAGAGGCTTGCGTGACTCGACGGGTGGTTCTGGTGCATTAACTTCCCGCACCCACTGCTTGAGCTGACGGTGCGAGGTATGCAGAGAAGCACCACCGTCAACGCACAGGACCTCTGTGGCTTTCTGGAACTCCTGCTCATCAGTCTCCTCATCATCCATGTCCTCATCGTCGTCGTCATCTTCATCCTTGTCGCGGCCGCGAGGAGGTCTGTCTCCTTACCGCTGCTTGGCCTTGCCGCGGCGTCCTCCTCGGCCGGGACGTTTCTTGCCGGATCCCCCAGCGCCTTCCTGGGCCTTCTCCTTGTCGCGCCGCTCGTATTCAGCTTTCTGTTGCTCAACAAGCTGCTCGACTTTCTTGCAGCTCTGGAGATCATGGCCCTTGGTGCGGTGGATCTTGCAATACTGCTTGTTGGTGCCGTCCTGCTTGTCGGCGACCGCCATCTCCGCGGCAACCTCCTTGCCGGAGTCACCAGCTTTGGCTTTCTTGGCGCCACCACCGTTGCCGGACTGCTCAACAACTAGCACCTCTTTGCCTTTCCTCTTCCTGTTGTTCCACCGCCGGTTTTTCCTTGCCGGGGCAGCATCTTCACTGTCAGATCCTCCCGCTCCTACATTCTCTCCGGGGAGTCTCCTCCCTTCCTCAGCACGTGCACACTTGTCGGCCAGTGCATATAACTCACTGACGTCCCTGATCTTGCACATCGCCATTTCCTCCCGCATCCTACGGTTTCACACGTTCTGATGGAACACGCTGATCACCACGGCAGGGTGGACGTCTGGGATGTTGTGCTGCACACTGCTGAATCTCTGAATGTACTTGTGCAGGGGCTCTCCTTCCTTCTGGGCGAGCAGATGAAGATCACTCTCCTGGCCATGAGGCTTGTGTCCGCCTGTGAAGGCGCCGACAAACTGATGGCACAGATCAGCCCAAGAGGATATGGAGTTGTTCGGCAAGTGCATGAGCCAGGATCTGACGTTGGGCTTGAGCACCAGCGGGAAGTAGTTGGCAAGGATCTTGTCATCCCGTCCCCCGGCAGCCTGCACCGCAATGGTGTAGATGCTGAGGAACTCCGACGGATGCGTCTTGCCATCGTACTTCTCCGGTACGTGTGGCTTGAAGTTCTTCGTGCTGGGCCACTGGACTTGCCGCAGCTCACGAGTGAACGCAGGGCAACCTACCGCGTACGGCAGATCGCCTGGTTCCCCTGGCGCATGCATGTCAACAGAGGGCCGAGCGCGCTTGTCGGATTGACGTTGCACTTCTCTTCGGCGCTCGATGCGAGTTCGAGCGTCTTCTTGTTGTCGATCATGAAGAACTTGGCGCTGATCGCGACAAGCTCGTGGATCCGACGATGCGGTGGAGTCGCTGTCGAGGTGGATCCGGCGAGGCGGTGATCTTGGCCTTCGGGGTGGTGATTGCATGGTAGTTGCACCTCCACCCATTTCGTCGCCACCGGCTCGTGCCCGGCAACCCTGCCGCGGCGGCGACGCGCTCGGCCGCCGTGGAGTGTCGCCGTTGGCGTAGCCGATGAGACTCTGAATGGTGGCCCTCCATTCGTCGATCTTGTCCGACGTCGGAGGGTAATCTAGGAGAAGTTGAGCTCGCGCCAAAGCTTCTGCTGGAGTGGTGGGTGGCAGTGGTGGATGGCGCGAGGAGCGGGACGTGCTCGGACTTCTAAAGATGTTAGAAGGAGCAGTATCCCGTCCAGGCGACCGTGCCTCGCTCGTGCCAGCACGCTGGCGTGCATGCTGGTCTTGAGCGCCCCGAGATCCACCAGCTTGGTCTTGGCCTATCATGCGTATGGCACTGCGAGTGTCGTGACGCTGTTGGTCTTGCGCCTCCTGAGAGTGGCGCGGAATATGTACAGTCGCCGAGGTTTGTGCAGCCTTGTCCTTGGACCTGGCAGCATCATAAGCTTCCTCGTCGACGTCCATTCTTCTGCCGGCGTCCATTCCACCACCCGTTTGCTCCAACGGTGGCGGAAGTGACGTGGACGGAGCGGCTGCCGCCGAAGTCTTCTTCTTCGGTGGCATGTTGATGAAGGGAATGAAGATCTAGCTCGTGTGAACGCCGGATCAGGTTCACACAATCTCGACGCCCCCTACCTGGCGCGCCAAAGATGTCAGGGAAACTGATCCACGAACACCTATGGGGCCGGCGGACCGAGCCCCTTTCGGTTCGGCGAGGGGCGGAGATCACACGAAGAGCAGATCGAGGCGAAGCACACGAGCAGTTTACCCAGCTTCGGAGCTCTCCGGAGAGATAACACTCCTACTGCTACTTGTTTGATTATATTGTGTTCTTCCTCCAAAGAGAGAGCGTAGTGTTTTTCTGGGTTCCGAACCAGTCAAACCTCCTCTACGTTGTGCATGGGCCTCCTTTTATACACTAAAGGGGTCACCGACAGGTGGCAACGCAGAGAAGGGTACAAATGTAAAAAGCGAGGCGGTTGGTACAGTTACTTGTACAGTGCACCCTACCTAACCCTGACGGCAGGGGACAAGGGCATTAAATGCCCGTCTGAGTCGCCCAAACAGTGCAGAAAAGGACCGTTAGGGGCGCCACCATTCGCCACGATGGGGATCTTGTCAGCTTCGCATGCCACTGTGCACCACTGGCTACACAGCCTCCCGCCACGCGCGCCTGGAGAGGCCCCCAGAGCGACATGTTGGTGGATGCGCTGGAGCGTGGGCACAGAGTCGCCGCCTGCCGCGGCAAGCGCCTTGCCACTGCTGTTATCTTGTCGGGTCGGGAAGCTTGTCGCTCACCGGGCCTCGAGGTACCTTGGTTGGTCTTCCCGGCAAGCTCCTCTTGCCGGGGCCTTGTTGCCTTGCCGGAGCGCGTGGCGTGTCGCGGCAAGTTCCTTGGAGTGCCTTGGTTGGCCTTCCCGGCAAGCTCCTCTTGCCGGGGCCTTGTCTCCTGAGCTTAAATACTTTGTTCTTGAATGGCTCCAAGGGAACCACGGAGGATCTTGGCGTTTGCCGGCAAGCCTTGCCGCGGGGTGCTGCAACTGCCCGTGCACAAGTTCGGGGTACTAGGGTATCCCTATTCTAGTACACCGACAATAAGTATTACGGTGGGTGGACAAATTACTGTCGAGCAATTGATAGAAAAGCGAATAATTATAGATTATCTAGGCATGATCATATATATAGGCATCACGTCCGTGACAAGTAGACCGACTCCTACCTGCACCTACTACTATTACTCCACACATCGACCACTATCCAGCATGCATCTGGAGTATTAAATTCATAAAGAACAGAGTAACGCATTAAGAAAGATGACATGATGTAGATGGATAAACTCATGCAATATGATATAAACCCCATCTTTTTGTCCTCGATGGCAACAATACAATATGTGCCTTGCTGCCCTTGCTATCACTGGGAAAGGACACCACAAGATTATACCCAAAGCTAAGCACTTCTCCCACTGCAAGAAAGATCAATCTAGTAGGCCAAACCAAACTGATAATTCGAAGAGACTTGCAAAGATAACTTAATCACACATAAAAGAATTCAGAGGAGATTCAAATATTTCTCATAGATAAACTTGATCATAAACACACAATTCATCGGATCTCAACAAACACACCGCAAAAAGAGTTACATCGAAGAGATCTCCAAGAAGATCGAGGAGAACATGGTATTGAGATTCAAAGAGAGAGAAGAAGCCATCTAGCTAATAACTATGGACCCGAAGGTCTGTGGTAAACTCCTCACAACTCATCGGAGAGGCCTTGGGGATGATGTAAAGGCCCTCCCTGATCGACTCCCCCTCTGGCAGAGCGTCGGCGAAGGCTCCAAGATGGGATCTCGCAGATACAAAAGGTTACGGCAGGGGAATTAGGTTTTCTTGGTCTGTTCTGATGTTCTTGGGGTACGTGGTTATATATAGGAGGAAGAAGTAGGTCGGTGGACGCCCGAGGGGCCCACGAGATAGGGGCATGCCTAGTAGGGGGTGCCCTCCACCCTTGTGGCCGCCTTGGCTGTTGCTTGACTTCCACTCCAAGTCCTCTGGATCACGTTCGTTCCAAAAATCACGCTCCCGAAGGTTTCATTCCATTTGGACTCCGTTTGATATTCCTTTTCTTCAAAACACTGAAATAGGAAAAAAACAGCAATACGGGCTGGGCCTCCGGTTAGTAGGTTAGTCCCAAAAATGATATAAATATGTAAAGTAAAGCCCATAAACGTCCAAAACGGGTAATATAATAGCATGGAACAATAAAAAGTTATAGATATGTTGGAGACGTATCAAGCATCCCCAAGCTTAATTCTTGCCCGTCCTCGAGTAGGTAAATGATAAAAATAGAATTTTTGATGTGGAATGCCACCTAGCATAATTCTCAATGTAATTTTGTTTATTGTGGCATAAATGTCAGATCCAAATGATTCAAAATAAAAGTTTGTATTGACATAAGAAATAGTAATACTTCAAGCATACTAATCAAAGCAATCATGTCTTCTCAAAATAACATGGCTAAAGAAAGTTCATCCCTACAAAATCAGATAGTTAGGTCATGCTTCATTTTTGTCACACAAAAATTCTCCCATCTTATACACCCCCGATGACAAGCCAAGCAATTGTTTCGTACTTAAATAATCTCAAACTTTTTCAACTTTCACGCAATACATGAGCATGAGCCATGGATATAAAACTATGGGTGGAATAGAATATGATGATGGGGATTGTATGGAGCAGACAAAAAAGGAGAAAGTCTCACATTGACGAGGATAATCAACAGGCTATGGAGATGCCCATCAATTGATGTCAACATGAGGAGTAGGGATTGCCATGCAACAAATGCACTAGAGCTATAAATGTATGAAAGCTCAACAAAAGAAACTGGTGGGTGTGCATCCAACTTGCTTCCTCACGAAGACCTAGGGCATTTTGAGGAAGCCCATCGTAGGAATATACAAGCCATGTTCTATAATGAAAAATTCCCACTAGTATGTGAAAGTGACAACATATGGGACTCGCTATATGAAGAACATGGTGCTACTTTGAAGCACAAGTGTGGAAAAGGATAGTAACATTGCCGCCTTTTTATTTCTATTTTCTATTTTCTCCTTTTTTTTCTTTTTTTGCACCTTTCTTTTTTTCTTTTGGCCTTTCTTTTTTTTCCTTTTTTTTCTTCTTGGCCTTTCCTTTTTTTTTCTTTTTGGCCTTTCCCTTTTTTTTATTTGGGGACAATGCTCTAATAATGATGATCATCACACTTTTATTTATTTACAACTCATGAATTACAACCCAAAACTAGAACAAGATATGACTCTATATGAATGCCTCCGGCGGTGTACCAGGATGGGCAATGAATCAAGAGTGACATGTATGAAAAATTATACATGGTGGCTTTGCCACAAATACGATGTCAACTACATGATCATGCAAGGCAATATGACAATGCTGATGCATGTCATGATGATAAACGGAACGGTGGAAAGTTGCATGGCAATATATCTCGGAATGGCTATGGAAATGCCATAATAGGTAGGTATGGTGGCTGTTTTGAGGAAGATATAATGAGGTTTATGTGTGATAGAGCGTATCGTATCACGGGGTTTGGATGCACCGGCGAAGTTTGCACCAACTCTCAAGGTGAGAAAGGGCAATGCACAATACCGAAAGGCTAGCAATGATGGAAAAGGTGAGAGTGCGTATAATCCATGGACTCAACATTAGTCAAAAAAAGAACTCATATACTTATTGCAAAAATCTACAAGTCATCAAAAACCAAGCCCTATGCGCATGCTCCTAGGGGGATAGATTGGTAGGAAAAGACCATCGCTCGTCCCCGACCGCCACTCACAAGGATGCACAATCTAAGAACACCTCATGTCTCAAATTTTTTACACAACTTTCACCATACGTGCATGCTACGGGACTTGCTAACTTCAACACAAGCATTCTTTAAATTCTTAATCACCCAACTAGCATGACTCTAATATCACTACCCCCATATCTCAAAACAATTATCAAGTATCAAATTGATCATAGCATCCAATTCACCTCCTATGATAGTTTTTATTATACCCAACTTGGATGCCCATCTTTCTAGGACCAATTTTATAACCATAGAAAATACCATGCTGTTCTAAGAGACTCTCAAAATGATATAAGTGAGGCATGAGAGACTAACAATGTCTACAAAATTAAGCCACCGCCGTGCTCTAAAAGATTTAAGTGAAGCACTAGAGCAAAACTATCTAGCTCAAAAGATATAAGTGAAGCACATAGAGTATTCTAATAAATTCTAATCAAGTGGGCTTCTTCCCAAAAGGTGTGTACAGCAAGGATGATTGTGGTAAACTAAAAAGCAAAGACTAATATCATACAAGACGCTCCGAGTTAAAACACATATCAGGTGGAGAATAAAAGTATAGCTCCAAGTAAAGTTACCGATAAACGAAGACGAAAGAGGGGATGCCTTCCGGAGCATCCCCAAGCTTAGGCTTTTGGCTATTCTTGAATATCCTGGGGTGCCATGGGCATCCCCAAGCTTAGTATCTTGCCACTCCTTATTCCATAGACCATCAAATCTTTACCCAAAACTTGAAAACTTCACAGCACAAAACTCAACAGGAAATCTCATAAGCTCCGTTAGTGCAAGAAAGAAAACCCACCACATAAGGTACTTAATGAACTCATTCTTTATTTATATTGGTGTTAAACCTACTGTATTCCATATTCTCTATGGTTCAGACCCTTACATACTAGCCATAGATGCATCAAAATAAGCAAACAACACACGAAAGACAGAATCTGTCAAAAACAGAACAGTCTGTAGCAATCTGTAACTCTCGAATACTTCTGGAACTCTAAAAATCCTACCAAAATAGGAAGTCCTAGAAAATTTGTCTATTGATCCACAAAAAAATAATCAACGCCAAAGCACTTTTCTGTGAATTACTAAAAGTATTTTCGTGCGCGCCAAGTTTCTGTGTTTCAGCAAAATCAAATTAAGTATCACCATAGATTATCCTATAGGTTCTACTTGGCACAAACACTAATTAAAACATGAAAACACATCTAAACAGAAGGTAGATGCAAAAATTTATTACTAAACAGAAGCGAAAACAAAAATCATAAAATAAAATTGGGTTGCCTCCCAACTAGCGCTATCGTTTAACGCCCCTAGCTAGGCATAAAAGCGAGGATAGATCTAAGTAGTGCCATCTTTGGCACTCAATTCATAAGTAGCTCGGATGATAGATTCATAAGGTAATTTAAGTTTCTTTCTTGGGAAGTGCTCCATGCCTTTCCTTAATGGAAATTTGAATCTAATATTCCCTTCCTTCATATCAATAATCGCACCAATCGTTCTAAGGAAAGGTCTACCAAGAATAATAGGACAAGACAGATTGCAATCTATATCAAGAACAATAAAATCTAAGGGCACCAAATTCATATTTTCAATAATGAGAACATCATTGATCCTTCCCATTGGCTTTTTAATGGTGGAATCCGCAAGGTGCAAATTTAAAGAGCAATCATCAAGATCATGGAGACCTAGAATATTGCATAAAGTTTTCGGAACTGTGGAAACACTAGCACCCATATCACATAAAGCATAAAACTCGTGATCTTTAATTTTAATCTTTATAGTAGGTTCCCTCTCATCATAAAGTTTTCTAGGTATAGAAACTTCCAAATTAAGTTTTTCATCATAAGATTGCATCATGGTATCAACAATATGTTTGGTAAAAGCTTTATTTTGACTATAAGCATGAGGAGAATTCACAGCGGATTGCAAATAGGAAATAAAATCTTCTAAAGAACAATTATCATAATTTAATTCCTTGAAATCCAAGATAGTGGGTTCAGTGCTATTTAAAGTGTTGACCTCTCCAATCCCACTTTTATCAATTTTAGCATCAACATCTAAAAACTCTGAATCATTGGGACGCCTTTTAACTAAAGTTGACTCATCTCCAGTCCCATCATTATTAAGATTCATATTGCAAAACAAATATTTAATAGGGGACACATCAATAACTTTAAGATCTTCATCATTATTTTCATGGAAACTAGAAGATCATGCCTTTACAAAGCAAGCTTTCTTAGCACGCAATCTAGCGGTTCTTTCTTTGCACTCATCAATGGAAATTCTCATAGCTTTGAGAGACTCATTGATATCATGCTTAGGAGGAGTAGATCTAAGTTTCAAAGAATCAACATCAAGCGAAAGTCTATCAATGTTCCTAGCCAAATCATCAACTTTAAGAATTTTTTCTTCAAGCATGGCATTAAAATTCTTTTGAGAGATCATAATTTTTTCACACTATTCTCAAAATCAGAGGGCATCTTATTATAATTACCATAAGAAATATTGTAGGAATTTCCATAATTATTAGAGGAATTACTAGGGAACGGTCTAGGATTAAAGTTTCCTCTATAAGCATTGTTACCAAAATTATTCCTACCAACAAAATTCACATCCATAGATTCATTATTATTCTCAATCAAAGGAGACAAAGGCATATCATTGGGATCAATAGAAGAACTCTTAGTAGAAAACAATTTCATAAGTTCAACCATCTTTCCACTCAAAATGTTAATTTCTTCTATAGCATGCACTTTCTTACTAGTAGATCTTTCGGTGTGCCATTGAGAATAATTAGCCATAATATTATCAAGGAGTTTTGTAGCTTCTCCTAAGGTGATTTCCATAAATGTGCCTCCCGCGGCCGAATCTAAAATATTTCTAGAAGCAAAATTGAATCCGGCATAAAAATTTTGTATGTTCATCCATAAATTCAAACCATGAGTAGGGCAATTGTGAATCATCAATTTCATTCTTTCCCAAGATTGGGAAACATGCTCATGATCAAGTTGTTTAAAATTCAGAATATCGTTCCTAAGAGAGATGATCTTAGCAGGAGGAAAATACTTAGAGATAAAAGCATCTTTGCGCTTATTCCATGAATCAATACTATTCTTAGGCAAAGACGAAAACCAAACTTTAGCGTGATCTCTAAGTGAAAACGTAAATAACTTCAATTTAACAATATCATTATCTGTATCTTTCTTCTTTTGCATCTCACACAAATCAACAAAGTTGTTTAGACGGGTAGCGGCATCTTCGCTAGGAAGGCCGGAGAACTGTTTTTTCATAACAAGATTCAGCAAAGCAGCATTGATTTCACAAGACTCAACATCATTAAGAGGAGCAATCAGAGTACTAAGGAAATCATTATTATTGGTATTGGAAAGGTCACACAATTTGGTATTATCTTGCGCCATAGCGACAAGTAATCCAACACACAAGCAAACAAAAAGGCAAGCGAAAGAGAGAGGAGATTGGGAAAGAGATGGCGAATAAAACGACAAGGGTGAAGTGGGGGAGAGGAAAACGAGAGGCAAATGGCAAATAATGTAAATGCGAGGGAGATGAGTTTGTGATGGGTACTTGGTATGTCTTGACTTGAGCGAAGACCTCCCCGGCAACGGCGCCAGAAATCCTTCTTGCTAAGTCTTGAGCTTGCGTTGGTTTTCCTTGAAGAGGAAAGGGTGATGCAGCAATAGTAGCGTAAGTATTTCCCTCAGTTTTTGAGAACCAAGGTATCAATCTAGTAGGAGGCTCCTCAAAAGTCCCACGAACCTACAGAAACAAACAAGAACTCGCAACCAACGCAATAAAGGGGTTGTCAATCCCTTCACGGCCACTTGCAAAAGTGAGATCTGATAGAGATAGTATGATAAGATAAATATATTTTTGGTATTTTATAATATATATAGGAAAAGTAAAGATACAAATAAAAGTAAATTGAAATATTATATGATAAAAGATAGACCCGGGGGCCATAGGTTTCACTAGTGGCTTCTCTCAAGATAGCATAAGTATTACGGTGGGTGAACAAATTACTGTCGAGAAATTGAT
Organism: Triticum dicoccoides; assembly: GCF_002162155.2. Lineage (NCBI taxonomy): Eukaryota > Viridiplantae > Streptophyta > Magnoliopsida > Poales > Poaceae > Triticum > Triticum dicoccoides. Next base: position 260,009,727 of record NC_041381.1, on the reverse strand, counting down.
AGAAAAGCGAATAATTATGAGATTATATAGGCATGATCATGTATATAGGTATCATGTCCTTGACAAGTAGACCGACTCCTGCCTGCATCTACTACTATTACTCCACACATCGACCGCTATCCAACAAGCATCTAGAGTATTAAGTTCATAAAGAACAGAGTAACGCATCAAGAAAGATGACATGATGTAGAGGGATAAACTCATGCAATAGGATATAAACACCATCTTTTTATCCTCGATGGCAACAATACAATACATGCTTTGCTGCCCCTGCTGTCGCTGGGAAAGGACACCGCAAGATTGAACCCAAAGCTAAGCACTTCTCCCATTGCAAGAAAGATCAATCTAGTAGGCCAAACCAAACTGATAATTCGAATAGACTTGCAAAGATAACTTAATCACACATAAAAGAATTCAGAGGAGATTCAAATATTTCTCATAGATAAACTTGATCATAAACCCACAATTCATTGGATCTCGACAAATACACCACAAAAAGAGTTACATCGAATAGATCTCCAAGAAGATCGAGGAGAACATGGTATTGTGATTCAAAGAGAGAGAAGAAGCCATCTAGCTAATAACTATGGACCCGGAGGTCTGTGGTAAACTACTCACAACTCATCGGAAAGGCCTTGGGGATGATGTAGAGGCCCTCCGTGATCGACTCCCCTTCTGGCGGAGCACGGGCGAAGGCTCCAAGATGGGATCTCGCGGATACAGAAGGTTACGGCGGTGGAATTAGGTTTTCGTGGTCTGCTTTGATGTTCTTGGGGTACATGGGTATATATAGGAGGAAGAAGTAGGTCGGTGGATGCCCGAGGGGCCCACAAGATAGGGAGGCACGCCCAGTAGGGGCGCGCCCTCCACCATAGTGGCTGCCTCGGCTGTTGCTTGACTTCCACTCCAAGTCCTCTAGATCACGTTCGTTCCAAAAATCACACTCCTGAAGGTTTCATTCCATTTGGACTCCGTTTGATATTCCTTTTCTTTGAATACTAAAATAGGCAAAAAAACAGCAATACGAGCTGGGCCTCCGGTTAGTAGGTTAGTCCCAAAAATGATATAAATATGTAAAGTAAATCCCATAGACATCCAAAACGGGTAATATAATAGCATGGAATAATCAAAAATTATATATACGTTGGAGACGTATCACCGTACATTCGGTGCTAAGATCGGTCGGATCGTGAAGACGTATGACTACATCAACCGTGTTGTCATAACGCTTCCGCTTTCGGTGTACGAGGGTACATGGACACACTCTCCCCTCTCGTTGCTATGCACCACCATGATCTTATGTGTGCGTAGGAATTTTTTTGAAATTACCGCGTCCCCAACAAAAATTACCATAAATTCTAGGCAGCAAAGAAAATCCCATCTTCGGTGTCCTGCTAGGATTTTCCAGTAAGAACAGAATTCAAAAAGAATCAACTCATTTGGACTTGTAGAATAAAAGTTACACCTAGTCAAAGTTCTGGTCAAATTTTAACTAAATTTGAATTAAAATAAAAACCGGGGGGGGGGTGACGTCGAAGGCATAAACTGGCTCGGCGCCACCACTCATACCGCTTTGGCCGCAACCTGAGTGGCTGACAGTGAGCCCCAGCGGTCAGGCTGGAGGGGGAGGGGGAGAAAGCAGAGTCGGGCGGCGCGGCGACGGTGCTTTCTCCGGTGAGGAGAGCCCGACGATGAGATATAGGAGGCTAGGGTTGTAGAGGAGATCAAGGCGCATCTGCCCGTACCCGTAGCGTGGCCAGGGGTGGCCGGACGGTGTTGAATGGATCTCTCCAGCGGTGGCAGCGGGCGGAGCTCGTCGGAGATGGTGGTTCCGGTAAAGCAGGGCTAATCCAGCAGCTCCAACAGCACCAGCACGCACCAATGGACCACCACGAACACGCCGGAGTGGTCAATGGAGCTCGAGCAGCTCTGGAGAGGGAGGGGGCAGAGGATTGGGATCACCGGCGACCTCAGGGCGGGGATGGAGGCCAGAGGCCTGCCCGGCCGGGCTGCGGCTTCGTACGGTGGTGTGGAGGTGTGCGGAGTGTGTGTGCGGAGAGAAACGAGCTCGGGGGAGCTCTATTTATAGGCGAGGCTGAGGCGGGGATCAAGAGCTCACCAAAGTTCTCTGGAGTGTCGCCCAGCGACGAATGGCATCGGTAAGAGGGGGATAAGACGCCGGAGATCACGCGGGGGCTGTAGACGAGCTGCGACGAGCACAGGAGCGCGGTATGCGACGAGCACAGGGGCACGGATGCACTGTTTCCTTGGCCGCACCATGCCCATGCTCGCTGCGGCGAGCTCCAGCGTCAGCGAGCTCCAGGGTGGAGTTAATGAGGTGCAAACAAGGATGGGGCGCGATTTGGCAAGGTGCGGCAGCCTGGGCAGCGAGCACGTGCGAAACTGAGGAGTTGGCGCACCGCAGAGCGCGTCGGCCGCATGCCAACCCCCTTGGACGAACATGATCACCACGTGAACTTTGGCATCAGGCTGAGCTAAGCGCAAACACCATGTCTGGCAGGTAGTCCTTAGTGGTTTTGGTTGTTTTGCATGGTTGGCTAGGTCACAGGTGAACTTTGGGATTGGCTTTCTTCCTGGCAAGTTTCTGGATAGAAACTTGTGTGCTTCACTGAGAAATATTTAGTAAGAACTAAAGGTTGTCCTTTGGGGTTTAGGAATATTTTAGGAGGGTAATCAAGCTCAGAAAAGATCATCCCCAAAAGATCAAGCAAAAATATACTTGCTGTGCAAAGTGATCATTTTGTTTAGAACAGAAATGATTTTCTATAGCAAAAATATTCCAAAAAGTTATGCAATATTTTTGCTCAGGAAGGTTCCCTAGGGTTCAAAGAATATTTATGAATTTATTCAGGATTTTTGGAGTAAGAAATCTAGGGGTTGCTTTGGAGCATACTTCTCTGAAATGATTTTCAGGGAAGAAAATGAATATTTTTCTTTTATGAAAAAAATTCCTTGGGCTTTTGTTGTCTTTTTTCAGAGAAGGAAAGGTGAGTTATAGGTGGATGGGTCACTTGGGTGAAAATCAAGGGTGGGCCCAAGTGTTCAAGTCCATTTGAATTTATTCAAAACTCCAAATCCAAAGCAAATGCAAATGGAAGTCCGGAAAAAGAGAGAAGGCAAATCCAGGCTGTCGCAAACCTCCCCCACTTAAGATGAATCTCGTCCTCGAGATTCGGTTGCTTGGGAAAACAATTCTGGGTAGGTTGTCCTTAAAAATTCCTCTCTTTCCCAGGTTGCTTCTTCTTCGGTGTGATGCTCCCACTGGACCTTGTAAATTTTGATCGCTTTGCTATGTGTGACTGATGTGTACTACACAACCTTTCTTCTCGTAGACGTTGTTGGGCCTGCAAGTGCACAGGTTTGTAGGATAGTAGCAAATTTCCATCAAGTGGATGACCTAAGGTTTATCAATCCGTAGGAGGCGTAGGATGAAGATGGTCTCTCTCAAGCAACCCTGCAACCAAATAACAAAAAGTCTCTTGTGTCTCCAACACACCCAATACAATGGTAAATTGTATAGGTGCACTAGTTCGGCGAAGAGATGGTAATACAAGTGCAAAATAGATAGTAGATAAAGGATTTTGTAATCTGAAATAATAAAAACAGCAAGGTAACTAAAGATAAAAGTGAGCGTAAATGGTATTGCAATGATAGGAAACAAGGCCTAGGTGATGCGGAGCATCCTACGGTCATCACCATGTCAAGAGTTTGTTTGGCAAGTGACACGTGCGACCTCTACTTCTCATACATAAATGTGAATCTTATCCTTTACACGTGCTCACTTGACCCCTTCGAGGATGGTATACTACTTGACACTTCTCCCGTGTGCATGCATAGGTATTGTCGGAGCTTCACAGATGTCGAGGAGGATTGCAAGCGCCAAGGAACACCTACACCATCCGCGAGGGAGGCATGGAAGAGAAGACGGAAGAAGACGGAGATGTGGCGTCTACAGCGACTGGACGACCGACGACCTCTGGACATCCGACAAGTACCAGGGACCGGACGACCGACGCCGACCGGACGACCGGCACCACCTGTCCAGAGCCAAAACGTCGGATGTCTGACGCCCTCCGGACGTCCGGACCCCCGCGAGCGACCGGACGTTCGACCCCGACCGGACGTCCGACACTGCCTGTGCGCAGTCGGGCCCTTGGCCTTGTATCTCTCTCCCACTTACCCCTTCGTGGCTTAGACTATAAATAGACCTTCCCCTCATTCTTTCTCGGGTTAGCAAAGTGATAGCTCATTTGTATGTGAGCTTTGCTCCTACCTATCTCTACTCTTGAGAGAGAGAGACCACTACTCCATTGGAGGCCAAGACCTCCATCTAGGAGAAGATCCTGCGGGATATCATCAAGACCCCTTCATGGGAAGATCCTTCTAGGATTCAAGCCCCCAACTCCATTGGACTTGGGATGAACTTTACCTTGTATCTTTCCCTTTGTTGTTCATGTACCTTATGATCTTGTGTGTTTGATTGTCTAGTGGATGTGTGATTAGACTTGTTCTTGAGTGTTTCCCCTTGTGATTTCTCTCCGTTCTTCCCCGTGTTCATCGTGTTCTTCGAGGGATCCCACTCCAAACGCGAAAGATCGGCCTACACCGGGTTAGCCCCGTATCATATGGTATCATGAGCCACGTTGATCACGTTTTTGGAGCCCCTACCCCTCTTTTTCTAGCTTGATTTTGTGTGTTCTTGCCTAAATCCGAAAATCCCCACCAAAAATAGCCCCCAAATTTTTTTGTGATTTGTTGGTTTGATGGTGTTTTGTTGATTTTGATCCATGGATTTTCTTGGTTTCAAGTGGATCTAGCATCTCCCCAAGTTTTGCCATCTTTCATCCACGAAATCCCGCGAATTTTGACCCTGAAATCTCCATTTTCCGCCCAAAATCGCGCCCCCGAACTCGCATTTCGCGTTGACCCCGACCCACCGGACGACCGGACTTTTACGGACGTCCGGAGCCCCAGGAACGTCCAGACGTCCGACCTTTTCCGGACGACCGGAACCCCTAACCCGAACCGAATTTACGGATTTCCGACTTTCCCGGACGTCCGACGCCCCGGACATCCGACCTTTCCGGACGTCCGTAACCTGTAGGTTTTGACTTCTGCTGATTCTTGTTTCAGCAATAACTAATTCATCCGAACTCCGATTTTGACGTTCTTTAGCTCGTTTTGAAGCTCTTTACATCCCCCTTCCCACAAAAATACCACCAACACAATTTGACTCCATCAAATTTTCGAAAATTTGGCAAGTTTGCCTAGGCCTTCCATCATATCATCCGCATAGCCACCACCGACTTCCGCAACCTAACCCATTTTTTTCCATATAGCATTAGTGGTTGCTTGAGTAGTGATTCGAGTCTCCTAAGGTGTTTCGGCTACTTAGGGACAATTGCTTCTTCATCAACCACCACCACCACTTCCGCATTGCCAAGTGCAAACCTCCACCGCTTTCCGCTACTACCATTTGACATTTGCCTTTGAGATTTTGAGTTTGCGATTTTTCTGTTTCCTAGGGTGTTTCGGCTAACTAGGAACGGGTCGACATCGGCAACACCGCCTCTCATCATCACCAAGGACGGTAACCTCGACGACACCATTGTATATTTCCCTTGCAATTGCATTATTAACCCCTAGCCCATTTTGCGTCACTTGCCTATCGAGACTAGCCATTTGAGTATTGCCGGGCCACGTTACTTGTGCACATTAGTGATCTACACCATCCATTGCATACATACCATATCATATTGGTATCATATATTGTGTCACAAGTTTGTTCCCGCATATACATAATTGCTATCTTGGTTTCTGCATTGTGCAAAAGTGGCCATATCAAAAAAAAAGAATAAGCTTTTAAGCAAAGAAAAAGAGAGAGCAAAGAGCTTGTAAGCAATAGCCATAGCCTCACAATATATCATATGTTATCATACTCGATCATCTTGGATCATCTTGTGAGAAACACCGGGAACCATACATATATAGCATACTTGGGATAGAAAGTTTATCCATTTTTCATCTTATAGGTTGTGCACAAGTGTCGTATCCGCCTATTGAGCAATCGTGCTAGCGTCTCTCTTGAGTTGTGCAACACGAGCGTTTTTCGTGGATTCCATATTTATCTATCCGTGTGTGCCTTTCCGTGTGCCATTCATTGCTATTGGTCTACTTGTTTTGCTTGCGAATTTGTGAATCTCTTTCAACATTATTGACTCTTGCTAACATTTTGCATCAAATTTTTGTGCCACTATCCTCACCGAGCTCTACCATAAGCTTTACTTGATAGGTGTGAGTGAACAAGTCCGGTACCAATTCCACTATTCTTTCATCTCACATTGAGTGAAACGGGATACATCCTCAACTTTGGGAAAAGGTAACTTGGTATTGTCTATTTCATTTCCTACTCACCTCTACTCGAGCCTTGTGATGGATAGGCAAGGCATTTTATCTTCGGTCTACAACAACAACGACGAGTTCGATGCCACGAACAACAACTACGATGCCAAGATGCAAGCTCAAATGGAGGAGATCAAAGCCCTCATCAAGTCCTACAAGCGATCTTCCTCATCTTCGAGAAGATGCTCAAGAGCACATGCTTCCGAGCTACCATCTCCGGCAAGATCACATCGGCATAGACACCATCACCAACAACAACGTGAAGGTCAAGAGCTCAACACCAACTACCGCTCAACGACTTCACCATCTCCCTTGGCATATTCGCCAAGCGACTTCAAGGCATCTTCGCCTTCGGATATACGGCATCTTCGCCAACAAGAACCTCAAGACTACGCTTAAGAGAAGCTCCCCAAGCTCAAGTCCGCGACTTCCACGAGCTACTACGACCTCGACATCGACCACGAGATTCCTTCCTATGGGACTCAAGAACCCGAGGAGTACCTCGAGTGGGAGCGTTTGATGGACGACTACCTCAAGCTACATCAAGTCCCTTCCGAAGATCAAGTGAAGTGAGCCACAAGAAACTTCCATGTCTACGCATTGGCATGGTGGCTTCACATACCTTCGGAGAGCTACAAGACGAGTTGGCCCAAGATGAAGAGAGCTTTGCGGCGAGAGTTTGTGCCTCCAACCTACACGGAACAACTTCAACGCCAATTGGAGAACACCATCCAAGGATCCGAGTCCATCGACGCGTACTTCAAGGAGATGAACCATGCCTTGCGACGTGCCGGCGTGGACGATCCCATTTGGGTGAAGTTCCACTTCATGATGGGATTGCACAACAACATCTCGAAGACAATCTTCCTCGAGAACTACAAGTCCATTGACGACTACTACATTGGTGCTCTCAAGGCGGAACAAGAACTCATGAAGGCCAAGGCTTCTCCACCCCAAGCAAACTTCACGGCGACCAAGCTCCATGAAAACGAGCATGAGGATAGTACCACCAAGATGTCCAAGCCCGACAAGCTCCAAGACGATGCTCCCAAGTTCGACTTCACCGCCACCCCTCTGTGGCATTGATGGTGCCGAGTCTACCACAACTCTTTTTCAAGACGGTGCGGTGACGAGTACGACTACGGAGACCCTCAAGGACCAAGCTTTGGAGGCGAGCGACAAGGTGGCGAGCAAGGATGATGCTTCCATCTTTGGAGGCGAGAGTGATGATGTGCCATCTTCGGCCTTCATCCACGGCGACGATGACGAGATGATCGAGCATGGGATTTTCCCTTCGATCATGGATGAGAGTGATGATGTGCCATCTTCGGCCTTCATCCATGGCGACGACGATGAGATGGTTGAGCATGGGATCTTCCCTTCGACCACGGCGATGTATGATGACTTGAGTGACTTGTGACACCATATTGAGAGTGAGAGTGACTTCACCACTAGCCCCATATATGATGAGTTGCCACAATTCCCATGTGAGGAGAGCCACAACACCCACCACTTGAGTGAGATGAGTGACTCCACCATATGTGACTTTGAGTGCACCTACTTTGAGGGAGTGAGCGAACCACCACATAGAGAGAGTGAGATAGTTGATAGGTCTCGTGAGGCCATTTGCATTTCTAACAACTTGACCTCTACTTCTATTGTGTCTTCTCATTTGGTGCTAGGTCCCATTTATGATGACGCACCAATCCTCGATGACTTCGTCCTCCCTTTGGACAAGATGATGGCCATGGTGGAATATGATGCACCCCCCACATGGTTCCATCAAGATGAAGATGACCACCATTTGGTCTTTTCCACCTCACCTACACCACTTGAGTGGAATGACAAAGGTAACAAAGGTGACGGTGATGCTCTAGTCCCACTAGTGGACATTCTTGAGATTGATTGCTTGCATGATGTTGATCCACCTAGTACCATGCTTCATGCTAGTATGATTTCCCCATGTGATGATTTGCCCATTTATGATGAACATGATGATTCTCATGTGGAGTCTATTAGTAGTGATGCCATGTTACATAGAATTTCTTGTGAGAATTCTTTAGGTCACATCATGTTTGATAATCTGCTTGACTTGTCATATGCTATGCATGAGATCCACCATATGTCTTATTTGCAATCTCTTCATAGTGACTATGCATATGCCATTAAAATAAACCCAATTTGCACACATGGCATAGATGACAAGCCCATGGTTATTGGCATTTGTTTTTCTTGTTATGATATTGATATGCTCCCTTTGCATCATTTATCTCATATGCCATGCCATGACCACCTAGCATCGGATATGCATTGTTTTGGATGTTGTCCATTTTCTCCATATGATATTTCCGCTATTGCTCATGCGGAGACCCCCATAGTTTCCTTGTACATTTTAGGAGATTTTGATACATCCCATCCATTGCATTATCCCAATAATTATGTGCACAATATGTTTCCCTTGAATGAAAATGCTTTTGATGTGCCATATACTTGCATTCTCAATTTGTGTCCCCATCGTGTCATACATAATAACTATTCTTTCATGATGGATGGCATGTTCTTATACCATGCATCAAATTTCTTTGAGCATTTCTTATCTTGTGATAACTCACACGCGCACATACACATCATGATGGATGATATGTATATTTACCACGCGCACAATTTCTTTGGTTTGTGTCTCTTTTGTGTAGGTACCCATGAATACTTGTCAACCTCGCAATCCCATGAGTTGACAAAATGAGCTCTAGAGAGCAACGATGATTTGGGATCCCATGGATTGTTTTTCCCACCGCTCTCTTCGCGCAAAGACTTCATGCATTTCTTCTACATGGCTCTCACTTGGCTATGGGTTATTGTTCATTACATATCACATGCCCATCTTGCCATGTTCACTTTGCATGATATGCTCATTCCTATGCCTTTGACATGCATTTGTGACCCATGCTTTGCATTACACATGATGACTGATTCTAGTACTTGTATGTGTATTTGCAAGCTTGGTGGAGACATTGCTTATTATTGCCATATTCCATTTATGACCCATTCCTATGATGATACTATGATCTTGCTTTGTGTTCGTGCTTGTGATATGTCATGTGCATTACCTATGCCTATTATTTTCTCACATGACATGATTGCCATGATTTACTCTAGTGTGTTGCATCTTCGCTCAACTAGTTTGCACGGCTTGATTACTATGCTTGCTTATGTTGCATCACCCATGATTCATACTTGCTCATTTCATGCGGTTGATGATAACCATCTACATGCTTTGCACATGATTGTTATTGCTTCTTGTCACATATCTCCATATGTTGCCTCTCTCATGCTAGATGACTTGCCATGTATTGAGTGCAACAATGCTTATAGTCTTGCTCATGAGATTGCCCCCATAGCATTCTCACATATGTTTGGAGATTTTGACATATTACTTGTGAAGCATGCTTGTCTTACCTCTTTGCACCATATGCCTAGTGCCATGAATATAGCCATTGTTGCATCATATTATTCATGCACTTGTGCTTCTAATGGCTATGTGCAAGAGGAGAACCATCATGATGGATGATGTGTTTATCTACCATGCGCATACGTTCTTTGTTTTGTTTTGTGCATGTGTAGGATACTTGGACGTTGTGTCGACTTCCACTTCACGTGAGTTGACCATTCGAGCTCTTGAGAGCAAGCCTCTTACATTCTACCACGACTCGCTTCTACACCACATTTCCTACCACTTCGGCATTGTGAAGAATGCACAAGGACACGCCTTCAAGGTGACATCTTTCTTGAGATTGGATATTGTGGATCATACTACTTGTGTTGCTTGCACCATGAGACTTGTTGGTCATCTTAGACCACTTAATTGCGCACATGTTAGAGATCTTGCTTCAACTTGTCATTTTCACATTTCCATGCCTCATGACATATATACCTTGTGTGTTGCATCCAATTCTTGGACTACTTGCTACTATCATATGTTTGGTTGCAACAATGTCACTTCTTCACATATGCCATGTCCCATTGCTTGTCACATGCTTGACTTGATTGCCTCACACATGATGAACAATTGCTCTTTCTATTGTGTTGAGTGCCACACTATATTCACTACACCCTATGCACATTATGCTTGGATTGTCTTGCACTTGACCCATGTGTTTAGACACTTCATTTTATTTGGTGTTGTGAATGATTCTTATGCCTACCATAGACCTTTCATTGAGCAATTTGTGAATGCTTGCTATGAACTCGAGGTAGATGCTTATGGTCTTGTCACACATACTTGCATCTCTACCTCACATTTGCATCCTTGTCCCCATGATATCTTTGCTTGTGCTCAATTGATATGCTTACATGCCATGTCACAATCCTTTGTCACACCCGATGCTATGCTTGATGACGACACTTGTTTGGTGACTCACCTCTTGAATGCTTGGTTTTGCACTAACGCTAACCACATTTATTTTTCCAAGTGTTTGTTGTTCTTGCTTCTTTTGAAGGAAGCACTAGACGGTGCGGCATTCGAGAGTGCCCATTTCGAGCTTCTAGATGACGAGTGCTTGGTGATCGACAACTTCAACAAGGCACCACCATCTCTTTCCCATGGTGATTTGGTTCTTGATCCGAGGTCGGATCTTTTCCAAGGGGGAGGGGATGATGCGGAGCATCCTACGGTCATCACCATGTCAAGAGTCTGTTTGGCAAGTGACACGTGCGACCTCTACTTCTCATACATAAAGGTGAATCTTCTCGTTTACACGTGCTCACTTGACCCCTTCGAGGATGGTATACTACTTGACACTTCTCCCGTGTGCATGCATAGGTATTGTCGGAGCTTCACAGATGTCGAGGAGGAGTGCAAGCACCAAGGAACACCTACACCATCCGCGAGGGAGGCATGGAAGAGAAGACGGAAGAAGACGGAGCTGCGGCGTCTACAGCGACCGGACGACCGACGTGCCTCCGGACGTTCGACACTCTACAGCAGCCGGACGACCGACGACCTCCGGACGTCCGACAAGTACCAGGGATCGGACGGCCGACGCCGACCGGATGACTGGCACCACCTGTCCAGAGCCAAAACGTCGGATGTCCGACGCCCTCCGGACATCCGAACCCCTGCGAGCGACCGGGCGTCCGACCCCGACTGGACGTCCGACACTGCCTGTGCGCAACCGGGCCCTTGGCCTTGTATCTCTCTCCCAGTTACCCCTTCGTGGCTTAGACTATAAATAGACCTTCCCCTCATCCTTTCTCGGGTTAGCAAAGTGACAGCTCATTTGTATGTGAGCTTTTCTCCTACCTATCTCTACTCTTGAGAGAGAGAGAGACCACTACTCCATTGGAGGCCAAGACCTCCATCTAGGAGAAGATCCTGCGGGATATCATCAAGACCCCTTCATGGGAAGATCCTTCTAGGATTCAAGCCCCCAACTCCATTGGACTTGGGATGAACTTTACCTTGTATCTTTCCCTTTGTTGTTCATGTACCTTATGATCTTGTGTGTTTGATTGTCTAGTGGATGTGTGATTAGACTTGTTCTTGAGTGTTTCCCCTTGTGATTTCTCTCCGTTCTTCCCCGTGTTCATCGTGTTCTTCGAGGGATCCCACTCCAAACGTGAAAGATCGGCCTACACCAGGTTAGCCCCGTATCACTAGGGTTCATACTTTCACTAGTGCAAGTTCTCTCAACAATAATAACATAGATAGATCATACAACAAGCCCTCAACATGAAACAAAGAGTCACTCCAAAGCCACTAATAGCGGAGAACAAACATAGAGATTATGGTAGGGTACGAAACCACCTCAAAGTTATTCTTTCGGATCAATCTATAACAGAGTTCGTACTAGAATAACACCTTAAGATACAAATCAACCAAAACCCTAATGTCACCTAGATACTCCATTGTCACCTCAAGTATCCGTGGGCATGATTATACGATATGTATCACATAATCTCAGATTCATCCAACCAACACAAAGTACTTCAAAGAGTGCCCCAAAGTTTCTACCGGAGAGTCAAGAACGTGTGCCAACCCCTATGCATAGGTTCCCAATGTCACGAAACCCGCAAGTTGATCACCAAAACATACATCAAGTGGCACATGTTATCCCATTGTCACCATAGATAATCACGGCAAGACATACATCAAGTGTTCTCATAAAAGACTCAATCTGATAAGTTAACTTCAAAGGGGAAACTCAATTCATCACAAGAGAGTAGAGGGGGAGAAACATCATAAGATCCAACTACAATAGAAAAGCTCGGGATACATCAAGATCGTGCCATCGAGGAACACGAGAGAGAACACGAGAGAGAGAGATCAAACACATAGCTACTGGTACATACCCTCAGCCCCGAGGGTGAACTACTCCCTCCTCGTCATGGATAGCGCCGGGATGATGAAGATGGCCACCTGTGATGGGATCCCCCCTCCGGCAGGGTTCCGGGAAGGGCTCCCGAGAGGGTTTTGGTGGCTACAAAGTCTTGCGGCGGCGGAACTCCCGATCTATCTTCTGTTCTGGAAGTTTTAGGGTACATAGGTATATATGGGTGCAGGGGGTACGTCGGTGGAGCTACGGGGGCCCCACGAGGCAGGGGCGCGCCCGAGGGGTGGGCGCGCCCCCCACCCTCGTGAGAACCTCCCGTATCTTCTGACGTGGGGTCCAAGTCCATCAGGTGGGTTTCCTTCCAAAAATAACTTCTCTAGTTGATTTTGTTCTGTTTTGACTCCGTCTGATATTCCTTTTCCTCAAAACACTGAAATAGGCATAAAACAACAAACTGGGCTGGGCCTCCGGTTAATAGGTTAGTCCAAAAAGTAATATAAAAGTGGATAATAAAGCCCAATATTGCCCAAAACAGTAGATAAAGTAGCATGGAGCAATCAAAAATTATAGATACGTTGGAGACGTATCAAGCATCCCCAAGCTTAATTCCTGCTCGTCCTCGAGTAGGTAAATGATAAAAAATAATTTTTGATGGAGAGTGATACTTCGGCATAATTTCAATGTAAATCTTCTTAATTGTGGTATGAATATTCAGATCCGAAAGATTCAAGACAAAAGTTCATATTGACCCAAAAATAATAATACTTCAAGCATACTAATCAAAGTAATCATGACTTCTCAGAATAGCATGGCAAAAGAAAGTTCATCCCTACAAAAGCTATGCTTAATTCTCGTCACACAAAGATGTTCCCAACTTCTATACCCCCGATGAAAAGCCAAGCAATTGTTTCATACTTAAATAATCTCAAACTTTTTCAACCTTCACGCAATACATGAGCGTGAGCCATGGATATAGCACTATGGGTGGAATAGAATATGAGTATGGGGATTGTGTGGAGAAGACAAAAAAGGAGAAAGTCTCACATTGACAAGGATAATCAACGGGCGGAGATGCCCATCAATTGATGTCAACATGAGGAGTAGGGATTGCAATGCAACGGATGCACTAGAGCTATGAATGCTCAACAAAAGAAAACTAGTGGGTGTGCATCCAATTCCCTTGCTCATGAAGACGTAGGGCATTTGAGGAAGCTCATCGTAGGAATATACAAGCCAAGTTCTATAATGAAAAATTCCCACTAGTATAAAAAGACAACCTATGAGACTCACTACATGAAGGACGAGGTGCTACTTTGAAGCACAATATATGAGACTCACTACATGAAGAACAAGGTGCTACTTTGAAGCACAAGTGTGGAAAAAGAGATAGTAGCATTGCCCTTTTTATTTTATTTTAATTTTTTTGGGCCTTTCTTTTTTTTCTTTTGGCCTTTCTCTTTTTTAGGCCTTTTTTTGGGCCTTTTTTTTGGGCAATGCTCTAATAATGATGATCATCACACTTCTATTGATTACAACATGAGGATTACAACTCGAAACTTAGAACAAGATATGACTCTATATGAATGCCTCCGGCGGTGTACCGGGATGGTGCAATGAATCAAGAGTGACATGTATGAAAAATAATGCGTGGTGGCTTTGCCACAAATACGATGTCAACTACATGATCATGCAATGGCAATATGACAAAAGTAATGTATGTCATGAATATGATGATGGAAGTTGCATGGCAATATATCTCGGAATGGCTATGGAAATGCCATGATAGGTAGGTATGGTGGCTGTTTTGACGAAGATATAGGGAGGTTTATGTGTGATAGAGCGTATCGTGTCATGGGGTTTGGATGCACCAGCGAAGTTTGCACCAACTCTCAAGGTGAGAAAGGGCAATGCATGGTACCGAAGAGGCTAGCAAAGGCAGAAAGGTGAGAGTGCGTATAATCCATGGACTCAACATTAGTCAAAAGAACTCATATACTTATTGAAAAATTTAGAAGTCATCAAAAATCAAGTACTATGCGCATGCTCCTAGGGGGATAGATTGGTAGTAAAAGATCATCGCTCGCCCCCGACCGCAACTCATAAGGATGCACAAGCCAGGTACACTTCATGTTTCAAATTTGTTACACAACTTTAACCATATGTGCATGCTATGGGACTTGCTAACTTCAACACAAGCATTTCTCAAATTCAGAATTACTCAACTAGCACGACTTTGATATTATCACCTCCATATGTCAAAACAATTATCAAGCATCAAACTTATCTTAGTATTCAATTCACTCAAAAGAAAGTTTCACATATCTTGAATACCAAGTATATTAACATTAAGCAAATTACCATGCTATTAACGACTCTCAAAATAATCTAAGTGAAGCATGAGAGATCAACTATTTCTCCAAAATAAAACTACCACCATGCTCTAAAATATATAAGTGAAGCACTAGAGCAACAACAAACTACTCCGAAAGATATAAGTGAAGATCAATGAGTAGCTAAATAATTATGCAACTATGCGAAGAATCTCTATCATTTAATAATTTCAAATCTTGGTACTTTATTCAAATAGCAAGAAAAGCTAAATAAAACTACATTGCAAGGATAGCACAACTCATGTGAAGAAGCAAAAACTTAGGCTCAACCGATACTAACCGATAGTTGTTGAAGAAGAAAGGTGGGATGCCTACCGGGGCATCCCCAAGCTTAGATACTTGAGACTTCTTCAAATATTATCTTGCGGTGCCTTGGGCATCCCCAAACTTGAACTTTTGTGTCTCCTTGATTCATCTCATATCATGGTTTCTCTTTTTATCAAAAGCTTCATTCACAACAAACTCAACAAGAACTCGTGAGATAGGTTAGTATAAACCAATGCAAAACCTTATCATTTTCTACTGTAACAAATCACTAACATTACTATTCAACATTGAATACTAAATGCCTCTGCATATTTAATACTCCTATCCTCAAATAGAATCATTAATCAAGCAAACATATGCAAACAATGCACCCATAACAGCAATCTGTCAAAACAGTACAGTCTGTAAAGAATGCAAGATTCATCATACTTCCCTAACTCCAAAAATTATGAACTAAAATTTCCACTGTAATAAATTTATGATAGCTCAATATGCAGAAAGATTCAACAGTATACCGCTCTCTGACTTTTCCAGGGAATTTTTGCAACAGCGGTAAACTTTCTGTTTTCAAACAGCAACATGTATACTAGCAAAATAAGCATGGCAAAGGCTATCCTTGACTTCTTTATTGAAACTAAAGATGCAAAACATTAATCTAATTAACAGAAAGCAAATACTAACAAAATAAAATGATGCTCCAAGCAAAACGCATATCATGTGGTGAATAAAAATATAGCTCCAAGTAAAGTTACCGATAGACGAAGACGAAAGAGGGGATGCCTTCCGGGGCATCCCCAAGCTTAGGCTTTTGGCTATTCTTGAATTATCTTGGTGGTGACATGGGCATCCCCAAGCTTAGGCTCTTGCTACTCCTTATTCCATAGTCCATCGAATCTTTACCCAAAACTTGAAAACTTCACAACACAAAACTCAACAGGAAATCTTATAAGCTCCGTTAGTGAAAGAAAACAAAACCACCACATAGGTACTGTAATGAACTCATTCTAAATTCATATTGGTATAATATCTACTGTATTCCAACTTATCGATGGTTCATACACTCCGATACTACTCATAGATTCATCAAAATAAGCAAAGAACACAATGAAAACAGAATCTGTCAAAAACAGAACAGTCTGTAGTAATTTGTATCAAACGTATACTTATGGAGCTCTAAAAATCCTACCACATTAGTAAGTCCTAAGTAATTCGTGTACCAATCCAGAGCAAAAAGAATCAGATCATAAGCACGTTTCTGTGAATTAACTAAACTAATTTACTGGGTGCAAAAGTTTCTGATTTTCAGCAGGATCAACACAACTATCACCGTAAGCCATCCTAAAGGTCTTACTTGGCACTTTATTGAAACAAAAGCTATAAAACATGATTACTACAGTAGCATAATCATGTGGACACACAAGAACAGTAAGGATAAATATTGGGTTGTCTCCCAACAAGAGCTTTTCTTTAATGCCTTTCTAGCTAGGCATGATGATGACAATGATGCTCACATAAAAGATAAGAGTTGAAACATAACGGGAGCATCATGAAGCATATGACTAGCACATTTAAGTCTAACCCACTTCCTATGCATAGGGATTTTGTGAGCAAACAACTTATGGCAACAATAATCAACTTGCATAGGAAGGTAAAACAAGCATAACTTCAAGATTTTAAGCACATAGAGAGGAAATTTGACATTATTGCAACTCCTACAAGCATATGTTCCTCCCTCATGATAATTTTCAGTAGCATCATGAATGAATTCAACAATATAACCAGCACCTAAATCATTCTTTTCATGATCTACTTGCATAGAAAATTCACTACTCTCCACATAAGCAAAATTCTTCTCATGAATAATAGTGGGAGCAAACTCAACAAAATAACTATCATGTGATTTAAATTAACATCACGATGAGAAGTTTCATGGTTATCATTATTCTTTAAAGCATACGTGTCATCACAATAATCATCATAGATAGGGGCATGCTTTCATCATAGTAAATTTGCTCATCAAAGCTTGGGGGACAAAAAATATCATCTCCATCAAACATAGCTTCCCCAAGCTTGTGGCTTTGCATATCATTAGCATCATGGATATTCAAGGAATTCATACTAACAACATTGCAATCATGCTCATCATTCACATATTTCATGCCAAGTATTCTATGTAATTCTTCTTCTAGCACTTGAGCACAATTATCCTTTCCATCATACTCACGAAAGATATTAAAAAGGTGAAGCGTATGAGACAAATCAATTCCATTTTTTTGTAATTTTCTTTTATAGACTAACTAGTGCTAAAACAAGAAACAAAAAGATTCGATTGCAAGATCTAAAGATATACCATCACTTACCTAGCCTCCCCGGCAACGGCACCAAAAACTGCTTGATGTCTACTACACAACCTTTCTTCTTGTAGACGTTGTTGGGCCCGCAAGTGCACAGGTTTGTAGGACAGTAGCAAATTTCCCTCAAGTGGATGACCTAAGGTTTATCAATCCATAGGAGGTGTAGGATGAAGATGGTCTCTCTCAAGCAACCCTGCAACCAAATAACAAAAAGTCTCTTGTGTCCCCAACACACCCAATACAATGGTAAATTGTATAGGTGCACTAGTTCAGTGAAGAGATGGTAATACAAGTGCAAAATAGATAGTAGATAAAGGTTTTTGTAATCTGAAATAATAAAAACAGCAAGGTAACTAAAGATAAAAGCGAGCGTAAACGGTATTGCAATG
Source organism: Triticum dicoccoides (assembly GCF_002162155.2). Taxonomy (NCBI): domain Eukaryota; kingdom Viridiplantae; phylum Streptophyta; class Magnoliopsida; order Poales; family Poaceae; genus Triticum; species Triticum dicoccoides. The sequence continues at coordinate 259,991,575 of NC_041381.1, read as the reverse complement.
ATGGGAAACAAGGCCTAGGGTTCATACTTTCACTAGTGCAAGTTCTCTCAACAATAATAACATAGATAGCTCATATAACAAGCCATCAACATGCAACAAAGAGTCACTCCAAAGCCACTAATAGCGGAGAACAAACATAGAGATTATGGTAGGGTACGAAACCACCTCAAAGTTATTCTTTCGGATCAATCTATAAAAGAGTTCGTACTAGAATAACACCTTAAGATACAAATCAACCAAAACCCTAATGTCACCTAGATACTCCGTTGTCACGTCAAGTATCCATGGGCATGATTATATGATATGCATCACACAATCTCAGATTCATCCAACCAACACAAAGTACTTCAAAGAGTGCCCCAAAGTTTCTATCGGAGAGTCAAGAACGTGTGCCAACCCCTATGCATAGGTTCCCAATGTCACGAAACCCGCAAGTTGATCACCAAAACATACATCAAGTGGCACATGATATCCCATTGTCACCAAAGATAATCACGGCAAGACATACATCAAGTATTCTCATAAAAGACTCAATCCGATAAGATAACTTCAAAGGGGAAACTCAATTCATCACAAGAGAGTAGAGGGGGAGAAACATCATAAGATCAAACTACAATAGCAAAGCTCGGGATACATCAAGATCGTGCCATCGAGGAACACGAGAGAGAACACGAGAGAGAGAGAGATCAAACACATAGCTACTGGTACATACCCTCAGCCCCGAGGGTGATCTACTCCCTCCTCGTCATGGATAGCGTCGGGATGATTAAGATGGCCACCGGTGATGGGATCCTCCTCCGGCAAGGTGCCGGGAAGGGCTCCCGAGAGGTTTTTGGTGGCTACAGAGGCTTGCGGCGGCGGAACTCCCGATCTATCTTTTGTTCTGGAAGTTTTAGGGTACGTAGGTATATATGGGTGCAGGGGGTACGTGGTGGAGCTACGGGGGCCCCA
>NC_041381.1:259983804-259990406 GCF_002162155.2 Triticum dicoccoides | reverse complement strand
TGTGGTGTCCAAGTCCATCAGGTGGGTTTCCTTCCAAAAATAACTACTCCAGTTGATTTCGTTCCGTTTTGACTCCGTCTGATATTCCTTTTCCTCGAAACACTAAAATAGGCATAAAACAGGAAATCTGGGCTGGGCCTCCGGTTAATAGGTTAGTCCCAAAAATAATATAAAAGTGGATAATAAAGCCCAATATTGCCCAAAACAGTAGATAAAGTAGCATGGAGCAATCAAAAATTATATATACGTTGGAGACGTATCAGTGACCCTTTCTGCCTCATCCAAGATTCTGAATGTTCTCTCCTCATAAGTTAAATATTTGGCAAGCTCAATTTCTGCCATATCAGTCCTCTTCTCGGGTGGTGAAATACACCTTCTCAACCGTGATACATGGAACACGTTGTGTACTTCCGACAATTCTGGTGGCAATTCCAACTGATAAGCAACTGTGCCAACTCGTGTCATGACCGGGAATGGACCAATATATCTTGGTGCCAATTTGCCTCAGGTCTGAAATCTCTTGAGTCCCTTCATGGGTGTGACTCGGAGATACACATGTTCACTAGGTTTAAAACGGACTTGCCGATGTTTGCCATCATAATAACTTTTCTGTCGTGACTTAGCCAGTTGTAGTCTATCTCGAATTTCCTTGACTTGTTTCTTTGCCTCTAATACCAGATCAGTACCGAAGATACGACTGTCTCTGGTTTGAGACCAATTTAATGGAGTGCGGCACTTACGGCCGTGAAAAGCTTCAAAGGGTGACATTTTTAGACTAGTTTGAAAACTGTCGTTGTATGACAATTCCGCATATGGCAGACAACCTTCCCATTTGGGTCCATGGGCTAAGGCACATGCTCGAAGCATATCTTCAAGGATTTGATTTACCCACTCGCTCTGACCGTCTGTCTGTGGATGATAGGCGGTGCCATATTTAAGAGCAGTCCCCAAAGCTTGATGGACTCGAGACCAGAATGCGGAGGTAAACAATGAACCTTGGTCCGAATGATTGTTTTTGGCACTCCATGTAGACAGACAATCCGGGATACGTATAACTGTGCAAGTTGATCAGCGCGAAAGGTGGTGCAGATGGGAATAAAGTGAGCCACTTTAGTCAGCGTGTCCACTATGACCCATATAGCATCATTGCCTTGGTGAGTCCTGGGTAGACTGGTGATAAAGTCCATGCAGACATCATCCCATTTCCATTGCCATATGGGAGAGGTTGGAGAAGTCCAGCAGGTTTCTGGTGTTCCGCCTTTACTTTCTTGCAGATGTCACAACAAGCGACAAAATATGCGATGTCCCTTTTCATTGCATCCCACCAAAATATCTGTCAAAGGTCTTCGTACATTTTAGTGCCGCCTGGGTGTATCGAATATGAGGATTCGTGTGCTTCTGCCAAAATTTTCTTCCTCAAATCTGCTTGCTCAGGTACGCATATCCTTCCTCGGAACCCGAGTGTACCCAGTGTGTCCTTTGAGAAATCCTGAGTCTTGCCTTCCTGCAGACGTTTGAGATATCCTTGCAGAATCTTGTCGTCAGCCCGTGCCATGTGAATCTCCTCTTCTAGAGTAGGAGTTACTTCCAAAATATTCGCAAGACCGGCATTTACAATTACCAAGTTAAGCTCAATGATCTCTTGTTGGAGTTTTGGAGGCAAAGATTCCAGCATGGCGTTTAAACTGGCAGGCTTGCGACTGAGGGCATCAGCAACCACGTTGGCTTTTCCTGGATGGTAATTTAGTCCCAGATCATAGTCCTTGACCCACTCGAGCCATCTTCGTTGTCGAAGGTTTAAGTCCGGCTGGGTAAATATATATTTGAGACTGTTGTGGTCGGTAAATATTTGACATCTCTTTCCAATGAGGTAATGTCTCCAAATCTTTACAGAGTGCACAACAGCGGCTAGTTCGAAATCATGTGTAAGATAATATCCTTCATGTGGTCGTAGTTGGCGAGATGCATAAGCTACCACCTTACCGTCTTGCATAAGTACGCACCCAATACCCTTCCTGGATGCGTCACAATACACATCAAAGCTGCGTTAAATGTCTAGGAGAGCCAGTACTGGTGTTGATGTCAATCTGGTTTTTAGCTCATTAAAGCTCTGCTCGCAATCCTCAGTCCATTCAAACTTCTTGTCTTTCTTGAGGAGTTCTGTCATTGGCTTGGCAATTTTGAAGAATCCTTCGATGAACCAATGGTAGTATCTGGCTAATCCAAGAAAACTCCGGACTTTGGATACCGTCATGGGTGCTGCCCAATCAAGCACATCTTTCACTTTGCTGGGATCCACTTCGATACCTTCTGCTGATAGAACATGCCCTAGAAATCTGACCTATTTGAGCAAAAACTCACACTTGCTGAATTTTGCATACAGCTGATGGTCACGGAGTCTCTGTAAGATTTCTCGGAGGTGTTCCTTGTGTTCTTTGTCACCTTTAGAGTATATGAGAATATCATCGATGGAAACCACCACAAACTTATCCAAGAATTCCATGAACACCTTATTCATCATATGCATGAAAAGGTGGGGGCATTTGTGAGACCGAAGGACATCACTGTATATTCATAGAGACTGTAACGGGTAGTGAACGCGGTCTTAGGAATATCTTCCTTCTTGATATTCAGTTGATGATATCCGGTCCTTAAATCAATCTTGGAAAATACTTTTGCACCACTGAGCTGATCGAACAAATCATCAATCCTTGGTAGCGGGTATTTCTTCTTGATGGTGACACCGTTCAACTGACGGTAGTCCACGCACATTCTGAGACCATCGTGTTTCTTGTGTACAAATATTGCAGGTGATCCCCATGGTGACAAGCTTGGGTGGATATATCCTTTCTACAGCATCTCATCCACCTGCTTCTTTAATTCCACGAGTTCGGAGGAAGGCATCCAATAATACTTTTTGTACAACGGTGCAGTACTAGGTACAAGATCAATTGCAACTAAAGATCTTTGTTTGGGGCATTCCGGGTAATTCCGCCGGGAATACATCGGGAAATTCACTAACCACAGGAATCAGATCCAATTCTTCGGCTACTGCAGTGAAGACCATCTCCCTTTTGGGTATGCCTTTGCGGGCATAAAATTTTATGGCGCGCCCTTCCTGATTTTTCAGGGTGACCTCTCGGGTCACACAATTTATGCTTACTTGATATTGAGTCAACCAGTTCATTCCCAAAATAACATCCAGCTTGGCAGACTCGATGACTATCAAAGTGGTTGGAAAACGGACTTCCTTGATATCAATTTCCAAATTTTTGCAGACCAGGTGGCTTTTGATCACGGATCCAGGGGATTGAACCAGCATACTTCCCAAAAGCGAGCAAGGAAATTTGTTTTGGGCAACGAAACTCCGAGAAATAAAAGAGTGGGAAGCCCCAGAGTCAAATAAAATTATTGCAGGTATGTTATTAACGAGAAACATACCAATGACAACTTCGGGATTTTCCAGGGCTTCATCTGCGGAGAGGTTATGAACTTTCCCTTGGACGATCTTTTGGGTATGATATGGACCCATGTGATTGACTTGCGGCCGGAACGGAGCATTTGACTTCTTGGGACACTGCCTGGGATAATGTCCAGTCAGGCCACAACTAAAGCAGGCATTGTTGCGCTGACGCTCCTCATGCACTGGGCTGGTCACGACATTCTTGACTTGAGTAGTGGTCTTGTTCACACTCTGCTGCCAATTTGGTTTATACTCCACTTGAGCCTGTTGCCAGGTACGGGCCTTCTGTATGGCCTGTCTGTCCTTCTTCGGCTCAAATTTACGCTTGTGGTCATTATTTGTGGGTCGGTTTTCTTGCACAGGCTTGTACTCTGTTTCTGCAATGAGGGCCTTGTTCACCAGAGACTAAAAATATGGAAAGTCGAGCATACAGAGAGCACTCGGTGTTGATTTAATCCTCCAAGGAACCTTTCGATCTTCTTTTCTTCCATGGCCACATCATAGAGGGAATAACGGGCCAGATGGTTGAACTTGCGCAAATATTCACTTACTGACAGATTTCCTTGAGTGAGACCAATAAATTCGTGTTGCTTGACCTTTGTGATACCAGCTGGAATATGATACTTGAGAAATTTGTCCTTGAAATTAGTCCACATAATTTCTTCTCCTGCAGGCCATAGAGCTTTAGCATTATACCACCATATAGTAGCGGCTCCTTCAAGATAGTGGGTGGCAAATGGAACCTTCTCAGCTTCTTCAGTGCGAGCAATCTCAAGTTTCTTCTCAATAGTTCGCAACCATTTGACCGAAACTGGGAGGCTTAGTCCTTTGAAAATCTGACAGCTTGGAGTGATGGCCAGTTTGATTTCCATTCTGCCCAACCATAGCTTGCACACTTTTTAATAGCTCAATCAGATCATCGCTCCTTGTTTCCTCAAACATGCGCATAATTTGCTGCAGTGGATGGTGGATTTGGCGGTGGAGGCAGTGGTTGCGGATACGGCTCGGAGAGTGTCCTGCCTGTCTTGCTGAGCGACGAACATGGACATCCTCACAAGCCTGCGTGCTGCTGCCTCCCCGCGTCATCCTATTGTTTATTTTTCCCAATAAGAGGAATCATGATGAGAAACATCCAATCATGGGAAGAAAAGCCAGCGACAAACCCGAAAAAGCAAACAACGAACCGAGGAACACAACGATCTAATAAAAAGTTCCAAGATAATTATACATAGACTCATACATGAAAGGTAGACATCATGACGAGTGCGACTACTCGCATGCATGCATCATGGCTCATACAAGTACATCTGTACATCACATGACCACTACTGATACTCCGATGCTCTAGGACTCTGCCGGTGCTGCCGGATCCTCTCCTTAGTCAGACCCAGATCCTGAACTGACAACGCCAATCAAAACCTCCGGGTTAAAGGTAATGCGATGACACTGCCTCGGGGGCTCTCCCTCAGGGGTAGGCACGGGATGAGAAGGGGTCATGGGAGCTACGAGGGTTGCAAGAAGAGACGCCCACTCAGCAGGAGCACTATGTGGGTTCACAGTCGAGGTGCCCGAGCTACTCGGGGGAGTAACCGGAGAAATAGGCAAGCTAGAAATGGGCACAATATAAGGAGTAAATCCCATAGAAGGCAGACTAGGATAGGATCTAGCGGTGGCTAAAGCAGAACAAGCATGATTCAGCTATCGAGGCAACTCGTGAATACAAAATAACTAGTAGTGATATATCGAGAAAGGTGGCTAGTGTCACTATCATACTTCGGATAAATGGAATGAAAGCGAACATGACCATCGTCATGCAGAGATGGGTAGAAACGAAAACCTGGGTGGTTCTGCATCCGAGCCTCGGCATAGCGTAACTCGACAAGAATCTCGAATGCAGCATACTGGACGGCCTGAGCGGTGGTTGATGCATAACCGCTTCAAGAGGAACGAGTGTAAGAACCCACTGATGAACTTGTGCGCAGAGTAACCACGGCGTGATACTTATACACAGAGTCGTCTAGACGCTCCCGTTACACCCGATATGCTGGGTCGTCACCGTGAGGGTACAGTTGACGCCACACGATACGATGGAGATACGGAGAAGTGTAGGGCATCAGCTACAACTGACATGGATACAACACCAGAGCCATCTACACTCACAACCATTAACCAGTTAGAAATAACAATAAGTCTAATGTGTGCAATGCAGCATCCAGATGCAAATACTAACGACACTCAATTAGTAAACTAACTAACATTTTTGTGTGTCGGGGTCTAGCGTGTCCTACAGTCAGCGCGGCTCTGATACTGTCACACCCTAGCTAGTCATGCATCAGAGTGTGTGCATCATGTTTAAAATTCCATTTAATTTGAAATGGGGATTTGTGAAACCCTCAGAATCATTTTTGAAAATGACCCAAATAAAAATTTCTCCAAAAGGGTCCAAGAAAATGCTCATGTTGCTCTCTGAAAATATTGGACAGAGATAAAAATCAAACCAATATTTTTAAGAGCTCATAGGTATTTATTTTGGGCATTTGGAATTAATGCATAAATATTTGCATTGGAAATATATTAGTTATATATATTAATATATGTCCAAAAACTATGCCACCTGTTGGGGAGCTCTGGAATAATATATCTAGCTCCTGCAAAAATTGGCATAAGGTTATAAAATGATTTAATATTTTATTTAAATCAAAACAAATGTCAGAAATTAGAAAACAGAAATAAATAAAAGGGAGGACCTTACCTGGGCCTTTTACCTGGCGCCTCTGGCCCAGCCAGCTGGCCGGCCCAGCCCGCCTCCCTCCTCTGTCGTCTTCGTCCTCGACAGAGGGAGGGGAGTGTGGCCGGCGCGCGCGCGCGCCACCGCGCCACGCCACCTGCTCGCCTACCTGCCTGCCCCTCCCCTCCTCGTCTCGATGCCCCGGACGACGCCACGCCCTCCCTTGCTCTCTCTCACTCTCCCTCGGTTCTTCCCCTCCTCCCCCTCTCTCTCTCTCTCTCACGGCCGAACACCACCATCGCCGCTGTTCGCCATAGCAGCCGTCACCGGCCACCCCTCGCCCCTCCGCTGAGCTCAGGAGCTCCGCCGCGACCCCCTCTTCCTCCCCACCAAGCCAAGCCCCTCGGGAAG
>NC_041381.1:259948787-259983794 GCF_002162155.2 Triticum dicoccoides | reverse complement strand
CCCTCGCTCTCTCTCTCACGGCCGAACACCACCATCGCCGCCGTTCGCCATAGCAGCCGTCACCGGCCACCCCTCGCCCCTCCGCTGAGCTCAGGAGCTCCGCCGCGACCCCCTCTTCCTCCCCACCAAGCCAAGCCCCTCGGGAAGCCCTGCATCGCCGCCCACGTCGCCGTTCCCCTCCTCGGCCACCGGAGATCGTCGCCGTCGAATCGAGAGCTACCGGACGTCCCCGAGCCCGCTAACCATCCCTGCAGCTCCGCGGTGAGCCGCTGAACCGATTCCCCCTTGCTCCGTCATCCCTAGCATCCTGTAGCTGCCGTCCCCTTGAGCTCCGAAGCTCGCCGCCGCCGTGCCTCGTCGCCGCCGTGGCTGGAGCCGTTGTAGCTCGAAGCCGAGCACACCATCGTGCTCCACACCTCACCAGGAGCACGTAGCACGCACCAATGCCTCCCCTAGCGCCCTGCATCGCCTAACCCGCCGTTGGCCGAACTCCGGCCGCCGCTCACGAGCTCGCCGTCGTCGGTACCGGCCACCACAGGCACGACCACCACCACCGTTCGACGCGCGGGAGCAAGGGCTCTCCAACGAGCCCAAGCACGGCCTCGCCCATGCCCTGTAGCGCGTTTCCGCATCGCGCCGCCGTCTCGGGCCTCGCCGGCGTCATGTCGCCGGTGGGTTTGACCCACCTTGACCACGGCAGGACCCCCCTGTGTCCCTGACAGGTGGGCCTAGCCCTGTTAGCTAATTAGGATTAGCACTAACCGAATTAGTTAAACTAACTACCCCCCTGACACTGACCAGTGGGCCCCAGCGCCACTAATTCCTAATTAGGATTAAACTAACCCTGTTTAACCCCCCTGTCACTGACGTGTGGACCCCACACGTCAGGTTTGACCCCAGCCATCCGCAGTTGACCACTGACGTCATGCTGACGTCATGCTGGCGCAATATATATATTTCTGGATTTAATTTAAATCAGGAAATTCCAGAATATTATTTAAACTTCAAAAATTCATAACTTTTATTCTGTAACTCCAAATTAGACAAATTATATATGAAAAATGATCAGAAAAATCCAATCTATCCATCTGTACTATTTTCATGCATGATCAAACAAGTTAAATTGATGTTTTAAGCAGAACAAGGAAAAGCACTTTAAAAGGCCATGTTTGAGTTTGAAATTTGAATCTTTGATTCAAATTTGTTCAAACCCTTCTGGTTTTAGTTGCATTAGCCCAACACACTCATATTGCCATGTTTCATGCATGCATCATATTGTTGCACATTGTTTGGTGATGGTTGTGTATCGATGTCCTTTGCGATAGGTTCTGCCTCCGAGGAGTACCGTGATTACCCCAACGAAGAACCGTATCAGTGCATCGAACCATCAGGCAAGCAACCAACCATTTGATCATATCGATACAATCCCATGTTCTCGTTCCTGCTCTCTTTTACTGCATTAAGACAACGCGTTTCAAACTGCTGTATGCTACGGTAGTTGAACCCATTTCCTCTGCATGACCTGTCATTGCCACAGTAACTAGATGAAACCCACTAGCATGTGTAGGAGTTGATTGAGCCATATGTATGTGTTGTTCCTACCTTGCTATGCCTACTATGCTTAGAGTCGTGTCAGGTCTGGTTCATCTGGGTGATGGGCTAGAGTGAAATGATTATGTCGGTAATGAGAGTGGTGTGGTGAACACGATTTGGTAAAGGTATCGATGAGAGGCCATGTAGGAGTACATGGTGGGTTGTTTCATTGAAGCCGACCTTAAGCACTGAGATCTGTATGTGTGATTTAAGAATCAGCTACTACCATGCATTGGGCCCGAAACCAATGGACCCTCTCGGCTTCTTATTCACCCTAGTTCTCCGTCCAGGAGTTGCAAGTAGTTTCTGGTGTTTGTAGCCTACTGGAGGCCGTGGACAGCGCTGACCGTAGGGGTGGGCTGTGATGCGGTAGGTACGTGGCCGGGTGTACCGAATACCCGTTAGGTATCTCGGGAACCCTGTTCACATCGTTCGGGGCCGTATGGGAAACCTCGGCCGGACTCCCTGCGGATGGAACCTGAATAGGCGATAAACCTGGATTGGAGGCTTAGGTGATTAGGTAGGTCGTGGCCGACACCCACGTTGGGCTTCCGCTTGAAGGTAGCCGAGTACATGTCGTGTAAACGACGGTAAGTGGTGAGAGCGTGTATGAAGAAGTACACCCCTGCAGGGTTATCATAACCTATTCGAATAGCCGCGTCCGCGGTAAAGGACTACTTGGTTGCCTATACAGTTCATAGACAAGTAAATGGAAACTGCTAAAAGCCTCAAGATAAGTGTGAGTGCCGAGGATGGCTCTTCCATAGGGAGACGGAGGTGGATCCTTGGTAGTGTATTGAAGTGGTGAGTAGTGGACTCGTGTGCGCAAAACCATTTCAAGTTGAAGTATCGTAGGATAGTCTAGCCAAGAGTCAAAGCTGGCTTGCAACAATAACTCCACCAACCCTTCTTGATAATATGCATGTATGTAGGATCTGATGTAAGTCTTGCTGAGTACCTTTGTACTCATGTTGCTATAATTTACATTTTTTACAGAAGACGCTGCAACCCCTTCTGATGGGTTCTATGTAGACATTGACATCAACGAGTAGGCTAAAGGCCAGGTGGTGACCCTGAGCTTGTGAAGGACCACGTAGTATAGCTAGGCTTTCCAAGCCTCTTTTATTTTACTAGTTGTCTGTACTCAGACAATGTACTTCCGCTGCTGGTTTGTATGACTGTATGACTTGAATGCTGGGTCGTGTGACCCGTATCTTTGTGTATGCTATGTATGGCTCCCTGAGCCTTAAATAAAGTACTTGTGTCGTAGAGTCATGTTGTGATGCTTCGTTGTATTTGCACATATCGAGCATATTGTGTGTATGATTGAAATGCTTGGTATGTGTGGGATCTGACTACCTAGTTGTTTATCTTTAGTAGCCTCTCTTACCGGGAAATGTCTCCTAGTGTTACCGCTGAGCCATGGTAGCTTGCTACTGCTCTGGAACACTTAGGCTGGCCGGCATGTGTCCTTCTTCGTTCCTGTGTCTGTCCCTTCGGGGAAATGTCACGCATTGAGTACCGGAGTCCTGTTAGCCCGCTACAGCCCGGTTTACCGGAGTCCTGCTAGCCCAGTGCTACAGCCCGGACCCACTTGCTGATGACCGACACGTTCGAAGCTGGCTCATGGATGCCTGTCCCTGTAAGTCTGTGCCACTTTGGGTTTACGACTAGTCATGTCAGCCCGGGCTCCTTATCATATGGATGCTAGCGACACTATCATATACGTGAGCCAAAAGGCGCAAACGGTCCCGGGCAAAGGTAAGGCGACACCCGTGGGGATACCGTGCGTGAGGCCGCAAAGTGATATGAGGTGTTACCGGCTAGATCGATGTGACATCGAGTCGGGGTCCTGACAGATACCAAGTGTTGTGGCACCCCGACTCAGAGCGACCGGTTTACCTTGCATTGCCAACCCAGAGATCATGTCTTCTAGCAATACACAACATCTTGGTACAGAAATCACCGCTTTATTGAAACTAGTGGAAGCATAGTGTGACATTACATCAAGTAGCGAGATCAAGCGGCACACTCGGTGCGGCTGAACAATATGTACAATATTTAGTGAACATAAAGGGGCCTCGAGCACGACATCTACACGGGAGCGGAATAACGACATAGCGGGACTCCATAGCACAGGGACACCGATGTGGACACGGTCTAGACACTGCAGCACTCCGATCCAGTTAGAATTTCTTGAAATCTGGCATAACACGCCAGGTCAGTACATTGAATGTACTTGCAAGCTCACAGCAAATAGAACCATAATGACAAACAGTATCATGACATTTAATCAAGTTAAATACAAACATCAACATGCTATTCATGCAGTGAAACCAAACTTGTGCATTGAGTCACTCGGACTCTCTCTTACTAATAGGTTGCCTCGCAGCCGAGCAGAGATCACGATGGATCACGAACGGAACCATACTTGGTTCAACGGGTTACCTCGTAACCAAACAGTGATCCCTCCTAGATCACAAGTGATACCACAACATTCAGTCTCACTGACATCATTATGATTCAACCAGTGCAATGCAAATAACTTAGTGTGCAAGATTTATTTATAAAGGTTGATCCATGGTGTGACTTACTTACGAACTGGGCCCTTATCCTCGGGCGCGGCTATCGATAGATTAATACACTCTGCAGAGGTAGTGCACTTTACCCACACCACGGAACCCATGGCCTCGCACTCCCACTCGGGTGGACCAATGACATTCCGACAGAACTCTCCCATTGCCATGCTACTCTTACGGCCACTTCGACCAACTCCCCACTGGGATTAGTCATGGGTGACCGAGCCTACCAAAGGCAAAACAACCACTGTCGTGGCAAATAAACAGTCCCAAACGGGGACAAGGTACCATAACAACAACAGGTCCGCAAGGTTATGTCTGCTTACCGGGCCAGGGTAACGCACGCCCATAACCTTCCCTCATTGGAGGTGCCGACAAAAGGCATGACAACGGAACGACTAATAGCCTCCCCATACTAAGGCAAATGTGGTTGCACTTGTCAGCCCGATTCAGTGGCACCATGACCCGACCGACTTTATGTTCAAGTTCAATTATCATCAGGTTTAACTTGAAAATAAAAATGCTCGAGTCACTATATGCCATGCATATGCAACCATATATCATGCATCATATATCACTAAGAAATAATAGATCAACTTTATTCAAAGGTCTACTTGCACAAACTCAACTTTAAACATTTCTGGTTCTTTCTTACTGATTATTTATACTCATCACTTTAGTTGGCATTTATCAAATAAAACTCATTACGCATATAGGAAAAATAATATCGATGTTCATATTTTTATAGCCATGAAAAACTTACTTAGTTCAACTACTCAAGATATATCTCACTAGTTCAAGCATTCATTTATGTTAACTAAGCATTTTGATCATGACAAACTAAATAACAAAAGCATTATTTATTTTAATACTATATGCAATGAATATCATATAAATTCAAGTCGAAAATCATGGATATTGCAAAGACACCATGACAATGGTGTTGTGGCTTGCCTTACTGCAGAGGAGCTTCACACTCCTCCTGGATTCCTTCAAGACAAGCTTCACCTGCTGAAAATAAATCAAATGACAAAACGAAAATATCAAGAACACTTCTGAAAATTACCAGAAATTCAAGGCAGCAAAGAAAATCCCATCTTGGGTGTGCTGCTTGGATTTTCCAGTAGGAATAGAATGCGAAAAGAATCAACTCATTTGGACTTGTAGAATAAAAGTTACAGCTAGTCAAAGTTCTAGTCAAATTTGAACTAAAAGAAAAACCAGGCGGTGATGTCAAAGGCGTAAACCGGCTGGGCGCCACCACTCATACCGCTTCGGCCGCGGCTTGAGTAGCTAACAGCGGGCCCCAGCCGTCAGGCTGGAGGGGGAGGGGAGCGAAGCAGAGTCGGGCGGCACGGCAACGACGCTTTCTCCAGCGAGGAGTACCCGACAACGAGATCTAGGAGGATAGGGTTGTAGAGGAGATCGAGCCGCACCTCCCCGTACCAGTAGTGTAGCTAGGGGTGGCCGGACAGGGTCGGAACGAAGTTCTCTAGCGGCGGCAGCGGGAGGAGCTCGTCGGAGATGGTGGTTCTGGCGTAGGTGGGCTAGTCCAGTAGCTCCAACGGCACCAGCACGCAGCAGTGGACCACCACAAACACGCCGGAGTGGTCAGTGGAGCTCGAGCAGCTCTAGAGAGGGAGGGGGCGGAGGACAGGGATCGTCGGCGAGCTTGGGGCTGGGAAGGCGGCCAGAGGCCTGCTTGGCCGGGCTGCGGCTTCCTACGGTGGTGTGGAGGTTAGCTGAGTGTGTGTGCGGAGAGAAATGAGCTCGGGGGAGCTCTATTTATAGGCGAGGCCGAGGCGGGCATTAAGAGCTCGCCGGAGCTCTTTGGAGTGTCGCCCAGTGACGAATGGTGTTAGCGAGAGGGGGAGAACATACCGGAGATCATGCGGGGGTTGTAGACAAGCTGCGACAAGCACAGGAGCGCGGTACACGACAAGCACATGGGCACGGGCGCATTGTTGCCATGGCCGCTTTGTGCCCATGCTCGCTGCGGCGACCTCCGGCGTCGGCGAGTGCCAGGGTGGAGTTAATGAGGTGCAAACGAAGATGGGGGCGCGATTTGGCAAGGTGCGGCAGCCTGGGCAGTGAGCATGCGTGAAACAGAGGAGCTGGCGCACTGTAGAGCATGTCGGCCGCATGCAAACCCCCTTGGACGAACGTGGTCACCGTGTGAACTTTGGCATCAGGCTGAGCTAAGCGCAAACACTATGTCGCGCAGGTAGTCCTTAGTGGTTTCGGTTGTTTAGCTCGGTTGGCTAGGTCATAGGTGAACTGTGGGAGTGGCTTTCTTCGTGGCATGTTTCTGGACAGAAACTTGTGAGCCTTACAGAGAAAAATTTAGTGAGAACTAAAGGCTGTGCTTTGGGGTTTAGCAATATCTTAGGAGGGTAATCAAGCTCAGAAAAGATCAGCCCCAAAAGATCAAGCAAAAAATATGCTTGCTGTCCAGAACAGAAATGATTTTATGTAGCAAAAATATTCCAAAAAGTTATGCAATATTTTTGCTCAGGAAGGTGCCCTAGGGTTCAAAGAATATTTGTGAATTTATTTGGGATTTTTGAGCAAGAAATCTAGGGGATGCTTTGGAGCATACTTCTCTGAAGTGATTTTCAGGGAAGAAAATGAATAACTTTTTTTATGAAAAATAATCCTTGGGCTTTTGTTGGAGTTTTTCACAGAAGTAAAGGTGAGTTAGAGGTGGATGTGTCACTTGGGTGAAAATCAAGGGTAGGCCCAAGTGTTCAAGTCCATTTGAATTGATTCAAAACTCCAAATCCAAAGCAAATGCAAATGAAAGTCCGGAAAAAGAGAGAAGGCAAATCCAGGCTGTCACATTCATAATTTTAATCTTAATCTTAATAGTAGGTTCTCACTCATCATAAAGTTTTATAGGGATATAAACTTCTAATTAAAGCTTTTCTTCAAAAGATTGCATCATAGCATCAACGATATGTTTAGTAAAAGCTTTGTTCTGATTGTAAGCATGAGGAGAATTCAACACGGATTACAACAAGGAAATAAAATCTATTAAAGAACAGTTATCATAATTAAATTCCTTGAAATCCAAAAGAGTAGGTGACGTAGGGCGGAACCCTAGGTGGACGATCTTTCACGTTTGGAGTGGATCCTACGGGGAATCACGAAGAACACGCGGAAGCACAAAGGGGAAAACACGGGGAAAATGAGAGAGAATCACGAAACCGACATAGAACCAATCACACGAGTGCTAGATCACCGAACACATAGAGATACATATGATCCACAATCAACAATGGTAAGGATACAAAGGAATCATTCTTCTCCGTACGAAGGTCTTGATGATCTTCCCTAGAAAGGGGTCTTGAATCCGCTTGGGGGATCTTCTCCGAAGAGGTCCTAAGCTCCGAGGAGAAGTAACCAAGTGGATGAGCAAGACTCTCACACAAATATGAGCTAAGCCAATTCTAAATCTAATTAGGAGGTGGGGGAGACCTATTTATAGTCGTAGTGCAAAAGGAGGTCAAAGCGGAGGGATACAAGGGCTCCAGCCCGCAGGTTCGGTCACTCAGGGGTCAGACGTCCGGAAGGCGTCGGACGTCCGGAGGCTCGGGACGGTCCGGACGTCCGGCTGGGCTCGGGCATCCGTAGAATCGGCTCGGTCGTAAGCTCGTCGGAAATCCGGAGGGGGTCGGTCGTCCGGAGCTTCGTGACGGTCCAGACGTCCGGAAGTCGTCGGTCGTCCGTAGATTTGGCTCGGGTGCTTGTCGTCTGGTCATCCGGTCCGCCTCGGACGTCCGTAGATTTGGTTCGAATGGCGAAGTATCGGACATCCGGAAGGCTTGGTCGTTCGTGTCCTGGGAGTCGTCGGACGTCCGGACTTGGTCGGTCGTCCGACGCCTGTAGCTTCAGCAGCCTTTCTTCTTCTTCTTCAACACGCTTGGGGTCCTCGTCGTCTTGGCTCTTGCAAGTAGTTGTTCCTTGGCTCACCTCCATGTACCTGATTACACATAGAGTTTCCGAATGAGGTAGTAGCCATGTCTCGTGAGTAGGAAGAGGGAGTTCGGAGAGGAGCGAGTTCACCTTATCTTCGACAGCCTTAGCTCGGGCTCGTGTCATGGGTCCAAGTGGTGTTGAGGGAGATGTAGATGCATCCATGGGGATGAGCGTGGGATGCTCCGCATCATCTCCCCCCCCCTTGGGAGAGATCTGACCTCGGATCAAAAACTTCATCTCCATGGTAAGGTGCGAGGTCCTTGACGTTGAAGATGTCGCTCACATTGTACTTGTCTCGAGGTAGGTCGATCTTGTAGGCGTTTTCGTTGTAGCATGCTAGCACCTTGAAAGGTCCATCGGCTCGAGGGAGAATCTTGGATTTGCGTTCGTTGGGGAAGCGGTCCTTGCGAAGGTGTAGCCACACTAGATCACCAATGTTGAAGACCATGGGTTGCTTGTTGATGTTGAGCTTGGTTGCTAGTCGTTGTACTTGTCGCTCGATGGTGTGCCTTGTATCTTCATGCATTTTCTTGATGTAGCTTGAACGAGCACATGCGTCGAGGTTGGTTCGCTCTTGTAGAGGAAGAGGTAGAATGTCCAATGGGGACAATGGGTTGAAGCCGTAGACGACCTCGAAGGGGGACTTGCCGGTCGTCGAATGTCTTGCACGGTTGTAGGCTTACTCGGCGATGGGTAGACACTCTTCCCACTCCTTGATGTTCATCTTGATTAACACGCGAAGTAGAGTGGAGAGTGTACGGTTCGTCACCTCCGTTTGGCCGTCGGTTTGAGGATGGTATGCCGAAGAGAACAATAGCTTTATGCCGAGCTTGGCGCATAGGGTCTTCCAAAAGTAACTCAAGAACTTGACGTCGCGGTCCGAGACAATTGTCTTTGGCACTCCATGAAGTCGCAAGATTCCCCTACAAAATAGATTGGCAATATGTGAAGCATCGTCTATCTTGTTGCAAGGAATGAAATGTGCCATCTTAGAAAACCGGTCCACAACAACAAATACAGAATCCTTTCCATTTTGAGTTCTAGGCAAACCAAGTATAAAATCCATGCTAATGTCTTCCCAAGGTTGATAAGGAATAGGAAGAGGCATGTAAAGACCATGAGATTGAGCTTTAGACTTAGCATTGCGACATGTTGAGCATCGGGTGGTGAAGCGTGAGACGTCACGGAACATCTTGGGCCAATAATAGTTCTTGGAGAGCGTAGCGAATGTCTTGTCGCGTCCAAAGTGTCCCATGAGTCCGCCTCCATGAGCCTCTTGCAAAAGGAGCAAACGAAGAGAAGACTCGGGAATGCATATTTTGTTAGCTCTCATAAGATATGCATCCTTGAAATAATATTGTTCCCAAGAAGTATGCATCAAAGACTTAGCATAAGGAATAGCAAAAGATGGATCATTATCATACAAGTCTTTGATGTGCTCAAAACCAATAACATTCAACTGAAGTTCAGTTACAAGCGTACATATGCGTGAAAGCGCATCCACAACTACATTTTCTTTACCCTTAATGTACTTGATCACATATGGGAAAGATTCAATAAATTTACTCCATTTGGCGTGACGCTTGTTCAACTTAGTTTGACCTTTTAAGTACTTAAGCGTTTCATGATCAGTATGGATGACAAACTCATGAGGTCTAAGGTAATGTTCCCAAACATGTAGGACACGCACTAAAGCATACAATTCTTTATCATAGATGGGGTAGTTAAGTTGAGCACCGGAGAGTTTTTCACTAAAATAAGCAATGGCTCGTTTTTCTTTCATCAAAACTCCGCCAATTCCGGTACCACTTGCATCACAATGAACCTCAAAAGTTTTGTCAAAGTTGGGCAAAGCAAGAATCGGAGCATGAGTAAGGAAAGACTTGAGCTCATCAAAAGCGGTGGATTGCAAAGATCCCCAAACAAAAGGAGTATTCTTCGTACTCAAAGCATGTAAAGGAGCGGCAATTGTGCTAAAGTTTTTCACAAAGCGGCGATAAAATCCTGCAAGACCAAGAAAACTTCGCACTTGTTGCAAATTGGAGGGTTGGGGCCAAGTTTTAATTGCCTTAATCTTAGTTTCATCAACATGGACACCCTTGGAAGAAACAACAAAATCTAAGAAAACCACTTTGTCAACACCAAATGTGCACTTTTTCATGTTAGCATAAAGACTTTCCTTGCGAAGAGTTTGCAAAACAGATTTAACATGGTTAATGTGCTCTTTCATGGTTTTGCTAAACACAAGAATATCATCAAAGTAAAACACAACGAAGATTCCAATGTAAGGTCTAAGCACATGATGCATAAGACGCACGAAAGTTCCGGGTGCTTCCGATAAGCCCATAGGCATCACTAAGCACTCATATAAGCCAAATTTGGTTTTGAAAGCAATTTTCCATTCATCACCTTCTTGAATGCGGATTTGACAATAGCCACTTTTAAGATCAATTTTTGAGAAAAAGTTGGCTCCACTAAGTTCATCAAGCATATCATCTAAGCAAGGAATGGGATGCCTATATCGAACAGTAATGGCATTTATGGGTCTACAATCGGAACATAAGTGGAAACTTCCATCTGGCTTAGGCAAAAGTATAACGGGAACGGCACAAGGGCTTAAGCTTTCATGTACATGACCGTTGTCGATTAGTTGTTGTACTTGCCATTGAATCTCCCTGGTTTCTTCGGGATTGACACGGTATGGGGCTTTGTTTGGAAGTGGCGCTCCGGGGATGAGGTCGATTCGATGCTCAATGCCTCGAAGAGGAGGTAGACCCGGAGGTAGCTCATCGGGAAAATATCTTGAAATTCCTGCAAAAGAGATTGAAACACCAAAGGTAGCTCATGAATGGTGTTAGTTTTTGGTTCTCCATCCTTGCACACAAGGACAAAGTGCATCACACTCGATGGGTTCTCACACACTTCTCTCATCTCACTTCTGGTGGCAAATAGGATGAGGTTTTTCTCTCTAGGTGAAGAGGCGCTCAAGTTTGGCTTGTGGCTCTCACTCACTTTTGGGTGGATCACTTTCTCACTCTTCTCTCCATGCTTGGTGGCTTGCTTGTCGGCTATCACTTTACTAGGAGACATAGGTCATAGCACATATTCATTCCCTTTCATTTTGAAGCTATAGTGATTGGTGCGCCCATTGTGGTTGACACCACGGTCGAATTGCCATGGTCGACCAAGAAGGAGGTGGCAAACGGTCATTGGGACCACATCACACTCCAAAGTGTGTTCATAAGCACCAATTTTGAAGGAGACTTGGACCATATGCTCAACTCATATAGTGCCGGTGTCGGTGTACTAGAATAGGGGTACCCTAGTACCCCGAACTTGTGCACGGGCAGTTGCAGCACCCCGCGGCAAGGCTTGCCGGGCGAACGCCAAGACCCTCCAAGGTTCCCTTGGAGCCATCCAAGAACAAAGTATATAAGCTAAGGAGACAAGGCCCCGGCAAGAGGAGCTTGCCGGGAAGGCCAATCAAGGCGCACCAAGGAACTTGCCGCGACGCGCCACGCGCTCCGGCAAGGCGACAAGGCCCCGGCAAGAGGAGCTTGCCGGGAAGACCAAACAAGGTACCTCGAAGCCCGGCGAGCGACAAGCCTCCGGGCCCGACAAGATAGCAGCAGCGGCAAGACGCTTGCCGCGGCAGGCGGCCACTCTGCGCCCACGCTCCAGCATATCCACCAACGTGTCGCTCTGGGGGCCTCTCCGGACGCGCGTGGCAGGAGGCTGTGCAGCCAGCGGTGCGCAGTGGCATGCGAAGGTGACAAGATCGCCATCGTGGCGAACGGTGGCGCCCCTAACGGTCCTTTTCTACACTGTTCAGGCGACTCAGACGGGCATTTAATGCCCTTGTCCCCTGCCGTTAGGGTTAGGTAGGGTGCACTGTACAAGCAACTGTATCAACTACCTCGCTTTTTACGTTTTTACCCTCCTCTGCGTTGCCACCTGTCGGTGACCCCTTTAGCGTATAAAAGGAGGCCCATGCGCAACGTAGAGGAGGTGGGGTTCGTTCGGTTCGGAGCCTCAGACAGTCAGCTTTGATCCATTCGTAGCCCAGAAAACACATCACTCTGGCTCGAGAGCAAGAAGACCAGATAATACAACTAGACAAGCAGCAGTAGGAGTGTTATCTCTCCGGAGAGCTCCGAAGCTGGGTAAACTGCTCGTGTGCTTCGCCTCGATCTGCTCTTCGTGCGACCTCCGCCCCCCGCCGAACCGAAAGGGGCCCGGTCCGCCGGCCCCATAGGTGTTCGTGGATCAGTTTTCCCCGACATCTTTGGCGCGCCAGGTAGGGGGCGTCGAGATTGCGTGAACCTGATCCGGCGTTCACACGAGCTAGATCCTTATTCCCTTCATCAACATGCCACCAAAGAAGAAGACTTCGGCGGCGGCTGCTCCATCCACTTCACTTCCGCCACCGTTGGAGCAAACGAGTGGTGGGATGGACGCCGGTGGAAGAAAGGACGTCGACGAGGAAGCCCATGATGCCGCCAGGTCCAAGAACAAGGCTGCACAAACCTCGGCGACTGTACATGTTCCACGCCACTCTCAGGAGGCGCAAGATCAACAGCGTCATGGCACTAGCAGTGCCATACGCATGATAGCCCAAGACCAAGCTGGTGGATCTCGGAGCGCTCAAGACCAGCACGCACGCCAGCGTGCTGGCACGAGCGGGGCACGGTCGCCTGGACGGCATACCGCTCCTTCTAACATAGTTAGAAGTTTGAGCACGTCCCGTTCCTCGCGCCGTCCGCCACTGCCACCCACCACCCTAGCAGAAGCCTTGGCGCGAGCTCAACTTCTCCTAGATTACCCTCCAGCGTCGGACAAGATCGACGAATGGAGGGCTACCATTCAGAGTCTCATCGGCTACGCCAACGGCGACACTCCACGGTGACCGAGCGCGTCGCCACCGCGACAGGACCGCTGGACGCGAGCCGGTGGCGACGAAACGGGCGGAGGTGCAACTACCATGCAATCACCGCCCCGAAGGCCAAGATCGCCAACTCGTCGGATCCACCTCGACAGCGACTCCACCGCCTTGTCGGATCCACGAGCTCGTCGCGATCAGCGCCAAGTTCTTCATGATCGACAACAAGAAGACGCTCAAACCCGCATCGAGCGCCGAAGAGAAGCGCGACGTCAATCCGACAAGCGCGCTGGGCCCTCTATTGACATGCATGCGCCAGGGGAACCAGGCTATCTGCCGTATGCGGTAGGTTGTCCTGCGTTCACTCGTGAGCTGCGGCAAGTCCAGTGGCCCAGTACAAAGAACTTCAAGCCATACGTACCGGAGAAGTACGATGGCAAGACGCATCCGTCAGAGTTCCTCAGCATCTACACCATTGCGTTGCAAGCTGCCGGGGGACGAGATGACAAGATCCTTGCCAACTACTTCCCGCTGGTGCTCAAGCCCAACGTCAGATCCTGGGTCATGCACTTGCCGGACAACTCCATATCCTCTTGGGCTGATCTGTGCCATCAGTTTGTCGGCGCCTTTACCGGCGGACACAAGCCTCATGGCCAGGAGAGTGATCTTCATCTGCTCGCCCAGAAGGAAGGAGAGCCCCTGCGCAAGTACATTCAGAGATTCAGTAGCGTGCAGCACAACATCCCAGACGTCCACCCTGCCGCGGTCATCAGCGCGTTCCATCAGAATGTGCGGAACCGCAGGATGCGGGAGGAAATGGCGATGTGCAAGATCAGGGACGTAAGTGAGTTATATGCACTGGCCGACAAGTGTGCGCGTGCTGAGGAAGGGAGGAGACTCCCCGGAGAAAATATAGGAGCGGGAGGATCTGACAGCGAAGATGCTGCCCCGGCAAGGAAAAACCGGCGGCGGAACAACAGAAGGAGGAAAGGCAAAGAAGTGCTAGTTGTCGAGCAGTCCGGCAACGGTGTTAGCGCCAAGGAAGCCAATGCTGGTGACTCTGGCAAGGAGGTTGCCGCGGAGGTGGCGGTCACCGACAAGCAGGACGGCACCAACAAGCAGTATTGCAAGATTCACCGCACCAAGGGCCATGATCTTCAGAACTGCAAGAGGGTCGAGCAGCTTGTTGAGCAACAGAAAGCTGAATACGAGCGGCGCGACAAGGAGAAGACCCAGGAAGGAGCTGGTGGATCCGGCAAGAAACGTCCCAGCCGAGGAGGACGCCGCGGCAAGGCCAAGCAGCGGCAAGGAGACAGACCTCCTCGCGGCCGCGACAAGGATGAAGATGACGGCGACGATGAAGATATGGATGATGAGGAGACTGATGAGCAGGAGTTCCAGAAAGCCACAGAGGTCCTATGCATTGACGGTGGTGCTTCTCTGCATGCCTCGCACCGCCAGCTCAAGCAGTGGATGCGGGAAGTTAATTCAGCAGAACCACCCGTGGAGCCACGCAAGCCTCTGAAATGGTCCAGCATGCCTATCATCTTTGATATTGAGGACCACCTGGATCGCATAACTGCGGTCGGGTGCTTGCCGATGTTGGTCTCACCAACAATCCGCAACCTCAAGGTCACTAAGATGCTAGTTGACGGCGGGGCCGGCTTGAACCTGATTTCCTCCGCGGTGCTCCAGAAACTCCAGATCCCTGACAGCGAGCTCGAAGAGACCGGTACATTTCAAGGGATTAACCCGGGAAGGAGCAAGCCGAAGGGAAAAATCACGTTGCCGGCAACATTTGGCAGTGAGCTGAACTTCAGGACTGAGAGGGTCACGTTTGACGTTGCCGACTTTCCGTTACCTTACAATGGAATCCTTGGCCGTCCAGCACTCGCCAAGTTCATGGCAGCCTCTCACTATGCGTACAACATACTGAAAATGCCAGGGCCAATAAGTGTCATCTCTGTCCCTGGCGACAAGAAGGATGCTCTTATTTGTGCCGACAAGATCTACCGGGAAGCAGCAACCGCAGCAGAACGAAGGACACTTGCCGCTGAAGCTCCCGGGGGGGAGAAGGAGACCAAGTCCGGCAAGAGCTCTGATGCCCACTCCGGCAAGCGCACCTCTTCAGAGTGCTGTGCTACTGTCGAGGACGCACCGTCGAGCTCCACTGGCAAGTGTAAGAAGGCAATGGCAGCTCCACCTTAGACTAAGAAGGTGTCCGCCAAGGAGGATGGCACTGGTGGTACTTTCACCATCAGCGCCACTCTTGACCCCAAATAGGAAAGCGCGCTCGTTGCTTTCCTGCGGGCGAATGTCGACGTGTTTGCGTGGCAACCGTCTGATATCCCCGGTGTTCCCAGGAAAGTGATTGAGCACCACCTTGCTGTATGTCCTCATGCGCGGCCCGTCAAGCAGAGAGTCAGGAAGCAGGCAGTAGAGCGCCAAGAATTCATCGCAGAAGAAATCAAGAAGTTGGAAGCAGCAGGCCTTGTCAGAGGAGTACTCCATCCCACGTGGTTGGCCAATCCTGTTGTTGTGCGCAAGGCTAATGGGAAATGGAGACTTTGCATTGACTTCACTGATGTTAATAAAGCTTGTCCCAAAGACCCATTTCCCTTGCCCCGTATTGACCAGATTGTCGACTCCACAGCCGGATGTGATTTGCTTTCATTTCTTGATGCATACTCAGGATACCATCAGATCTTCATGGCAGAAGAAGATGAAGAAAAAACCGCATTTATCACCCCGTGTGGCACGTACTGCTTCGTACGGATGCCTTTCGGTTTGAAGAATGCTGGTTCAACATTCGCAAGGGTAGTCCACCAGGATTTTGAGCCACAAATACACAGAAATGTGGAAGCTTACATGGATGACATAGTGGTCAAGAGAAAGAACAAGGCAACTCTGATTCAAGATTTAGACGAAACATTTGCAAATCTGCGCAAGATCAACCTCAAGCTTAACCCTGAGAAGTGCGTGTTTGGAGTCCCTTCCGGCAAGCTTCTCGGGTTCTTCGTGTCTCAGCGGGGAATTGAAGCCAATCCCGACAAGATCAAAGCCATCGAGCAGATCGAGGCACCGAAGCGCGTCAAGGATGTACGAAGGCTTGCTGGTTGCGGGGCTGCTCTCAGCAGGTTTATCTCTAGATCTGCTGAACGCGCCCTGCCATTTAACAAAATTTTGAAAAAGGCAGGTCCAATGAAATGGACTCCGGAAGTGGAGGCTGCGCTGCAGGACTTGAAGAGATACCTGTCCTCCACTCCAACACTTGTCGCACCTAAGCCGCAAGAGAAGTTGCTGCTGTATATAGCGACAACCAATCAAGTGGTTAGTGCTGCGTTAGTGGCGGAGAGGGAAGCGGATGATGAGCCAGCAACTATGGAAAATCCATCCAGCGACAAGCAGGGGGCTTCGCCGACAAGCTCTGGTCCCGACAAACATGAGTTTGCGCAGGAGCATGATAAGATGCCAAGGAGAATGGTGCAGCGCCCAGTTTACTTTGTCAGTTCCCTTCTACAGGGGGCTAGATCAAGGTACTCTGGTGTGCAGAAGTTGCTTTTCGGCCTCCTCATGGCCTCGAGAAAGCTGCACCATTACTTCCAAGCACATGAGATCACAGTCGTCACTCGCTTTCCGCTAAAGAGGATACTGCAAAATCCAGAAGCAACAGGCAGGATTGTTGAGTGGGCGCTGGAACTGTCAAGCTTTGGCCTCAAGTTTGAGAGCACCTCAACTATCCAAAGTAGAGCATTGGTAGAGTTCATAGCAGAGTGGACGCCAACCCCAGATGAAGAAATTCCAGAAACGTGCATCCCCGTCAAAGAGGCAAGCAAAGAGTGGCTGATGTACTTTGATGGTGCCTTCTCGCTGCAAGGCGCCGGTGCAGGTGTGCTGCTTGTCGCACCCACCGGAGAGCACCTCAAGTACGTAGTCCAGATGCACTTTCCCAAAGAGCAAGCAACCAACAATACTGCAGAGTATGAAGGATTGCTTGCCGGTCTCAGAATCGCAGCAGACCTTGGGATTAAGAAGCTCATTGTCAGGGGTGACTCACAACTTGTCGTCCGACAAGTGAACAAGAACTACCAGAGTCCGTTGATGGAAGCGTATGTCGATGAAGTGAGGAAGCTAGAAGAGCACTTTGACGGCCTACAAATGGAGCATATCCCAAGATCTCAGAATGATATTGCTGACGGCCTGTCAAAGTGCGCCGCACTAAAGTTACCTGTGGAACGAGGGATCTTTGTGCTTAAGTTGACTCAACCATCCGTAACACCATCAACTGGACAAAGCAAGAAGAGGAAGTTGGTTTCCGGCGACTACTTTCCGGCAGAGCTCCCCGAAGCCGCCGCCAAGAAAGTCCCCAAGATCAACACCAAGAAGGCTGAGGGGCAGTCTGCTCCGGCAAGCCTAATGGTTTGTTCCGTTGAAGCAGACGCTCCCGACAAGTTTTGCTCCGGCAAGCTTGCCCGAGAACATCAAGCTCCGGCAGGGCCGCAAGTCCTTGCCGTAGAAGCAGATGTTCCCGCAGCAATAGATGTGCCTTTAGTCCTTGTTGTCGAGCCACAAGCTCTAGCATGGGCACAGCAGATTGTCCATTTCCTTCAGACAGGAGAACTT
The DNA here is from genome assembly GCF_002162155.2 of Triticum dicoccoides. NCBI lineage: Eukaryota > Viridiplantae > Streptophyta > Magnoliopsida > Poales > Poaceae > Triticum > Triticum dicoccoides. The sequence continues at coordinate 259,966,142 of NC_041381.1, read as the reverse complement.
CCCGAAGAACAAGAAGAAGCGGAAAGAGTAGCCCGGCAGTCAAGTATGTACAAGTTTGTCGATAGCATACTGTACAGAAGAAGACTCAACGGTGTGAAATTGAAGTGTATTTGCCGAGAAGATGGACAAAAACTGTTAGCAGAGATACATGGAGGCATATGTGGCCACCACATAGGCGCAAGAGCACTTGCCGGCAAAGCTTTCTGGCAAGGTTTCTTTTGGCCAATAGCCGTCCAGGATGCAACTGCACAAGTAACCAAGTGAGAAGCGTGCCAGTTCCACTCCAAACAGATACACCAGCCAGCTCAAGCTCTCCAGACAATCCCTTTATCCTGGCCATTTTCGGTCTGGGGGCTCGATATCCTCGGCCCCTTCCCCCGAGCTGTCGGGGGCTTTGAGTACTTGTACGTTGCAATCGACAAGTTCACAAAGTGGCCAGAAGTGCAGCCAGTGAGGAAGGTGACAGCACAGTCAGCAGTCAAGTTCTTCAGGTCGATTGTTCGCCGTTTCGGGATCCCTAACAGGATCATCACCGACAACGGCATGCAATTCACGAGCCGCACCTTCATGCAGTACGTCCAAGACCTTGGCGCCAAGGTCTGCTTCGCTTCTGTTGCTTATCCGAGAAGCAACGGTCAAGCAGAGAGGGCAAATGCTGAAGTGCTGCGCGGGCTCAAGACCAGAACTTTCGACAGGCTGCACAGGTGCGGAAGGAACTAGATCGAGGAGCTGCCGGTGGTTCTTTGGTCGATCAGAACGACGCCAAATCGAGCCACTGGCCAGACACCTTTCGCTCTAGTCTATGGAGCAGAGGCAGTTCTCCCCACGGAACTCGTATACGGATCACCTCGAGTGCTCGCTTATGATGAGCTTGAGCAAGAACAGCCGCGGCAAGACGACGCGCTGCTCCTTGAGGAAGATCGTCTTCAGGCTGCTGTACGAGCTGCTCGATACCAGCAAGCTTTGCGCCGCTATCATAGCCGCAAAGTTAAAGCCAGAAGCTTCGAGAAAGGCGACCTTGTTCTTCGGCGCGTTCAGTCCGCCAAGAATTCCAACAAGTTGACGCCAAAGTGGGAAGGCCCTTATTGGGTGAGACGGGTCACAAGGCATGGCGCTGTCCGCCTTGAGACTGAAGATGGCATTTCGGTGAGCAACTCCTGGAACATAGAGCATCTTTGTAAGTTTTTCCCATAAGGCGCGGTTGCCGGAACCCGTTCCGGCAACCACCTTTTGTACAAGTCTTGCTGCTGTTGCATGTAATCCTTTGTACAAAGCCAGGCGCATATCCCGTGCATAAGTAAAAACCCATGTGCTCCGCACAGCTTGTCCATTTCATGCGTTAGTTCCTTTCTTGCATGCGATTATCTGACACTTTGTGCAGCACCTACATCCGGTAAGCAGTAACGAGACGAAGAGCTCCATATTATTATTTTCTCTTCTTTCTTTTTCTTTTAAAGGAAAAGAAGGTCCTATCACGCACAAGTTTGCCGGGGGGTGGAAGGAGAAGATTGTGGTATGGGCCGAGCGTCGTTCAAGCAAAGACTTGCCTTACCGGGAAGCAAATGACAGAAAAGCTAAGTTGCCATAGTTTGAGCAATCACTTTTTAAATTTTTGAGTTATCTTCCTCAAACGACCCTGCTTTGTATGGAAAACCTGTGCACGGAGGAACCAACTCGTGGCTAGTTGCGCCTTTACTTTGTTTCGAGTCTGCTCAACAGCTTAAGCGTGCTGCATCTAGTCGCGACAAGGTTTCTTGTCGGAAGCAGCGCCGCCAGCAGGCTGCTGAAGTTCCGCACTCAGCGCTCGCGGCTCGGGCGCCTGCACCGACAAGTTCCCTAGAAGCGTAGGGTAATAACATACAAAGGAAGGAATCTAGTAGAGGAAATAACATTGCAATTGATAACGGAAATAAAGTTATATTACAAAGATAACTTGTCGCAGCTCTAACAGACTGTTCTCATAACATGACTAGCAGCGACAAGGGAAATGAAGAAATGGGCGGCCTAATCTACGCGTCCTCCCTCGACTCGCTTGATCTCGCTCACCTTGTCCACAATGGGTGCGACAAGGGCCTTGAGTGCATCCAGATCGGCGTCAGGCAGCAAGGACCTGAGGACGTTGGTGAAGCTGAGGCCTGGATTGCGGAAGGCTACCTTCATCAGCACCTTCTGGAGAACCCCGGCGCAGATTTTGCGCGACTCGTCGGCCAGCTGCTTCGGGATCCTCTCCCGGAGCCGCTGGAGTGCCATCGCCACGCCCTTGAAGAACAGGCTGAGCTTGGCGCTGGGTTGAAGACTCTCGTCGGAAGGATACCCAAAATCCTCCATCCCCAGCTGCCCAGCTCCTCGTTGATGACTGCGGCAGTGTTCACCAGACCCTCAGTCCAGTGCTCCATTGTGTCTCTGAACGAGTTCTGGGTAACTGCAATGCTCTCCAGCAGCGCCGCGTCAGCCTTGACCTTCTCCGCCAAGGTCTTCTCCCGCTCCTTGGCGGCCTCCAGCGTCTGCGTCAGCGTGGTCAGCTTCAGCTCCAGGTCTGCTTTGGAATCCTTGGCGGCGCTGAGCTCCTTGCCCCTCTCAGCGAGAAGGCCTTGCAGCTCGCCATGGGCGGCCGCATCCTTCTCGTGCTCACGCTTGAGCGCGGCAAGCTCCTCGCCGCTCTTCCCAATATCGGCCTCCAGCCATGCCACCTTCTCCTCTAGCTCTTTATTGGTGGCCTCTGCAGTTGCCGCGGCATCCTTTGCCTCCATGAGCGCCCCGCCAAGTGCTCGCTCACGCTCGGCGAGCTCTTCCTCGTAGCTGTCGAGGTAGGCCTTCCGCTGTACTAGCTCGCCTTCCCGCGCGGACTGCTTCTCGGCAGCAAGTCTTTGTTCTTCCTCAGCCTCGGCCTTCTCGAGAAGAAAGGCCGTGCGCTCCTCGTCGACTCGCTCCCGCTCCTGCGCCAGGGACCGGAGAGCTTCTTGATTCTGTCCCCGGAGCTCCTCCGCGCGCTTCTCCATGTCAACTCCCGCCTTCGCGACAAGTGCTTCTCGGGAAGCCAACTTGGCTTGCCGGGTGCGGTAGAGAGACAGCAGCTTCCGCAGCAGCTGCTCCTCCTCAGGCTCGCCACTGCTGCTGCCTGGCGCGTCAACCAATGACAGTCCAGCAGAGGCAAGCACCTCCCCATCAAAAGTCTCCCCCTCGACCGGCGCCCTGGAGCTCGACGCCCAGGGCAGCTTGATGAAGATGTTGTCACCGGCCTGCAAGTAGGCGCCGGACTGGGGCTCCTCAGAGCCCGGCTCCGCAGAAGCGGCAGAGGGTTCGGCGGTCGGTGCAGCGCCCGGTGCTCCTGCGGCCTCAGGGTCGTCAGTGCGACCGCCCGACCCCTCGCCGGCTTCCGCAGCAGCAGCCCCAGCGGCCTCCTCGCCGGCAGTCTCATCAGCACCGGCACCTTCCTCGCCGGCGCCTTCTGTCTCCATTGGCTCAGCCATAGATGGGTTTGAAGAACGAAGAAGGGAGGAAAATCAATCGAAAATCCAAGAAAGGAAAAACGGAAGAAACAGAACCCAAGGGAAAGTTTCTGGGCAAGTGGATTACCTGCGCCAAGATCTCCAGTTGCGGCCTCAGTCGCCGCAGGATCAGCAGTGCCATCCCTTGCCGGTGAGTCCCCCCTTGCCTGAGAGCGCTCCCTTATCAGGGACTCCTCCCTTGGCGGCGCAGTCGAAGCAGGTGGCACTTCGGGACCGGCCTCCGGGCGCTCCTGATGAGGCTGCTCTGCTCCTGCACAAGTCAACAAGCAAGATGTCAACAAAGGAAAAAGCACTCAAGCGCGCCCGGCAGCAGAAGGTTAAACTATGAACTTACGCTGGGGGCTGCGCTGGGGGCTGCTTTGAGGAGTGATTGCCGGGTCCGTCAAGGTGATCTCGGACCCACCCCCTATCGACAAGGTGGGGTCGTCTTCGATGACGATCACCGCGGCCTTGGCCCTCTTCGCCGCTCTCTAGGCCAGTGTTCTTAAAAGAAAGGAGTCCAGATTGGAGCAAGTCAGATACAAGATATAAACAGCAAGATTGAAGGATTATAAGAGCACCAAAGAAACTCACTCTTCTTCCTCCTCGTCGGAGCTGAGCGCGGAAAGATCGAAGTCCGTCCCTCCTCCGGTGCGGCGAGGTGGAGGAGTAGGATCCCTTGCCCGCTTGGCGGGGGCAGTGCCGGTGGCCCGGGAAGATCCCGCTCCAGTTGCCGCTGTTGTGTGAGGCGCTCCCGCGGCAACATTGCTTGCCGTGGTAGAGCGCGTCGCGCGGCTCGGTGGCTGTGGAGCTGGCTGCCGCCCCGCTGCGTCCCCGGCCCTGCGAAGGCGCCTCCTTGGCGGGGCCGGGGGCTCCGCCTGCGGCATGTTCTTTGAAGGCTTAGCCTCCTCCTCGCCGGCCTCGCTCGACTCGGCTTCGGAACCGGCAGGCTCCTCTTCACCCATGAACTCCGCGCGTTCGGCAAGGTTTGCCACCTCTGCAGCCTCCGCCTCCTCCACGGTGAACCCGAATGCGCCCGCGGCAGCTGCAGCCACAGCCTCTTCCGCCCTAGTGGCGATAAGCTGCAGCTCCTCGTTGGTGGTGTCACAGGTGAGGCTCTTCTGCTTGTCAGCGCGGACCAGCACTTCCTCCAAGGTGTCGAAGAATGCTCGCACAACGTCCTCCGCGGGCTCTTGCCAAGTTGGGACGATGCCGTGTGAATCGCACAACAGCATCATGGCGCGGATCCGGTCAAGTGAAGAGTTATTGCACAAAGGAACTACGCCCCCTCGGCAGTGTGAATGGGTGCTAGGGGTCGCGTTTGAATAATTCCAAGAGCATTGCGTCCAACTCCAAGATGGTGAAGTTGTAGTTGAGGCCCGGCCGCAGTCTCATGATGTCCGCCGAGTTCTTGAACTCCCAGGCGGGCCTCCCCCTCTCCTGCAGGGGGGCAATGCGGCGGCGGAGGAAATCTGCCCCGACAGCACCTACAGTGAGCCCGGCAAGCCTGAGGCGAAGAATCCTAGTGATGGCGATCTTCAGCCTCTCGTCTTCCGGGGCCACGTTGCTCTAGTCGTTGCCGCGCACTATTGGAGTTTGGCGCACGGCGGTGAAGGGCTGCGGATTCTCCTCAACGATCCAGCACCACTCCGCTCTGCACTCCTCCCACTTGCTGCGGAGCTCACCATCCAAGTACGCCTCCTTCTTGCCGACTCTCGAGACCCAGGCAATCCCTCCGGCCAGTGGCTCTCCTCTCTCTACCCGAGGAATGAAGTAGTGGCAGAAAAGGGCAACACTAGGGTGGACTCCGACAAAGTTTTCGCACAAGTGTGCGAAAACTGCCATGGTCAGGACAGCATTGGGGGTGAAGTCAAGGAGGCGGAAGCCATATGTGTTCATAATGTCACAGAAAACTCCGAGAAAGGCGGGCAGAGCCAGCAATAGAAGAATAGTGGGAAGAACGGGTACCCATTTGGAGCCAGCTTCAAAGCGGTAGCTGGGAGTACCCTCGTGCGCGGATGCGCATGCGTCTCCGTCGCCCAAAAGAGGTAGAAGTACCCCCTCAGCTCCTGCACGCCGAGCTGGGGGGTGAAGATCGCCCGCTCCTTCCGCAGCGCCGCGAGCCGCTGCGCCTCGGCCGACTTCACAGCCTTTCCCTTGTCGGCTTTCGGGCCCATGGCAGAGGTGGTGAGGGAGGTCGACGGCGTGGAGATGCTGGTGACAATGGGAGGGGCGGAGCACTGCTTTCTCGGCTTCGAGGAGAAGGGGGGAGCGGCGGAGTTTGTGAAGGAGTAGCAGCAACCAGCGAGGGGGAACGAGCTGCCCCTGTTTCCTCTGCTTATAAAGAGGGACAGGGCGGACGTTTCGCCCTTCCTAATAAACAACCACCCACGATCTCCCCCACGATGCTGCATTCAACGCGTGCCGTTATGGGGGAGCGCGGTGGATACGGAGCGAGATTTGGTGTAGCCCAGCCCGCATGTGCCCGTGCCCTGTCTTGGGCCTGGCCCAACAGCGCTCGGCACCGTGTCTGGCCCAGGCCCGGGGGCTCCTGTCGGTGGACTAGAATAGGGGTACCCTAGTACCCCGAACTTGTGCACGGGCAGTTGCAGCACCCCGCGGCAAGGCTTGCCGGGCGAACGCCAAGACCCTCCAAGGTTCCCTTGGAGCCATCCAAGAACAAAGTATATAAGCTAAGGAGACAAGGCCCCGGCAAGAGGAGCTTGCCGGGAAGGCCAATCAAGGCGCACCAAGGAACTTGCCACGACGCGCCACGCGCTCCGGCAAGGCGACAAGGCCCCAGCAAGAGGAGGTTGCCGAGAAGACCAAACAAGGTACCTCGAAGCCCGGCGAGCGACAAGCCTCCGGGCCCGACAAGATAGCAGCAGCGGCAAGACGCTTGCCGCGGCAGGCGGCCACTCTGCGCCCACGCTCCAGCATATCCACCAACGTGTCGCTCTGGGGGCCTCTCTGAACGCGCGTGGCAGGAGGCTGTGCAGCCAACGGTGCGCAGTGGCATGCGAAGCTGACAAGATCGCCATCATGGCGAACGGTGGCGCCCCTAACGGTCCTTTTCTGCACTGTTCGGGCGACTCAGACGGGCATTTAATGCCCTTGTCCCCTGCCGTCAGGGTTAGGTAGGGTGCACTGTACAAGCAACTGTATGAACTACCTCGCTTTTTACGTTTTTACCCTCCTCTGCGTTGCCACCTGTCGGTGACCCCTTTAGCGTATAAAAGGAGGCCCATGCGCAACGTAGAGGAGGTGGGGTTCGTTCGGTTCGGAGCCTCAGACAGTCGGCTTTGATCCATTCGTAGCCCAGAAAACACATCACTCTGGCTCGAGAGCAAGAAGACCAGATAATACAACTAGACAAGCAGCAGTAGGAGTGTTGTGTCTCCGGAGAGCTCCGAAGCTGGGTAAACTGCTCGTGTGCTTCGCCTCGATCTGCTCTTCGTGCGACCTCCGCCCCCCGCCGAACCGAAAGGGGCCCGGTCCGCCGGCCCCATAGGTGTTCGTGGATCAGTTTTCCCCGACAGCCGGAGTCACTTAGCCATTGAACCTTGTAGGGGTGCGGGTGCTTCTTCTTGATTAATTGAAGCTTGGAGCATAGTTCTTCACTTGCCAAGTTGTGGCAACTACCTCCATCGATTATGACCTTGACGGACCTTCCATTGATGCCGTCCTTAGTGTGGAAGATGTGGCATCGTTGGTCTTCTTCTTGTTGATGTTGAAGAGTCAAGACTTTGGAGACAACTAGAGCGGGGCTCGCATCCTCATCACAAAAAACTTGATCATCTTCATCCTGGTGCATGGCCACTTGCTCAAGATCTTCCATCTCCTCTTCACTCATGGAGTCATATGTGCCATCGTCATTGAGGATCATGGTGCGCTTGTTCATGCATTGATAGGACTTGTGGCCTCGGCCGCCGCAAGTGAAACACTTGAAGGAGCTTGTCTTGACGGTCTCATCGGTTGGAGTAGATGATGAAGCACGCGGCTTGAAGTTGCTTGTAGTAGGAGGAAGACGACTTGAACTTGTTGAATTTTTCTTGTAACTTGACTTGTCATCATTGCTTGGAGAAGGCTTGGTTGATGTAGATGTTGGAGGAGTTGTTGAAGCTTGGATGTTGAAGAAGCCGTAGGTCTTGGATGAGTACTTGGCGTACTTGAAGTCATCTTGCACTTGACGTTCCGCCTTGATTGCTTGATGTATGAGCTCAATGATGTTGGAGTAGGGTTGGAAGTCGGCAATCTTCTTGATTGGAAGATTGAGTCCATTCAAGAAACGTGCCATTGTTTGCTCATCATCTTCCGTGACATTGGCTCGAATCATGGCAATCTCCATTTCCTTGTAGTATTCTTCAACACTCTTTGTTCCTTGCTTGAGGAGTTATAGCTTCTTGAAGAGATCGCGGTTGTAGTAGGTTGGCACAAAACATGCTCACATGACTTCCTTCATTTGAGTCCAAGTGGTGATAGGTGGTTCACCTCTTGCTTCACGGCGCTCAAGGACTTGTTCCCACCATATGAGCACATAGTCTTGGAACTCAAGTGATGCCATAGCGATCTTCTTCTGTTCCTCATAGTTGTGCAAGCGGAAAATTTTGTCGACCTTCAATGCCCATGAGAGGTATTCTTCGGGATCATTGCTTCCATTGAACTTGGGCATTGTGAAGTTGAGCTTGCCATAGCGTTGCTCTTCATTGTGTTGTTGGTGATGGTGATGATGACGCCCTTGTCATGGAGGATAGTCATCCTCATGTTGCTCTTGGCGCGGATGAATTCCATGATCAACTTGCTCTTGTTGAACTTGAGGTTGAGGTGGAGCTTCACGAGCTTGTGGAGGAGCTTGTGGAGCTTGAGGTGCTTGTGGAGCTTGACGTTGCACACTCGGTTGGTAGTTCCTCTCTTTGATTTCTTCTCGAGGAGCTTCCTCTTGATTGCGCCGTTCACGATTGCGGTTGGCGATGGCTCGACTTGATTCTTGAAGGGCACGTTGCGCCTCAAGAGCTTGTGCTTCTCATTGTTGTTGTTGAAGACGTTGAGCCTCGGCGTCTTGTTCCTCTTGGTGTAGACGCGCTCATTCTTCTTCTTGGCGTCGTAGTTGTTCCCTTTCTTGAGCTTGAGCAAAAGCGACTTGGTTTGATTGAGGACGAGGAACTTGATCATCAACTTGCTCTTGTGAATGCTTGTCGTGTAGCGGGTTCCGAGATGCATGCCGGTCTTGACGCGCGGCTCGTCGAAGAATGGTCGATGACGGTGTACTTGAGCCGGAGAAGGTGTCGTCGGAGTGTCGACTCGAAAGGCTCCGTCTTGAGGATGAAGAAGTGGAAGGATGCCAGTTCCCCATCAAGACGCGGATCTCATCCATTCTTGCATCATTTTCTTGCTTGTGAGAGTCGAACTTGTTGTTGAAGTAGTCACTTGTACGTTGCTCGGAGAGTCGCAAGTCGGTGGCGAGGTTGTCGATGCGGTCGCTCATAGCTTGTTGCTCTTGGTGTAACGCCCTTTGAGCACCAAAGAGGTGGCTCTTTGTGACGAATGATGACATGTCGTCGCCATTCTCGATGAGAGGTGGATTTGTAGAAGAACTTGGCCTATCCATCATTCCAAACAAAATGTGAGTGGTAGAAGGAAAAGATTGTGTACCAAATGTACCTTGACCGAAGTTGAAAATGAATCAAGTTCACTCCAATGCGGACAATGAAATAGCACTTTTAGTACCAATTCTTGTCGGTTCGCACACCTACACACGTAAAAGCTTTTGGTGGAGCTTGGTTAGGATGGTGGCACAAAATTTGATGCAATAGTAAGTGAGCTTCAATAATGTTGGAAAAGGTTCACAAATTTGCAAATGCAACAAGTAGACCAAGCAAGTATGGGTACACGGAAACACACACGCAAATAGATAAGTGGGATTGTGCAAACCAAAAGTGAGCCAAAATGTGGAAACCACGAAAATGCTCTTCTTGCACAATACTAGAGAGACGCTAGCACGATTGCACAATAGGTGGATATGCAAACTTGTGCACAACCTACTAGGCAAAAATGCAACTATCTCTATCCCAAGTATGCTATATGTATGGTATTTCGGTGCAATGATCCAAGATGATCCAATATGACAATCTTAATGTAGTATGATGCTATGGTTCTTGTTCATAAGCTCTTTGGTTATCTTTCCTCTTTGCTTAAAAGCTTGGGTGGCTCTTTCACTTTTGAGCTCTTTTCTCATGCAAAACTTCACGAACCAAGATAGCAATTGTGTATGCTATGACAACTTTGTGACACACAAGTGGATCCCAAGATATGCACCACTATGGTATGGTATGTATGCTATGGAGTATGATCCCTAATGTGCACAAGTCATGTTGCCGGCAATACTCAATGGCTAGTCTCGATGGGTAAGCTACGCAAAATGAGGGACATGTGGTGTATCAATGCAATTGCAAGGTATGACAAAGATGTCGTCAAAGTTACCGTCCTTGGCGATGATGAGACCCTTGCGAAGATGAGCCGTGGTGGTGATGACGTCAACCGTCCCTAGATATCCGAAACACAAAAGGATACGGGATCCACAACTCAAAATCTCAAGGACCAAAATATGGCAAAATCTTCATAAGAGGTATCAGGGAAGATGGTGGTGTATGTGGGTTTGGAAGATGTGGTGGAATGTGGGGTTGTAGTGGTGGTCGAACTGACAAAGTTCAGTTTCGTCAGGGTTTTACGGACGTCCGGGCTTTTCCGGTCGTCCGGACTTCGTCGGATGTCCGACCTTTTCCGGTCGTCCGGAGCCTGGGCGAAAATTGGGCTCGGGGAGAAGAACTGCGAGATTTCCGGGGAAGAAGAAGATGGTGAGGTCGAAATCGAGTGATATGGTGGATGGAAAAGGGTGGGGAGGGTGGGGAAAGCTAGATCCACACATAGCAACACAAATCCATGGACCAAATTCAACAAAATCTCAACTCACCAACAAATCACAAAAAAAAATTGGGGCTATTTTTGGTGGGGAATTTTCGGAATTAGGACGAAAACAACAAAATCAAGCTAGAAAAAGAGGGGTAGGGGCTCCAAAAATGTGATCAACGTGGCTCATGATACCAAGATGATGTAGGGCGGAACCCTAGGTGGACGATCTTTCACGTTTGGAGTGGATCCTACAGGGAATCACGAAGAACATGCGGAAGCACAAAGGGGAAAACACGGGGAAAATGAGAGAGAATCACGAAACCGACATAGAACCAATCACACGAGTGCTAGATCACCGAACACATAGAGATACATATGATCCACAATCAACAATGGTAAGGATACAAAGGAACCGTTCTTCTCCGTACGAATGTCTTGATGATCTTCCCTAGAAAGGGGTCTTGAATCTGCTTGGGGGATCTTCTCCGAAGAGGTCTTGAGCTCCGAGGAGAAGTAACCAAGTGGATGAGCAAGGCTCTCACACAAATATGAGCTAAACCAATGCTAAATCTAATTAGGAGGTGGGGGAGACCTATTTATAGTCATAGTGCAAAAGGAGGTCAAAGCAAAGGGATACGAGGGCTCCAGCCCGCAGGTTCGGTCACTCAGGGGTAGGACGTCCGGAAGGCATCGGACGTCCGGAGGCTCGGGATGGTCCGGACGTCCGGCTGGGCTCGGGCGTCCGTAGAATCGGCTCGGTCGTAGGCGCGTCGGACGTCCGGAGGGGGTCGGTCGTCCGGAGCTTCGTGACGGTTCGAACGTCCGGAAGTCGTCGGTCATCCGTAGATTTGGCTCGGGTGCTTGTCGTCCGGTCGTCCGGTCTGCCTCGGACGTCTGTAGATTTGGTTCGGATGGCGAAGTACCGGATGTTCAGAAGGCTCGGTCATCCGTGTCCTGGGAGTCGTCGGACGTCCGGACTTGGTCGGTCGTCCGATGCCTGTAGCTTCAACAGCCTTTGTTCTTCTTCTTCAACATGCTTGGGGTCCTCGTCGTCTTGGCTCTTGCAAGTAGTTGTTCCTTGGCTCACCTCCATGTACCTGATTACACATAGAGTTTCCAAATGAGGTAGTAGCCATGTCTCATGAGTAGGAAGAGGGAGTTCGGAGAGGAGCGAGTTCACCTTATATTCGATAGCCTTAGCTCGGGCTCATGTCATGGGTCCAAGTGGTGTTGATGGAGATGTAGATGCGTCCATGGGGATGAGCGTGGGATGCTCCGCATCAGTAGGTTCATTGCTACTTAAAGTCTTGACCTCTCCAATCCCACTTTTATCAATTTTTGCATCTAGATCTAAAAACTCGAAATCATTGGGACACCTTTTAACTAAAGTTGACTCATCTCCAGTCCCATCTTTATCAAATTTAATATTGAAAAACAAAGAATCAATAGGAGTGACATCAATAACTTTTAGATCTTCATCATTATTATCATGAAAACTAGACGAACACGCTTTTACAAACCAATCTTTTTTATTACGCATCTTAGCGGTTCTTTGTTTCCACTCATCAATGGAAATTCTCATGGCTTTGAGAGACTCATTGATATCATGATTAGGTGGGATAGATCTAAGATTCAAAGAATCAACAACAAGAGAAATTCTATCCACGTTCCTAGCCAAGTCATCAATCTTGAGATTTTTTCTTCAATCAAAGCATTAAAATATTCTTTTGTGAACTCATAAATTCTTTAACACTATTCCCAAAATCAGAGGGAATCTTATTAAAATTTCCATAGGAATTGTTGTAGGAATTACCATAATTATTAGAGGAATTACTAAGAAACTGCCTAGGATTGAAATTACCTCTATACGTGTTGTTACCAAAATTGTTCCTACCAACAAAATTCACATCCATAGATCCATTATTATTCTCAATCAAAGTGGAAAAAGGCATATCATTAGGATCGGAAGAAACACTCTTATTAGTAAATAATTTCATAAGTTCACCCATCTTTCCACTCAAAACATTAATCTCTTCAATCGTATGAACCTTTTTAGTAGTGGATCTTTCGGTGTGCCATTCAGAATAATTAACCATGATATTATCTAGGAGCTTAGTAGCCTCTCCTAAAGTAATTTCCATAATAGTGCCTCCCGCAGCTGAATCTAAAAGGTTTCTAGAAGCAAAATTCAATCCGGCATAATTTTTTTGTATAATCATCCACAAATTCAAACCATTTGTAACATAATTTCGTATCATCAATTTCGTCCTCTCCCAAGATTGCGGAACATGCTCATGATCAAGTTGCTTAAAATTCATAATATCGTTCCTAAGGAAGATGATTTTAGCGGGAGGAAAATACTTAGAGATGAAAGCATCTTTACACTTACTCCACGAATCAATACTATTTTTAGGCAAAGATGAAAACCAAGTTTTAGCACGATCTTTAAGCGAAAACAGAAATAGCTTAAATTTAACAATATCATTATCCACATCTTTCTTATTTGGCATATCGCACAAATCAACGAAATTTTTTAGATGGGATGCGGCATCTTCACTAGGAAGGCCAGAAAATTGATCTTTCATAACAAGATTCAGCAAAGCGGCATTTATTTCACAAGATTCAACATTAGTAGAGGGAGCAATTGGAGTGCTAACAAAATTATTGTTGTTGGTATTGGAAAAGTCACACAATTTGGTATTATCTTGAGCCATCGTGACAAAGCAAGCAATCCAACACACAAGCGCACAAGAAGGAAGCGAAAAAGACGAAAGTAAGAGGTGCGAAGAAAAGGCAAATCTTTTTGAAAATAATTTTAGAGGCGGGGGAGAGAAAAACGAGAGGTGAATGGCGAATAATGTAATGCAAGAGAGAAGAGTTTATGATGGGTACTTGGTATGGCTTGACTTGACGTAGATCTCCCCGACAACGGCGCTAGAAATTCTTCCTGCTACCTCTTGAGCTTGCATATGTTTTTCCCTTGAAGAAGAAAGGGTGACGCAGCAAAGTATAGTAACTATTTCCCTCAATTTGAGAACCAAGGTATCAATCCAGTAGGAGACAACGCACAAGTCACCGAATACCTACACAAACAATCAACAACTTGCACCCAACGCGATAAATGGGTTGTCAATCCCTTCACGGTTACTTGCAAAAAGTGAGATCTGATAAAGAGAGGTAAACGGTAAAGTAAATATTTTTGGTATTATTGTTTTATAGATCGGGAAGTAAAAGATTGCAAAATAGTAGATCAAAAACTAGTATGATGTAAAAGAGAACTTGTATGATGAAAAAGTGACCCGGGGGCCATAGGTTCACTAGTGGCTTCTCTCAAGATAGCAAATATTACGCTGGGTGAACAAATTACTGCCGAGCAATTGATTGAAGAGCACATAATTATGATGATAACTAAGGCAATGATCAAGAATATAGGAATCATGTCGATGTCAAGTAGACTGAAACGATTCTGCATCTACTACTATTACTCCACACATCGACCGCTATCTAGCATGCGTCTAGAGTATTAAGTTCATAAAGAATGGAGTAACACATTAAGTAAGATGACATGATGTAGAGGAATTAACTCAAGCAATATGATGAAAACTCCATCTTTTTATCCTTGATGGAAATAATACAATATGTGCCTTGCTGCCCCTACTGTCACTGGGAAAGGACACTGCAAGATTGAACCCAAAGCTAAGCACTTCTCCCATTGCAAGAAAAACCAATCTAGTAGGCCAAACTAAACGATAATTCGAAGAGACTTGCAAAGACATAAAATCATGTATATAAGAATTCAGAGAAGAACCAAATAATACTCATAGATAATCAATTAAAAAATCCACAACTCATCGATCTCGGCAAACACACCGCAAAAGAATATTATGTCGAATAGATCTCCAAGAACATCGAGGAGAACATGGCATTGAGAATCAAAGAGAGAGAAGAAGCCATCTAGCTACTAGCTATGGACCCGTAGGTCTGTGGTAAACTACTCACGCTTCATCGGAAGGGTAATATTGTTGATGTAGAAGCCCTTCATGATCGAATCCCCCTACGGCAGGATGCCAGAAAAGTCTCCTAGATGGGATCTCACCGGTACCGAAGGTTGTGGCGGTGGAAAAGTGGTTTCGTGGCTCTCCTAGAAGTTTTTGGGGGTATAAGAGTCTATATAGGCGAAGGAACTAGGTCAGGAGACCCACAAGGGGCCCACGAGGCAGGGGGCGCGCCCTATCCCCCTGGGCGCGCCCTCTACCCTCATTGTCGCCTCGTTGCGTCTCTGACTTCATCTCCAAGTCTCCTAGTTTGCTTCTGGTCCAAGAAAGATCATCGCGAAAGTTTCATTTCTGTTTGGACTCTGTTTGGTATTCCTTTTCTACGAAACTCTAAAACAGGCAAAAAAACAGAAACTGGCACTAGGCTCTCGGTTAATAGGTTAGTCCCAAAAATAATATAAAATTGCATATTAATGCCTATTTAACATCCAAAACATATAATATAATAGCATGGAACAATCAAAAATTATAGATACGTTGGAGATGTATCAATCTTGTCGGGGTTGGCCTCTATCCCTCGGTGTGACACGAAGAAACCAAGTAGCTTTCCGGAGGGCATGCCGAACACACACTTCTCATGGTTTAACTTTAGGTTGATCTTGTGCAAGTTCGCAAAGGTCTCTTCCAAATCTTGAATGAGCATTGATCTACTTGGTTGTGACCACTATGTCATCCATGTAAGCTTCTACGTTCATGTGCAACTGAGGATCAAAAGCAATTTCCACTGCTCTTGCAAATGTGGATGTAGCACTCTTGAACCCGAAGGGCATTCATACAAAGCAGTACATGCCACATGGAGATGTGAACGCGGTCTTCTCTTTGTCTTCCTTGGACATGAATATCTCATGGTATCCGGAGTATGCATCCAAAAAGGAAAGCAGATCACACCCGGAAGTGGAATACACAATCTGATCGATGCGCGACAGGGGGAAAGGGTCCTTCGGGCATGCCTTGTTCAGATCTGTGAAGTCTATGCAAAGCCTCCATTTCCCATTTGCCTTGCGCACCACCACTGGGTTTGCTAACCATGTTGGATGCAAATCTCCCTTAAATAAACCAGCTGCTTCAAGTTTCTTGGTCTCCTCGGCAATAAACGGTTGCCGTTCCAAAGCTTGCTTTCTGACCTTCTGCTTGACGGGCCGAGCATGAGGACAAACATTAAGGTGGTGCTTGATTACCTCCCTGGGAACGCCGTGGATGTCAGATGGTTGCCAAGAAAACACATCGACATTCACCCACAGGAAGGCAACAAGCGCGCTTCCTATTTGTCGTCAAGGGTGGCACTGATGGTGAACATACCATTAGTACCATCGTATCCTGCCAGGACCTTCTTCACAACAGGTGAAGTAACTTTGGATCTCTTACTAGTGGAACTCTTCGGCAAGTCATCAACAGGTGAGGCGCACTCGGGAGAGGCGCGCTTCCCGGATTCCTTGACGGCATCTCTGCTAGCCTTCTTTCCATTCTTTGTTTCCTTGGCAGAAGCTACAGCTTCAGCGGCCTCAGGAGCTACTGCGTCTCGGTACATTTTATCCATGCATATGATTTCATCATTCTTTTCCGATGGTATGGAAATGACGCCCATCGGCCCTGGCATCTTCAGAGTATTGTAAGCATAGTGGGATGCTTCGATGAACTTTGCCACAGCTAGGCGGCCAAGGATCCCACTTTAAGGAAGAGGAAGATGGACAACATCAAACACAACCTTCTTAATCCGGTAATTCAGCTCTCTGCCAAATGTTACCGGCAGCGTAATATTTCCCTTAGGCCAGCTCCTGTCAGGGTTGATTCCTTGGAACGTGCTAGTAACTTTGAGCTCTTCATCTGGTATTTGTAACTTGCTGACTACCTTGGGAGAGATCAGGTTCAGTCTATCCCTTCCGTCAACTAGCATCTTTGTGACTTTGAGGTTGCGGATTGTTGGCGAGACCAACAACGACAAACACCCTACCGTAGTAGTGTGGTCAGGGTGATCCTCTTCATCAAAGATGATAGGCGTGCGAGACCATTTGAGAGGCTTCTGAGAGCCTGCAGCTGGCTCCACCACATTGACCTCACGCGGCCACTGATTGAACTGCCGGTGAGAGGAGCGCAGGGATGCACCTCCGTCAACGCACATAGCTTCAGTCGCTTTTTGGAATTCTTGCTCACTAGTTTCTTCTTCATCTCCTTCGTCACTCACACCATCACCTTCCTTCTTCTCACGACCTCTAGCAGATTTCTCTTTTTGCTTAGGGGTCTCGCCGTGGCGCCTCCTTCACCGCCACGACCCTTATTGCCAACACCTTCTTGGTCTCTCACCTTGTCGCGCTTCTCATACTCAGCTTTCTGCTTCTTGACAAGTTGCTCGACTTGATGACATTCTTGGAGATCACAACCCTTGGTGCGGTGGATTTTGTAGTATGGCCCATCAAACTTTCCAGCTTTCTCCGTAGCCGCAGCCTCCCGGCAATCAGCGCATGCGGCATCTTCCTTGTCGGGGCTTTGGTTTTGGCCTTCTTGCCTGTGCCAGGATGGCTAGAGCCCTCAACAGCCAATACTGACTTTTCCTTATGCTTCTTATTACGCTTCCGCCCCTTCCTCTTCGAGCTAGCGGCCTCGTCGTCGTCATCTTAATGGACCTCGATGCCATCCTCCTCTTTGGGGAGTCGCCTTCCTTCTTCAGCTCGAGTGCATTTGTGTGCCAAGGTATGCAACTCATTAATAGTCTTGGGAAACCAGATGTTCATTTTGGAACTGATCCTCCTATTGCACATGTTTGAGTGCAACGCGACAATTACAGTTGTCGGGTGTATTCTGGAATGTTGCGATGCACTCGACTGAATCTCTGCATTTATTATCGCAAGCTCTCCCCTTCCTTCTGTGGGAGGACTTGCCAATCACTGGGCCATCCTAGTTCTTGA
>NC_041381.1:259889406-259948367 GCF_002162155.2 Triticum dicoccoides | reverse complement strand
GTGAAGGCGCTAACAAATTCATTGCATAGTTCAGCCCATGATGAGATGGAATTCTTTGGCAGGTGCATTAGCCATGACCTCACGTTTGGCTTGAGTGCCAAAGGGAAGTAGTTGGCGAACATCTTCTCATCTGTCCCTCGGATGGCCTGAACAACAATTGTGTAGATGCTGAAGAACTCTACAGGGTTCAGCTTTCGATCATATTTTTGGGCAACTCCAACTTAAAAACGCGGGCAGATGGCACTGCCGCAGCTCACGAGTGAAGGCAGGGCACACAACCTCAAAAGGTAAGTACCCACCCTCACTGGGCGCGGGTTCGTCGATGTCTGGGCCATTGCGATTATCGAGTTGATGGGGGGTCTCCCGGCGCCGCTCTATAGTGACGTGTGCATCTTCCCTCCGCCGATCCTCCAGGACCTACAGCTAATCTCGGCGGGCTCGTGGATCAGACCAGGCCATCAAAGCTTTGTCGGGCTCGTCATCGCGTTGCTCTTGTCGTTGCCTCTAGGTTTGCTGCCGCGGAGGGGACTGCACTATCAGTGTGTCCTCCTCAACAAGGCCAGCAGTTCGGGCTGCTATCGTCGTTCGGCGGTACTGCGATGGCTCACCTCCTGAGATTTTTTGGCTTCAGCGAAGTAGATCAAACTCTGGATGGTGCCTCTCGACTCATCCGTTTAATCAACTGCCGGTGGGAACCTCAGCATGAGTTGAGCCTGCGCCATGGCATCCGTAGCCGTGCTCGGCATAGATGATGAGGCAAATCATGACATTGCTCGACTCTTGGTAACACCAGCAGGGGCGTCGCTGTGCTCGTGCCGTTGTGAGCCGGTCACCAAGGCAGTTGGGCGATTAGTGGGACGCATTTGGGGACCGGTGCCCCCGTTCGACGCTATGTCTTGATCACCTTGCTTTGGTCGAGGCAAGTGTCCACTAGACACTCCCGTTGCGGGTGCTGCTAGAGGGTCACGGCTTGTGCCAGAGCGGGCGTTGTCGCTGCGGCTGCGTCCGCTTGCACGACGGGGAGGTGGAGGTTGAACATTTTCCTCGCCCGTGGCCTACGGGTTATGGACATCGGGATGTTGTTGATGTCGCCCTTCCCCGACATTTTCTGGTCCAGCTTCGACCACAGGGGACACAATGACAGTGCCACCTGCACTGGTCATATCACCAGTGGCACCTTCTTCTCCCTATGCTACCACAGTGCCTACGGCGTCGGCGGCTACATGTGAGGGGGCCTTCTAAGTGGAAGGATGATTTGTTGCACCGGGCTTCTTCTTGGGCGTCATGGACGATAAAACCGAGGATGAAGAAGACAATGATGAAGATTGACGCGTTGTTCACAACTTCGGGTTAGCACAAACACTGTCCCCTACCTGGCGTGCCAAAGATATCGTGGGTTGACATGATCACCTATGGGGCAATCGGCCCCTTGTGGTTCAGTAAGGAGGAAGATCACGTTGCGCAAAGAGCAGAGGCCATGAAACAACACGATGGTGGTGACGCTAGTGGTTTTTACCCAGGTTCAGGCCGCCGTGAGGCATAAAACCCTACTCCTACTTTGGTGGATTTGATGGAAGAACTGAAAGAACGTGCATCGCTCAAGCCCGGGAAGGTGGCCTCAAGGAGAGCAGCTACACGCGTACAAGTATGCCAGGGTCCGAATCCCTTTCGAGTTTGCTATGGCCCTCCTTTTATGGCTCAAGGGGTAACCATAGTGGCAAAATAGACAGTGTCTAGTGATTAGATAGTTAATAGTGTTATCATACCTAAATGTGGCAGTTAGGACAGAGTGCATTAAATGCACTGCTAGGTGTGATGTTGAGGATGCAGCCTGACAAGCCTGTCGTGCTGCTTAATCATCTTCTGCTTATCTGCTTGACACGCCTCTGGATGGGTGTCATATGAGGGTAATCAATCTTCTAAATGGCTTCCACGTAACTAGTGGAAGCCACTTAATCATCTTGAGGGCTCGACACCGCACTGATAGGTGATTTGCGTTGTGGTGCGGTGGAGCGGTGGCTCCTTGGCGGGGAGATTTGCCCCTGGCGAACCCGGCAAGCCTGCCGGGGAAATCTTGGACTTGTCCTTGGGGAGGCCTCGACCAGGCTAGGCTCTCCTACCCGGCAAGGGAGGCTTTCCCAAGGTGATATCTTGCTGCTTTGGCTTGTCTTGGTATTCTTGATCCGCTCTTTGACTTGTCAAAGAGTTGCTTCTTTGGCTTGGCTTTGAGTTATGCGTTGGTGTAGTTATTTCTTTGCAAATACACCTGTGTACAAGCCTGGGGAACAAACATAAATATTTGTTGTACCGAGACATACAATAATTAAGAGACAACCCTAAGGCTCATGCCGGTTGTCGATATTACAAAACATGATCATTTCATACAACAACATATATCACATCATGTCTTGACCATATCATCACAACATGCCCTGCAAAAACAAGTTAGACGTCCTCTACTTTGTTGTTGCAATTTTTACGTGGCTGCTCTGGCTTCTAGCAAGAACCGTTCTTAACTACGCAAAAACCACAATGGTGATTATCAAGTTTGTTGTTTTAACCTTCTTCAAGGACCGGTTGTAGTTAAATTTGATTCAACTGAAGTAGGAGAAACAGACACCCGCCAGCCACCTTTATGCAAAACAAGTTGCATGTCAGTTGGTGGAACCAGTTTCATGTGCGTGGACATGTAAGGTTGGTCTGGGCCACTTCATCCTACAATAAGGCCGAATCAAAATAAGACGTTGGTGGTAAGAAGTATGACCATTACCGCCAACAACTCCTTTGTGTTCGACTCGTGCATATCATCTACACATAGACCTAGCTCGGGTGCCACTTTTGGGGAATATTGCATGGAAAACAAAAACATTCTACGCACACGCAAGATCTATCCATGGAGATGCATAGCAACGAGAGGGGAGAGTATGTCTACGTACC
The DNA here is from genome assembly GCF_002162155.2 of Triticum dicoccoides. Taxonomy (NCBI): domain Eukaryota; kingdom Viridiplantae; phylum Streptophyta; class Magnoliopsida; order Poales; family Poaceae; genus Triticum; species Triticum dicoccoides. The sequence goes on along the minus strand of NC_041381.1, from coordinate 259,945,430 downwards.
CTGGTAGATCGTAAAGCGAAAGCGTTTAACAACGCAGTTGATGTAGTCGAACACCTTTGCGATCCAACCGATCAAGTACCGAACGTACAAGAGCTCTGGGTTCAACACATGTTCTGCTCGATGACGTGCTTGCCTTCTTGGTCCAGCAAGACGGGTGAAGTAGTAGATGAGTTCCAGCAGCACGGCGGCATGGTGACGGTCGTGGTGAACTTGTTCCCGCAGGGCTTCGTTGTGCACTGCGAAAAACTGGACGGAGGACTAAACTGTGGAGAGGGGTGCCGCACGGGGCTAAGAGATTGTCGTGGCGTTGTGTGGCACACTCTCCCTCATATGTGGGGGGGGGGAGGCAGCCAGGAGGCGCCCCAAGGGCGTCCGGCCGACCCCCTTGGTCTCCTACCTCTAGTGCCCCCCCTTCCTTGTTTGGCTGTGTGGGGAAGGCAGGAGGAGGTGGTGCCCCCCTTTCCTTCCTCTTAGGTGGAGGGAAGGAAAGAGGGGCTAACCCTCCCCCCTTTCCATCCATAGGGCCATCGGACAAGGGAAACATCACGCCAGCCCCTTGTGGGCTGGTGCCTTCACCCTCTTGGCCCATAAGGCCCAGTAACCTCCCGAGGCTTCCCCGAACCCCTTCCGATGATCCGGTGACTACCCGATACACTCCAAAACCATGCTGGTGCACAAATAGTATCGTCCTATATATCAATATTTACCTCCGGACCATTTCGGAGCTCCTCATCGTGTCGGTGATCTCTTTCAAGATTCCAAACAACATACGATCACCAAATCACATAACTCATATAATACTATATTGTTAATGAACGTTAAGCGTGCGGACCCTACAAGTTCAACAATGATGTAGACATGACTGAGACGCCTCTCCGCACTACAAAAAAATACACTTATGTGATGATACGTGTTTGTCACAGTAGGTCACATTCTCTGTCATGCATGTACATCCATGACGATTTTATGACACTATCAAGATAGTCATACATGTGGTGTCGTAGAAGTGTTCCATGACAATACCAAAATTGTCATCACGGAAGTGTCCACTCCCATGACGTTAAATGGCGCGTTATGGAAGCGCTTTCGTCAAGCGTAATAGACATGTGGCATCCAACATAACGGGTCACTGTTAAGCTATCGGGTTTGGGGTTGGATCCAAAAACCCGTTAACAACCCGGACCAATGGGGATTTTCCACGTGTAAAATTCTCAATCACCGGCGGATCCACGTGTCGGCCCAGCATTGGGACAGTTGTCATCCAGCGAATGGACGGGATGCGCACGTCGACACGTGGCTCGGCCCAATAGTGGCCCATTCAGGTCAAAAGGTCGGCCCGTTTGACCAGGTCAAAAGGTAACGGCTGTCCCACTTAAATCCTGTTAGTGGCATGTTCGCATATAGCCCATTTACAGCCCGCTAACGCACGACCCATTATGGACTATCTAAATTAGGCCCAGTAGCGTCATCTGGGCCGTCCAATATGATTCCAGCCTGTCGTAACTTCTGGCCCATCTATGGCTCATGACGTCTTTTGGCGCTTATGAGGCCCTTTGTAACTCTTGGCCCATTAAGGGCCCGTAGTGAAACTAGCACGTAATGAACACGGTATCGCTTTATACCCTGTCTATGTACGAAAGTATGGGCTCTTCTGTACCCCTTACTTGTGCATGGTAAAATGTAGCCACGCCCGTGGTAGGGCCCGACAGGGTAGTAGAAGACAAAAGACAAGACTATCAAGACAGTAATCAAGTCGGAGAACATAGAGCAAAGGACAAGCTGGACCTCCCTCGGCAACATCCTTGCTGGGGCAGCTTGCGTAGCCCTGACAAGCTCCTTGTCGGGGCGACCTGCAAAGCACCAACAAGGCCATCACCCTTGAGACTGAGAGCTTTGACACCATCGACAGCGTCAAGGCCAAGACTTGGGAATGCATTGTTGGAAATATGCCCTAGAGGCAATAATAAAAGGATTATTATTATATTTCTTTGTTCGTGATAGTTGTCTTTTATTCATGCTATAATTGTATTATCCAGAAATCGTAATACACGTGTGAATACTTAGACCACAACATGTCCCTAGTGAGCCTCTAGTTGACTAGCTCGTTGATCAACAGATAGTCATGGTTTCCTGACTATGGACATTGGATGTCATTGATAACGGGGTCACATCATTAGGATAATGATGTGATGGACAAGACCCAATCCTAAGCATAGCACAAGATCGTGTAGTTCGTTTTGCTAGAGATTTTCCAATGTCAAGTATCTCTTCCTTAGACCATGAGATCGTGTAACTCCCGGATACCGTAAAAGTGCTTTGGGTGTACCAAACGTCACAACGTAACTGGGTGACTATAAAGGTGCACTACAGGTATCTCCGAAAGTGTCTGCTGGGTTGACACGGATCGAGACTTGGATTTGTCACTCCGTATTACGGAGAGGTATCACTGGGCCCACTCGGTAGTGCATCACCATAATGAGCTCAAAGTGACCAAGTGTCTGGTCACGGTATCATGCATTACGGTACAAGTAAAGTGACTTGCCGGCAATGAGATTGAACGAGGTATTGGGATACCGACGATCGAATCTCGGGCAAGTAACATACCGTTTGACAAAGGGAATAGTATACGGGGTTGCTTGAATCCTCGACATCGTGGTTCATGGGTATCCAGATCATCGAGGAGTATGTGGGAGCCAACATGGGTATCCATATCCCGCTTTTGGTTATTGACCGGAGAGCCGTCTCGGTCATGTCTGCATGTCTCCCGAACCCCTAGGGTCTACACACTTAAGGTTCGGTGACGCTAGGGTTGTATGAATATGAGTATGCAGCATACCGAAAGTTGTTCGGAGTCCAGGATGTGATCCCGGACGTCACAAGGAGTTCCGGAATGGTCCGGAGGTAAAGAATTATATATAGGAAGTGCTGTTTCGGCCATCAGGAAAGTTTCGGGGTCCACCTGTATTGTACCGGGACCACCGGAAGGGTCCCGGGGGTCCACCGGGTGGGGCCACCTATCTCGGAGGGGCCCGTGGGCTGAAGTGGGAGGGGAACCAGCCCCTAGTGGGCTGGTGCGCCCCCCCTTGGCCCCCCCTGCGCCTAGGGTTGAAAACACAAGGGTGGGGGGCGCACCCCACTTGCCTTGGGGGGCACTCCACCCCCCTTGGCCGCCGCCCCCCCTTGGAGATCTGATCTCCAGGGCCGGCGCCCCCCCTGGGGGCCTATATAAAGGAGGGGGGGAGGGAGGGCAGCCACACCTAAGTCTTGGCGCCTCCCCCCTGCTACACCTCTTCCTCCTCCCGCAGCAGCTTGGCGAAGCCCTGCCGGAGTCCTGCTGCATCCACCACCACGCTGTTGTGCTGCTGGATCTTCATCAACCTCTCCTTCCCCGTTGCTGGATCAAGACGGAGGAGACGTCACGCTGACCGTACGTGTGTTGAATGCAGAGGTGCCATCCGTTCGGCACTAGGATCTCCGGTGATAGGATCACGACGAGAACGACTACCTCAACCCCGTTCTCTTGAACGCTTCCGCAGCAATCTACAAGTGGTATGTAGATGCATATCTCTCCTATCACTCGTTGCTTAGATGAACTCATAGATGGATCTTGGTGAAACCATAGGAAAAAAATTATTTTCTGCAACGTTCCCCAACAGTGGCATCATGAGCTAGGTCTATGCGTAGTTCTCTATTGCACGAGCAGAACACAATTTTGTTGTGGGCGTATATCTTGTCAACATGCTTGCCGCTACTAGTCTTATTTTGCTTCAGCGGTATTGTGGGATGAAGCGGCCCGGACCAACCTTACACGTACGCTTACGTGAGACAGGTTCCACCGACTGACATGCACTAGTTGCATAAGGTGGCTAGCGGGTGTCTGTCTCTCCCACTTTAGTTGGAGCGGATTCGACGAAAAGGGTCCTTATGAAGGGTAAATAGAAGTTGACAAAAATCATGTTGTGGTTATTCGTAGGTAAGAAAACGTTCTTGCTAGAACCCAATTGCAGCCACGTAAAAGATGCAACAACAATTAGAGGACTTCTAACTTGTTTTTGCAGCAATTGTCATGTGATGTGATATGGCCAGAAGTTGTGATGAATGATGAATGATATATTGTGATGTATGAGATCATGTTCTTGTAATAGGAATCACGACTTGCATGTCGATGAGTGTGACAACCGGCAGGAGCCATAGGAGTTGTCTTTATTTTCTGTATGACCTGCGTGTCATTGAAGAACGCCATGTAAATTACTTTACTTTATTGCTAAACGCATTAGCCATAGAAGTAGAAGTAGTCGTTGGCGTGACAACTTCATGAAGACACGATGATGGAGATCATGGTGTCATGTCGGTGACGAAGATGATCATGGAGCCCCGAAGATGGAGATCAAAGGAGCTATATGATATTGGCCATATCATGTCACTATTATATAATTGCATGTGATGTTTATTATGTTTATGCATCTTGTTTACTTAGAACGATGGTAGTAAATAAGATGATCCCTTATAATAATTTCAACAAAGTGTTCCCCCTAACTGTGCGCCGATGCTAAAGTTCGTCGTTTTGAAGCACCACGTGATGATCAGGTGTGATAGATCCTTACGTTCACATACAACGGGCGTAAGACAGTTTTACACATGCAAAACACTTAGGGTTAACTTGACGAGCCTAGCATGTATAGACATGGCCTCGGAACACAAGAGACCGAAAGGTCGAACATGAGTCGTATGGAAGATATGATCAACATGGAGATGTTCACCGATGATGACTAGTCCGTCTCACGTGATAATCGGACACAGCCTAGTCGACTCGAATCGTGTAACACTTAGATGACTAGAGGGATGTCAATCTGAGTGGGAGTTCATTAAATAATTTAATTATATGAACTTAATTATCATGAACTTAGTCTAAAATATTTGCAAAATATGTCTTGTAGATCAAATGGCCAACGCTCATGTCAACATGAACTTCAACGCGTCCCTAGAGAAAACCAAGCTGAAAAATGATGGCAGCAACTATTTGGACTGGGTCCGGAACCTAAGGATCATCCACATAGCAGCCAAGAAAGATTATGTCCTAGAAGCATCGCTAGGTGAAGCACCCATCCCAGAGAACCAAGACGTTATGAACGCTTGGCAGTCACGTGCTGATGATTACTCCTTCGTTCAGTGCGGCATGCTTTACAGCTTAGAACCGGGGCTCCAAAAGTGTTTTGAGCGACACGGAGCATATGAGATGTTCGAGGAGCTGAAAATGGTTTTTCAAGCTCATGCCCGGGTCGAGAGACATGAAGTCTCCAACAAGTTCTATAGTTGTAAGATGGAGGAAAACAGTTCTGTCAGTGAGCACATACTCAAAATGTCTGGGTTGCACAACCGCCTGTCCCAGCTAGAGATCAACCTCCCGGACGAGGCGGTCATTGACAGAATCCTTCAGTCGCTCCCACCGAGCTACAAGAGCTTTGTTTTGAACTACAATATGCAAGGGATGGTGAAGACCATTCCTGAAGTATTTTCAATGCTGAAGTCAGCAGAGGTTGAAATCAAGAAAGAACATCAAGTGTTGATGGTCAATAAAACCACCAAGTTCAAGAAGGGCAAGGGTAAGAAGAACTTCAACAAGGACGGCAAAGATGTTGCCGCGCCCGGTAAGCCAGTTGCCGGGAAGAAGTCAAAGAATGGACCCAAGCCTGAGACTAAGTGCTTTTATTGCAAAGGGAAGGGTCACTGGAAGCGGAACTGCCCCAAATACTTAGCGGACAAGAAGGCTGGCAACACTAAAGGTATATGTGATATACATGTAATTGATGTGTACCTTACCAGTACTCGTAGTAACTCCTGGGTATTTGATACCGGTGCCGTTGCTCATATTTGTAACTCACAGCAGGAGCTGCGGAATAAGTGGAGACTGGCGAAGGACGAGGTGACGATGCGCGTCGGGAATGGTTCCAAGGTCGATGTGATCGCCGTCGGCACGCTACCTCTACATTTACCCACGGGATTAGTTATGAACCTCAATAGTTGTTATTTAGTGCCAAGTTTGAGCATGAACATTGTATCTGGATCTCATTTAATATGAGATGGCTACTCATTTAAATCCGAGAATAATGGTTGTTCTATTTATATGAGAGATATGTTTTATGGTCATGCCCTAATGGTCCATGGTTTGTTCTTAATGAATCTCGAACGTAATGTTACACATATTCATAGTGTGAATACCAAAAGATGTAAAGTTGATAACGATAGTCCCACATACTCGTGGCACTGCCGCCTTGGTCACATTGGTGTCAAGCGCATGAAGAAGCTCCATGCTGATGGACTTTTAGAGTCTCTAGATTATGAATCATTTGACACATGCGAACCATGCCTCATGGGCAAAATGACCAAGACTCCGTTCTCCGGAACAATGGAGCGAGCAACCAACTTATTGGAATTCATACATACTGATGTGTGTGGTCCAATGAGCGTTGAGGCTCACGGAGGATATCGTTATATTCTCACTCTCACTGATGACTTAAGTAGATATGGGTATGTCTACTTGATGAAACACAAGTCTGAGACCTTTGAAAAGTTCAAGGAATTTCAGAATGAGGTAGAGAATCAACGTGAACGAAAGATAAAATTCTTACGATCAGATCGTGGAGGAGAATACTTAAGTCACGAATTTGGTACACACTTAAGAAAATGTGGAATTGTTTCACAACTCACGCCGCCTGGAACACCTCAGCGTAATGGTATATCCGAATGTCGTAATCGCACTCTATTGGATATGGTGCGATCTATGATGTCTCTTATCGATTTACCGCTATCATTTTGGGGATACGCTCTAGAGACAGCTACATTCACTTTAAATAGGGCACCATCTAAATCCGTTGAGACGACACCGTATGAATTATGGTTTGGGAAGAAACCTAAGCTGTGGTTTCTAAAAGTTTGGGGATGCGATGCTTATGTCAAGAAACTTCAACCTGAAAAGCTCGAACCCAAGTCGAAAAAATGCGTCTTCATAGGATACCCTAAGGAAACCATTGGGTATACCTTCTACCTTAGATCCAAAGGCAAGATCTTTTTTGCCAAGAACGGATCCTTTCTGGAAAAGGAGTTTCGCTCGAAAGGAGTAAGTGGGAGGAAAGTAGAACTCGATGAAGTACTACCTCTTGAACCGGAAAGTAGTGCAGCTCAGGAAAATGTTCCTATGGTGCCTACACCGACTGGAGAGGAAATTAATGATGATGACCAAGGTACTTCAGATCAAGTTGCTACTGAACTTCGTAGGTCCACAAGGACACGTTCCACACCAGAGTGGTATGGCAACCCTGTCCTGGAAATCATGTTGTTAGACAATGGTGAACCTTCGAACTATGAAGAAGCGATGGCGGGCCCAGATTCCAACAAATGGCTAGAAGCCATGCAATCTGAGATAGAATCCATGTATGAAAACAAAGTATGGACTTTGACTGACTTGCCCAATGATCCGCGAGCGATAGAAAACAAATGGATCTTTAAGAAGAAGACGGACGCGGATGGTAATGTCACCATCTATAAAGCTTGACTTGTCGCTAAGGGTTATCGGCAAGTTCAAGGGATTGACTACGATGAGACTTTCTCTCCTGTAGAGAAGCGTAAGTCCGTCCGAATCATGTTAGCAATTGCCGCATACTATGATTATGAGATATGGCAGATGGACGTCAAAACGGCATTCCTTAACGGTTATCTTAAGGAAGAGCTGTATATGATGCAGCCGGAAGGTTTTGTCGATCCTAAGAATGCTAACAAAGTATGCAAGCTCCAGCGATCCATTTATGGGCTGGTGCAAGCATCTCAGAGTTGGAACATTCGCTTTGATGAGATGATCAAAGCATTTGGGTTTATGCAGACTTATGGAGAAGCCTGCGTTTACAAGAAAGTAAGTGGGAGCTCTGTAGCATTTCTCATATTATATGTAGATGACATACTTTTGATGGGAAATGATATAGAATTCTTGGACAGCATTAAGGCCTACTTGAATAAGTGTTTTTCAATGAAGGACCTTGGAGAAGCTGCTTACATATTAGGCATCAAGATCTATAGGGATAGATCGAGATGCCTCATAGGTGTTTCACAAAGCACATACCTTGATAAGATTTTGAAGAAGTTCAAAATGGATCAGTCCAAGAAAGGGTTCTTGTCTGTATTGCAAGGTGTGAGATTGAGCTCGGCTCAATGCCCGACCGCGGCAGAAGATAAAGAAAAGATGAGTGTCATCCCCTATGCCTCAGCCATAGGATCTAGTATGTATGCCATGCTGTGTACCAGACCAGATGTAAACCTTGCCATAAGTTTGGTAGGTAGGTACCAAAGTAATCCCGGCAAGGAACATTGGACAGCGGTCAAGAATATCCTAAAGTACCTGAAAAGGACAAAGGACATGTTTCTCGTTTATGGAGGTGACGAAGAGCTCGTCGTAAAGGGTTGCGTCGACACTAGCTTCGACACAGATCTGGATGACTCTAAGTCACAAACCGAATACGTCTATATGTTGAATGGTGGGGCAGTAAGCTGGTGCAGCTGCAAGCAGAGCGTCGTGGCGGGATCTACTTGTGAAGCGGAGTACATGGCAGCCTCGGAGGCAGCGCATGAAGCAATTTGTGTGAAGGAGTTCATCACCAACCTAGGAGTCATACCCAATGCGTCGGGGCCGATCAAACTCTTCTGTGACAACACTGGAGCTATTGCACTTGCCAAGGAGCCCAGGTTTCACAAGAAGACCAGGCACATCAAGCATCGCTTCAACTCCATTCGTGAAAATGTTCAAGATGGAGACATAGAAATTTGCAAAGTACATACAGATCTGAATGTCGCAGATCCGTTGACTAAACCTCTTCCGCGAGCAAAACATGATCAACACCACAACTCTATGGGTGTTCGATTCATCACAATGTAACTAGATTATTGACTCTAGTGCAAGTGGGAGACTGTTGGAAATATGCCCTAGAGGAAATAATAAAAGGATTATTATTATATTTCTTTGTTCATGATAGTTGTATTTTATTCATGCTATAATTGTATTATCCAGAAATCGTAATACACGTGTGAATACTTCGACCACAACATGTCCCTAGTGAGCCTCTAGTTGACTAGCTCGTTGATCAACAGATAGTCATGGTTTCCTGACTATGGACATTGGATGTCGTTGATAACAGGGTCACATCATTAGGATAATGATGTGATGGACAAGACCCAATCCTAAGCATAGCACAAGATCGTGTAGTTCGTTTTGCTAGAGCTTTTCCAATGTCAAGTATCTCTTCCTTAGACCATGAGATCGTGTAACTCCCGAATACCGTAGAAGTGCTTTGGGTGTACCAAACGTCACAACGTAACTGGGTGACTATAAAGGTGCACTATAGGTATCTCCAAAAGTGTCTGTTGGGTTGACACGGATTGAGACTGGGATTTGTCACTCCGTATTACGGAGAGGTATCACTGGGCCCACTCGGTAGTGCATCATCATAATGAGCTCAAAGTGACCAAGTGTCTGGTCACGGGATCATGCATTACGGTATGAGTAAAGTGACTTGCCGGCAACGAGATTGAACGAGGTATTGGGATACCAATGATCGAATCTCGGGCAAGTAACATACCGTCTGACAAAGGGAATAGTATACGGGGTTGCTTGAATCCTCGACATCGTGGTTCATCCGATGAGATCATCGAGGAGTATGTGGGAGCCAACACGGGTATCCTGATCCCGCTGTTGGTTATTGACCGGAGAGCCGTCTTGGTCATGTCTGCATGTCTCCCAAACCCGTAGGGTCTACACACTTAAGGTTCGGTGACGCTAGAGTTGTATGAATATGAGTATGCAGCATACCGAAAGTTGTTCAGAGTCCCGTATGAGATCCCAAACGTCACGAGGAGTTCCGGAATGGTCCGGAGGTAAAGAATTATATATAGGATGTGCTGTTTCGGCCATCGGGAAAGTTTCGGGGTCCACCGGGTGGGGCCACCTATCCCGGAGGGCCCCGTGGGCTGAAGTGGGAGGGGAACCAGCCCCTAGTGGGCTGGTGCGCCCCCCCTTGGCCCCCCCTGCGCCTAGGGTTGAGAACCCTAGGGTGGGGGGCGCACCCCACTTGCCTTGGGGGGCACTCCACCCCCCTTGGCCGCCGCCCCCCCTTGGAGATCTCATCTCCAGGGTCGCCCCCCCTGGGGGCCAATATAAAGGAGGGGGAAGGGAGGGCAGCCGCACCTAAGTCTTGGCGCCTCCCTCCCCCTGCTACACATCTTCCTCCTCCCGCAGTAGCTTGGCGAAGCCCTGCGGGAGTCCTGCTGCATCCACCACCATGCCATTCTGCTGCTGGATCTTCATCAACCTCTCCTTCCCCCTTGCTGGATCAAGACGGAGGAGACGTCACGCTGACCGTACGTGTGTTGAACGCGGAGGTGCCGTCCGTTCGGCGCTAGGATCTCCGGTGATAGGATCACGACGAGAACGACTACCTCAACCCCGTTCTCTTGAACGCTTCCGCGCGTGATCTACAAGTGTTATGTAGATGCATCTCTCTCCTATCACTCATTGCTTAGATGAACTCATAGATGGATCTTGGTGAAGCCGTAGGTAATTTTTTTTCTGCAACGTTCCCCAACATGCATGCATAGTAGCATGCAGATCTTTGTGAAAGACTGATGGCTTGCCGGTCCACATGGGGCCAGAAGATGAAGACCCCTGATACGTCTCCGTCATATCTATAATTGTTGATTGTTCCATGCCAAAATTATTCAACTTTCATATACTTTTGGCAACTTTTTATATTATTTTTGGGACTGACATATTGATCTAGTGCCCAGTGCCAGTTCCTGGTTGTTGCATGTTTTATGTTTCACAGAAACCCAATATCAAACGGATTCCAAACGGGATAAAAACGGACGGAGAATTATTTTGGAATATTTGTGATTTTTGGGAGGAAGAATCAACGCGAGACGGTGCCTGAGGTGGCCACGAGGGTGGCCCACACCACCACTTTAAGTGGGCGCGCCCCTGACCCTCATGGGCCCCTCGTAAGGCGGTTGATGCTCTACTTTGGCCGCAAGATAGCTAATTTTTGGAAAAATATCTGGGTGAAGGTTTCAATCCAATCGGAATTACGGATCTCCGGATATAAAAGAAACGGTGCCAAGGCAGAATCCCAGAAGGCGGAAACAGAGAGAGACAGAGAGATAGATCCAATATCGAAGGGGCTCTCGCCCCTCCCACTCCATGGGAGACAAGGACCAAAGGGGAAACCCTTCTCCCATGTAGGGAGAAGGTCAAGGAAGAAGAAGAAGAAGGGGGGCTCTCTCCCCCTTGCTTCTGGTGGCGCCGGAACACCGCTGGAGGCCATCATCATCACCGCGATCTACACCAACACCTCTGCCATCTTCACCAACATCTCCATCACCTTCCCCCATCTATATTCAGCAGTCCACTCTCCCGCAATACCCTCTACTTGAACATGGTTCTTTATGCTTCATATTAATATCCAATGATGTGTTGCCATCCTATGATGTCTGAGCAGATTTTCTTTGTCCTATCGGTGATTGATGAATTGCTATGATTGGTTTGAGTTGCATGTTTTATTATTGGTGCTGTCCTATGGTGCTCTCCATGTCGCGCAAGCGTGAGGGATCCCCGCTGTAGGGTTTGCAATATGTTCATGATTTGCTTATGATGGTTGGCGTGAGTGATAGAAGCACAGACCCGAGTAAGTAGGTTGTTTGCGTATGGGATAAAGGGGACTTGATACTTTAATGCTATGGTTGGGTTTTTACCTTAATTATCTTTAGTAGTTGCGGATGCTTGCTAGAGTTCCAATCATAAGTGGATAAGATCCAAGAAGAGAAAGTATGTTAGCTTATGCCTCTCCCTCAAATAAAATTGCAATAGTGATTACCGATCTAGTAAAGTAGTCAATTTCTTAGGGGCAATTTCACAACTCCTACCACCACTTTTCCACACTCGCTATATTTACTTTATTGCATCTTTATCTAAACAGCCCCTACTTTTTATTTACACGTTCTTTATATTCTTGAAAACCTATCCAACAACACCTACAAAGTACTTCTAGCTTCATACTTGTTCTAGGTAAAGCGAACACTAAGCGTGCGTAGAGTCATATCAGTGGCAGATAGGACTTGAGAGAGTATTTGTTCTACCTTTAGCTTGTCGTTGGGTTCGACACACTTACTTATCGAAAGAGGCTACAATTGTCCCCTACACTTGTGGGTTATCAAGAGCTTTTTCGGCACCGCTGCCGGGGAGTCATAGCGTGGGGTGAATATTCTCGTGTGTGCTTGTTTTCTTTATCAGTAAGTAATTTTTATTTGCTGTTCTAAGTTGTTCTCTATCTTTAGATATGGATATGGAACACGAAATACCAAAAAAATTAGGTGTACTTTCTACTCATGGAGATGGGGAACCTCCTAAAACCCTTGATGCTCGTTATGTGAAAGAAATTATGTACTACTTTGATAATCCTGAGAAAACCCCGTTCAATTATGTTATGGGAGACATGTTGGATCAACGTGAATACTTTAGGGATTATCGCTTGACAAAAAAGGGAAACTATTATGGGATCAAATTTATATGTTATATTGGTATGCTAGGAAACTATGCTTGAGATATGATTATACTTGTTTCTCTAGGATGAAGGCTCCACACCTTCCCTTTTCATGCAAATTTAATGATGATAAAACCTTGGCTTCTTATGCTAATGGTATATATGATTACTATGATGTGGAACAAATAGAAGAATTTGTTGCTTTTCTGGGTGCTTATGAGATTGAATCTGTGTTTAAAGAGTTTGACCATTTTGATGATTCAGTTTATAGACCAGAAATTTTTGCTATACTTAAATATTGTTATGAGAATTATGAATACAATTCCAATATTGATGCATTTATTGAGAAAGTCTTCGCTGTCCAAGAAGAGACTAATATTTTGCAGGAAGCTATGGAAGAAGATATTGATGAAACTATGAGCTCATTGGATGAAAAAGATGATGAGGAGAGCGAAGAACAAAAGGAGGAAGAGCGGATTACCTACCCGTGCCCACCTTCTAATGAGAGTAACTCTTCAACTCATACATTATTTAATTCCCCTTCGTGCTTACCGAAGGATGAGTGCTATGATAATTGTTGTGATCCCGTTGATTCTCTTGAAATATCCCTTTTTGATGATGCTTGCTATACTTGTGGCCAAAATGCCAATATGAATGATGCTTGTGGAGATGAACTTGCTATAGTTCCTTTTGTTAAACATGAAATTGTTGCTATTGCACCCACACATGATAGTCCTATTATCTTTTTGAATTCTCCCTACTACACTGTATCGAAGAAGTTTGTGCTTATTAAGGATTATATTGATGGGTTGCCTTTTACCATTGCACATGATACTTTTGATGAATGTGATATGCATGTGCTTGCTGCTCCTACTTGCAATTATTATGAGAGAGGAACTATATCTCCACCTCTCTATGTTTCCAATATGATAAAATTGCAAGAAACTGCTTACACTATGCATTGGCCTTTACTATGTGTGCATGAATTGTTCTTTTATGACATGCCGATGCATAGGAAGAGAGTTAGACTTCGTTGTTGCTTGATATATGTTACTTTGTTCTCACTACTAAATTACAAATCATTGTTAATTAAAATTGGCTTTGATATACCTTGGGATCCGGATGGATCCATTACTCGAGCACTTTATGCCTACCTTAATGGCTTTAAAAAAGCGCTGACAGGGAGACAACCCGGAAGTTTTAGAGAGTCATTTATTTATGTTGAGTGCTTTTATATAGTCTAAAAACAAAAAATAAAGAGGGGAACCCAAAACTTTTCAAAAAGGAAAGTGAAAGTAAGAGAGACAAGCATTGTTGAAGCGGGAGAGCTCCTTGAACTTTGTTCATGCTCACGGAAACATTGTGAATCTTGATTACAGAAACTTTTCATCAAAAATAATTATCCCCTTGTACAATTCCATTGTATTATAAAAATAATGTGCCAAGGTTTGCCTTTAGGATGTTTACAATGCTTGTTGGTTTGTACGGTGCAGGACAGAACCTTTGGCTGTAATGCGCGATTTTACATTTTTTTACTGGAACATCGAATGGTTCTGATTCTTTTTGCACTGTCTTTCTGTACAAATTGTTTATTTTTAATAATTTTGGTAGAATTTCTGGGGTACCAGAAGTATGGTAAATGATCAGATTTCTTCTGACCGTTCTGTTTTTGACAGATTCTGTTTTTGATGCATAGTTTGCTTGTTTTGATGAATCTATCAATTTATATCAGTGGATTAAGCCATGGAAAAGTTATATTACAGTAGAAACAATGCAAAAAAATAATATGAATTGGTTTGCAACAGTACCTAGAGTAGTGATTAGCTTTATTATACTAACGGATCTTACCGAGTTTTCTGTTGAAGTTTTGTGTGGATGAAGTGTTTGATCGAGGAGGTCTCGATATGAGGAAAAGGAAGAGAGGCAAGAGCTCAAGCTTGGGGATGTCCAAGGCACCCCAAGTAAATATTCAAGGAGACCCAAGCGTGTAAGCTTGGGGATGCCCCGGAAGGCATCCCCTCTTTCTTCAAGTACCGGTATGTTTTCGGATTCGTTTCGTTCATGCGATATGTGCAAGTCTTGGAGCGTCTTTTGCATTTAGTTTTCACTTTTATTTTATGCACCATGATGTTATGAGATAATCCTTGGTTGATATACAGAATTCTCATTGCACTTCACTTAAATCTTTTGAGTATGGCTTTATAGAATGCTTCATGTGCTTCACTTATATCATTTTGAAGTTTTGATTGCCTGTTTCTTCATAGAAAACCGCCATTTGTAGAATGCTCTTTTGCTTCGCTTATATTTGTTAGAGCATGGGCATATCTTTTGTATAAAGAATTAAACTCTCGTGCTTCACTTATATCTATTTAGAGAGATGACAGGAATAGGTCATTCACATGGTTAGTCATAAAATCCTACATAAAACTTGTAGATCACTGAATATGATATGTTTGATTCCTTGCAATAGTTTTGCGATATAGAGATGATAATATGTGGGAGGTTCTAGTAGATGGTTGTGTTTAGTAAGGATATTGGTGTTAATGTTTGTGATTCCCGTAGCATGCACGTATGGTAAAAGTTGTGTGACAGACTTGTTGCATGGGGTGCTCTTTTAATTGTCTTCCTAATGTGTGGAGGTCGGGATCGCGCGATGGTTAACTCGTATGGACCCTTCACCTAGGAGCATGCGTAGTAGTACTTTGCTTCAAGGGCAAGTAGTCTTTTGCAATAAGTATATGAGTTCTTTATGACTAATGTGAGTCCATGGATTATACGCACTCTCACCCTTCCACATTGCTAGCCTTTATTATGCCGCGTAACTTTCGCCAGTATCTTGCACCCATTATTTACCTTCATCAAATAGCCACCATACCTACCTACTATGGCATTTCCATAGCAATTCCAAGATATATTGCCATGCAACTTCCATCATCATCATATACATGACTTGAGCATTCATTGTCATATTGCCTTGCATGATCGTAAGATAGCTAGCAAGATGTTATCATGGCTTGTCCAATTTTTGATATCTATGCTACGCTAGATCATTGCACACCCCGGTACACCACTGGAGGCATTCATATAGAGTCATATCTTTGTTCTAGATATCGAGTTGTAATATTGAGTTGTAAGTAAATAAAAGTGTGATGATCATCATTATTAGAGCATTGCCCAAGTGAGGAAAGGATGATGGAGACTATGATTCCCCCATAAGTCGGGATGAGACTCTGGACTTTATGAAAAATAAAAGAGGCCAAAGAAGCCCCCCAAAAAAGAGGCCAAAGAAGCCCACCAAAAAAATAAAAATAAAAAAGGAGAAAATAAAATAAAAAATGAGAGAAAAAGAGAGAAGGGGCAATGTTACTATCCTTTTAGCACACGTGTGCTTCAAAATAGCACCATGTTCTTCATATAGAGAGTCTCTCGAGTTATCACTTTCATATACTAGCAGGAATTTTCATTATAGAATTTGGCTTGTATATTCCGATGATGGGCTTCCTCAAATGCCCGAGGTATTCATGAGCAAGCAAGTTGGATGCACACCCACTTAGTTTCTAGTTTGAGCTTTCATACACTTATAGCTCTTAGTGCATCCATTGCATGGCAATCCCTACTCCTTGCATTGACATCAATTGATGGGCATCTCCATAGCCCGTTGATTAGCCGCATCGATGTGAGACTTTCTCCCTTTTTGTCTTCTCCACATAAACCTCCACCATCATACTCTATTCCACCCATAGTGCTAGATCCATGGCTTGCGCTCATGTATTGCGTGAGGGTTGAAAAGGCTGAAGCGCGTTAAAAAGTATGAACCAATTGCTTGGATGAAACCGGGGTTGTGCATGATGGGAGTATTTTGCGTGATGAAAATGAAGCATGGCCAAACTATATGATTTTGTAGGGATAGCATTCTTTAGCATTGATATTTTGAAAGACATGATTGTTTGTTGGGATGCCCTAAGTATTATTGTTTTTATGTCAAATGATAGACTATTGCCTTGAATCACTCGTGTCTTAATATTCATGCCATGATTAGATTACATGATCAAGATTATGCTAGGTAGCATTCCACATCAAAAATTATCTTTTTTTATCATTTACCTACTCGAGGACGAGCAGGAATTAAGCTTGGGGATGCTGATACATCTCCATCGTATCTATAATTTTTGATTGTTCCATGCCAATATTATTCAACTTTCATATACTTTTGGCAACTTTTTATATTATTTTTGGGACTAACATATTGATCCAGTGCCCCGTGCCAGTTCCTGTTTGTTGCATATTTTATGTTTCGCAGAAACCCAATATCAAATGGAGTCCAAACGGGATAAAAACGGACGGAGAATTATTTTGGAATATTTGTGATTTTTGAGAGGAAGAATCAACGCGAGACGGTGACCGAGGTGGCCACGAGTGTGGCCCACGCCACCACTTTAAATGGGCACGCCCCTGACCCTCATGGGCATCTAGTAAGGCGGTTGATGCTCTACTTTGGCCGCAAGAAAGCTAATTTTTGGAAAAATATATGGGCGAAGGTTTCAATCCAATCAGAGTTATAGATCTCCGGATATAAAAGAAACGGTGCCAGGGCAGAATCCCAGAACGCAGAAACAGAGAGATAGATCCAATCTCGGAGGGGCTCTCGCCCCTCCCACGCCATGGGAGCCAAGGACCAGAGGGGAAACCCTTCTCCCATCTAGGGAGAAGGTCAAGGAAGAAGAAGAAGAAGGGGGGCTCTCTCCCCTTGCTTCCTGCGGCGCCGGAACGCCGCCGGAGGCCATCATCATCACCACGATCTACACCAAAACCTCCGCCATCTTGAACAACATCTCCATCAACTTCCCCCATCTATATTCAGCGGTCCACTCTCCCACAACCCGCTATACCCTCGACTTGAACATGGTGCTTTATGCATCATATTATTATCCAATGATGTGTTGCCATCCTATGATGTCTGAGTAGATTTTCGTTGTCCTATCGGTGATTGATGAATTGCTATGATTGGTTTGAGTTGCATGTTTTATTATTGGTGCTTTCCTATGGTGCTCTCCGTGTCGCGCATGCGTGAGGGATCCCCACTGTAGGGTTTGCAATATGTTCATGATTTGCTTATGGTGGGTGGCGTGAGTGACAGAAGCAGAGACCCGAGTAAGTAGGTTGTTTGCGTATGGGATAAAGGGGACTTGATACTTTGATGCTATGGTTGGGTTTTTACCTTAATGATCTTTAGTAGTTGCGGATGCTTGCTAGAGTTCCAATCATAAGTGCATATGATCCAAGAAGAGAAAGTATGTTAGCTTATGCCTCTCCCTCAGATAAAATTGCAATTGTGATTACCGGTCTAGTAAAGTAGTCAATTGCTTAGGGGCAATTTCATGACTCCTACCACCACTTTTCCACAGTCGCTATATTTACTTTATTGCATCTTTATCTAAACAACCCCTACTTTTTATTTACACGTTCATTATATTCTTGCAAACCTATCCAACAACACCTACAAAGTACTTATAGTTTCATACTTGTTCTAGGAAAAGCGAACACTAAGCGTGCGTAGAGTCGTATCAGTGGCAGATAGGACTTGAGAGGGTATTTGTTCTACCTTTAGCTCCTCGTTGGGTTCGACACTCTTACTTATCAAAAGAGGCTACAATTATCCACTACACTTGTGGGTTATCAACCCCCCAGCAAGACCCTTGTCCGGGACGACCGCGAGGCCCCCGACAAGCCTAGCCAGGGACGATTGCGGGGCCGCGGCTAGGCCCGCGCCCTACAAGGTTTTGCCACCTCACCACCACTCCAGTGCGACGACCAGCTTGCCAACTAGGTAGACGCCTGTGTGGCGACATGCAGATCTTCGTGGAGGCTCTGCCACCACGCCAACATAGCAGCTAGCTAGCTAGTGTGGCACTGCATGCCTCGTCAGCCTAGACGCATGTCAAGGCAAGGAAGGGCGGCGACAGATGAGACGGCTTCTGCTGCCGTCCCTGATAAAGTAAGAGGGCACATAGGCAACGCATTAAATGTGTTTGTCCTACGATGCCGAGCGATAAGCTCATACACTGTAGCTTGCTTTCCACCTCTTGTGTGCCACTGTGGGAACCCCTTTGACATATAAAAGGAGGACCGAGGCATATTGAGAGGGGATTCAGACTTTTTGGACTGGGCATGCACCGCAACTAGTTCAAGAGCTCAAGAACACAGAATATACACATAAGCAGGGCTAGGGTATTACGCACCAGTGCGGCCCGAACCTAGGTAAAAATCACCTCGCGCTAATCGCCAAACTCGCTCTTCGTGCAACTCTCTCCCCGCCAACCATAGAAGGGATCACCCCTGATCCCATAGGTGTTCGTTTCCCCGACATCTTTGGCGCACCAGGTAGGGGCAGAAGTTGTGAGAATATGGTCTAGTAGTTAGTGCAGCAGTTTCCTCATCGCCATGGCTCTGAAGAAGAAGATGATCGCAGCGGTCGGTTCGTCTAGAGCCGCTCCGCCCGTGCCAGCATGAACAGGCAATGTGGCAGACGGTGATGGCGAAGGAGATCAAGATCGTCCATGCCACCCTGATACGAGAAGCCAGGCGAGCAGCGTCGTCCGCAGCAGCGACGATGGTCCGTATGCCGTCGCGTGCAAGGATGGAGCCATGCTACCTACGGGTGGCGCGGGGACCTCCAACGGCAGAAAGATGACCCTGCCAGTGCACGCGCCATGGTCCTCTCATCTCGTGGACGATGAATAGCACCGCGATGTTGAGGACCCCAGGCGTCGCTATGGCAATAGCCCTCAGCATCACTCTCAAGACGCGTAGGGCCGACATGCACGCGATGATGCTGGCGAAAAAGGCATGCGACCGTGGAATCATGATGGAACTCCTTCTAACATAGTTTGAAGTCCGAGTTCCTCCCATTCCTCATGCCTGTCGCTGCCACTGACACGAGCAGAAGCATTGGCACGAGCGCAACTACTCCTTGACTTTCCTCCTGCTGTGGAGAAGCAAGAAGAGTGGTGGGCTGCCATCCAAAGCCTTAGTGGCCACGCCAACAGGGATGGCCACAGGGAAGCAAGTCCTTCAAGGCACCAGACCAATAAGCCGTCGCGTGTTGACAGTGGAAGGGTTGGAGGCGCCGCAACCACGGTGCACTCCCCTCCACCACGGCTAGCCCGTCGGGTTGACGCCCGTGATAACGTGTCCACGACATCGTCTGACCCACGAGCGCGTTGTGGCCAATGTCAAGTTTTTCAGGAGCGGCTCAAGGAAAACGCACGTACCACTATTGAGCAGCGATGGGAGCCGCGTCACCAATCTGATAGGCGTGCTGGGCCTACTGCATACAGGCCTGCGTCGGGGGAAGCTGGTGACTTGCCCTATGCAATAACATGTCTAGCGTTCACCCGTGAGCTGCGGCAGTTCCAGTGGCCCACCAGCCGCATGTTCAAACCAAAGGTCCCGGAGAAGTACGATGGCTAGACGCATTCGTCTGAATTCCTGAGGGTTTACACCATCGCGATGCAAGCTACCGGAGCACGAGACGACAAGGTACTCACCAACTATTTCCCGTTGGCGCTCAAGCCCAATGTCAGGTCATGGTTGATGCACTTGACGATAGATTCCATCTCCTCTTGGTCGGATCTATGCCACGAGTTTGTTGGTGCCTTTACGGGTGGCCACGTAGCTGTTGGCCAGGCAAGTGATCTACATGTGATCCCTTAGAGGGACGGCGAATGCTTGCACAAATACATACAAAGATTCAGCCATATGCAGTACAACACCCCCGATGTCCATCCCGCCGCTGTCATCAGTGCGTTCCATCAAAACATGCGCGATCGTAAGATGCGTGAAGAGCTGGAGATGAACAAGGTTGCAGATGTTGCCGAACTGTATGTTCTGGCCGACAGATGTGCCCGAGCTGAGGAAGGAAGAAAGTACCCCGGCGAAGATGCCGATGTGGGAAGTGACTCTAAGGATGAAGATGTCGTCCCCCCGTCAAAGAAGGGCCGACGACGCAACAGGAAGCGCAAGGGCAAGACCGTGCTTTCCATCGAGGAATCCAACGACCCCGGCACCGCTATGAAGGCCAAGGTTTTCTACCCTGGCAAGGAGATTGCCGGGTGCGATGCCTGCCAGGCTTTGGCAGCTACCAGCAAGTTAGAGGGCTCCAACAAGCAGTATTGCAAGATTCACCGGACCAAGGGCCACGACCTCCAAAACTGCTGCCAAGTTGAGCAGCTGATGGAGAGGCAGAGGGCTGAGTACGAGAGACGAGACAAAGAGAAGGGCCAAGATGGTGCTGAGGGATCCGGTAAGAAGCGCGGAGGCCGAGGAGGTCGCCGCGACAAGGAGAAGCAACAAGAGAGGCCTTCCCAAGGCTGCGACAAGAAAGAGGAGGATGACGATCATGATGATGATGACAAGTCCACCGAGCATGAGTTTCAAAAGGCGACAAAGGTCATGTGTGTTGACAGAGTTGTCTCATTGAATTCTTCCCACTACCCACTTAAACAGTAGGCACGTGAGATTAGTGTGATGGAATCGATGGTCGACGCCCAGAAGCCACTAAAGTGGTCCCACATGCCTATCATTTCGACACCGAGGATCACCCTGATCGCACAATCGCGGTCGGGTGTTTGCTATTGTTGGTCTCACCAACGATACGCAACCTCAAGGTGACGAAAATGTTAGTTGATGGTGGGGTCGGTCTGAACTTGATCATGCCTAACATGATCAAGAGGCTGCAGATCCCTGATGAAGATCTCGAGGAAACAGAAACGTTCCAAGGGATAAACCCAGGGAGAAGCCAGCCCAAGGGAAAGGTCACACTACCAGTTACATTTGGTAGCAACCTAAATTACAGGACAGAGAAGATCGTTTTTGAAGTCGCCAAGATCCCGTTGGCATATAACGGGATCCTTGGTCGTCCGACACTAGCCGAGTTCATGGCAGCGCCACACTACGCGTAGACCAAGTTGAAGATGCCCGGCCCAATGAGCATCATCACTGTCAGCTGCGATAAAAGGGATGCGCTCATTTGTGCCGACCAACTCTACCATGAAGCAGTTGCAGCGTCCACCGCCAAGATACTTTCTCCCACCGTCGAGAA
Source organism: Triticum dicoccoides (assembly GCF_002162155.2). Taxonomy (NCBI): domain Eukaryota; kingdom Viridiplantae; phylum Streptophyta; class Magnoliopsida; order Poales; family Poaceae; genus Triticum; species Triticum dicoccoides. The sequence goes on along the minus strand of NC_041381.1, from coordinate 259,923,755 downwards.
GAAGACCAGCAAGCCTTTGGCCACCGACAAGACTCCTGGCTCCGGCAAGGGCTCCTACACTCACTCCGGCAAATGTGCCTCTTCGGAGTGCTGCGTTCCCGCTGAGAACGTGCTAGAGAGCTCTACCGGCAAGACCAAGAAGTCCAAGGCGGCCCCACCAGAAACCAATAAATTACCCGTCAAGGAGGATGGCACGGGCGGAGCTTTTGCCATAAGCTCCACCGTTGACAGCAAATAGGAAAGCGCGCTCGTCCCCTTCCTGCGGGCGAATGTCGATGTGTTCCCATGGCAAGCATCCGACATCCCTGGCGTTCCTAGGGAGGTGATTGAGCACCACATTCCTGTCTTTCCCCATGTGTGGCCTGTCAAGTAGAAGGTCAGAAAGAAAGATTTGGAGCGACAAGATTTCATGATATAGGAGATCAGGAAGTTGGAAGCAGCAGGCTTGGTCAAGGGAGTACTCCACCCGACATGGTTGGCCAAACCAGTGCGTAAGGTGAATGAGAAATGGAGGTTGTGTATGACTATACTGATATCAATAAAGCCTGTCCAAATGATCCTTTCCTGTTGGCATGCATCGACCAGATAGTGGACTCCACTGCCGGGTGCGACCTGCTGTCGTTCCTTGACGCCTAGTCAGGATACCATCAGATCTTTATGAAGAAGGAAGATGAAGAGAAGACCGTGTTCATCACCCCATGTGGCACGTACTATTTTGTACGAATGCCTTTCCGGTTGAAAAGCGATGGTTCAACATTCGCCCAAGCCATCCAAATTGGTTTTGAGCCCCAGCTACATAGAAATCAGGAAGCTTATATGGACGATATAGTAGTCAAAACCAAGGACAAGGCCACACTCATGCAGGATCTAGAGGAAACCTTTTCAAATTTGCGCAAGATCAACCTCAAGCTCAACACAGAGATGTGTGTGTTCGGTGTCCCATCTGGCAAACTTGTTGGGTTCTTGGTGTCTCAACACGGAATCGAAGCGAATCCTGACAAGATCAAAGCGATTGATTAGATTGAGGTGCGCAGACGAGTCAAGGATGTCCATAGGCTTGCTGGTTGAGTTGCCGCCCTGAGTAGGTTCATTTCTAAATCTGCTAAGCGCGCCCTCCCCTTTTTCAAGATTTTGAAAAAGGCGGGTCCAATGAAATGGACTCCGAAGGTAGAGGCAGCGCTGCAAGATTTGAAGAGGTACCTCTCCTCTACGCCAATACTAGTCGCGCCCAAACCACAAGAGCCGTTGCTGCTATATTTAGCAACAACGAATCAAGTGGTCAGTGTTGCGCTAGTGGTGCAGAGAGAAGTTGAGGAAGTGGCAATGGCACCGGCGAAGCCATCGGATGAGGAGCCGGGGTCGGTAGGGCCCAATGCCGGCAAGGCAGAACCCTCGGCAAAGCCCGGTCCCGACAAGACAGAGTCTGCGCAAGTGAGCGAAGTAAGACAGAAGAAGAAGGTAATGCAGCACCCAGTCTATTTTGTCAGCTCCCTCTTTCAGGGGCTATATCAAGGTATTCCGGTATGTAGAAGCTCCTTTTCAGCCTTCTTATGGCCTCAAGAAAGCTGCATCACAATTTCCAAGCACATGAGATCATCATTGTCACTTGCGTCCCGTTGCACCGAATCTTGCACAACCCGGATGCAACCGGGAGGATTGTGGAGTGGGCGTTGGAACTGTCAAGCTTGGGCCTCAAGTTTGAAAGCACGTCGACGATCAAGAGTAGAGCCTTGGCAGAGTTCATAGCAGAATGGACCTCCATGCCCGACGAAGAAGTTCAAAAGACTACTTTTCCCAGCAAGGATGCGAGTAGTCATTGGATTATGTACTTTGATGGGGCTTTCTCGCTGCAAGGTGCTGGTGCCGGTGTGCTACTCTTCGCGCCCACCGGAGAGCGCCTCAAGTTCGTAGTCCAGATGCATTTTCCCCGGGAAAGGTCGACAAACAACACTGTAGAGTACAAGGGGCTGCTTGCCGGTCTCAGGATCACGGAGGAACTTGGAATCAGGAAGCTCATCATCCGAGGTGATTCACATCTTGTCGTTAAACAAGTCAACAAGGATTATCAGAGCCAGTTGACGGAGGCCTACGTGGATGAAGTGAGGAAGTTGGAGGAGCGCTTTAATGGTCTGCAAGCAGAGCATGTTCGTCGAGCAGAGAACAGAATTGTTGATGACTTGTCAAAACACGCTGCCCTCAAGTTGCCTGTGGAACCAGGTACCTTTGTGCTTCAATTAACCCACCATCCATTGAACCATACGCAGGGTAGAACAAGTGATGGAAAGCGGGCCCTGACAAGTACTTTCCCGCTGAGCTCCTAGGAATCGCCGGCAAGGAAGTTGCCTGGTAACCCAAGCTTGCCGGGGAGCAGCAGCCCCCGGCGGGTCCCAAACCCTTGCCCTAGAGACAGCTTCCCCCATGGCAGAAGACATGCCTTTAGTCCTTGCAGTCGAGCCTCAGGATCCAGCATGGGCACAACATATTGTTAGGTTCCTCCAAACAGGGGAGCTCCCTAAAGAGCAGGAAGAAGCGGAAAAAGTAGCCCATTGGGCCAGCATGTACCAGCTTGTGGATGATGTCCTATACGGAAGGAGACCGAATGGTGTGAAATTGAAGTGTTTTCCTCAGGAGGGCGGACTAGAGCTATTGGCAGAGATACACAAAGGCATATGTGGCTCCCACATAGGGTCAAGAGCCCTTGCTGGCAAAGCATTCCAGCAAGGTTTCTTCTAGCCCACGGCTCTCCAGGATGCAACTGCACTAGTAACCAAGTGTGAAGCATGCCAGTTCCATTCAAAGAAGCTTCATCAACCAGCCCAGGCTCTTCAAACAATCCCTCTTTCCGGGCCATTTCGGTCTGGGGGCTCGACATACTGGGCCCCTTTCCCCGTGCTGCCGGGGGCTTTGAGTACTTGTACGTTGTGATTGACAAGTTCACAAAGTGGCTAGAAGTAGAGCCAGTGAAAAAGGTGACAACACAGTCAGCCGTCAAGTTCTTCAAGGGACTCGTTTGCCGTTTTGGTGTGCCAAACAGAGTCATCACCAACAATGGCACACAGTACACGAGCCGCACCTTCATGCAGTATATCCAAGACCATGGCAACAAAGTTTCCTTTGCTTCTGTTGCTCACCCAAGATGCAACGGCTAGGCAGAAAGGGCAAATGCTGAAGTGTTGCGAGGCCTCAAAACAAGAACTTTCGAGAAGCTACGCAAGTTTGGAAGACGCTCGATTGATAAATTGCCAACGGTTCTTTGGTCACTCAGAACGACACCAAATCGAGCCACTGGCCAGACACCCTTTGCCCTGGTATATGGGGCAGAAGCAGTTCTCCCCACATAACTCATATATGGGTCACCTCGAGTGCTCGCTTATGATGAGCTTGAGCAAGAGCAGTTGCGCCAAGATGATACAATGCTCCTCGAGGAAGATCTTCTTCAGGCTGTTGTGCGAGCCGCTCGCTACCAGCAAGCCTTGCGCTACTACCATAGCCACTAGGTTCATGCCCGAAGCCTTGAGGAAGGCGACCTTGTTCTTCGGCGTGTTCAGTCCGACAAGAATTCAAACAAGTTGACGCCAAAGTGGGAAGGCCCTTATTGGGTAGTACCAGTCACCAGGCCCGTCGCAATCCGCTTGGAGACTGAAGATGGCATTCCGGTGAGCAACTCTTGGAATATCGAACATCTTCGCAAGTTTTACCCGTAGGGCACGGTTGCCGGGAGCCTCGGCAACCCTCTTTAGTACTAGCCTTGCCAGCAAGGCATGTTACCCTATGTACAAAGCCAGGTGCAGACCCTGTGTGCATTCAAATAACTTTTAGTATCTATAGTTTCATGTGATTTCCATGTTTTATGTATATACGTACATGCATGCTTATCTACGATATCATACTGCCTTTGATTCCAGCAAATACTAATTTACCGCTAAGGGTCATTGCTCATATCCTCTCTTCTTCCTAGCCACAGTAAATACACTCGGTTTTGCTGTTCCTGTCATGGACTTGGCTCCGATGAGAAGTTGAGAAGACTGCCCGACACGTCGTCCCCGGCAAACCAAATAGATAAAGTTCACCTCTTGTCCATTTGTTTTCGTAACCTGTGACTTGTGCATTAGAAAACCTCGCCACTTTTTTTAGACTCAGGTACTCTCATTTCTGCCCCGAACGCTACTTCGGTCAGAATGGTTGCAGCAGCCTTTGATAAAAAATAGATTGGCAGGGGGCTAGGCCCTTTATCTGTAACCCGGCAGATGTGATTCTCCGGCAGGCACAGAGGGTACCAGCAAGGTAGCTTGCTGGGAAAACACATTTATTTTAATGAAGGAGGCGTTCGCCTCTACATGGACATATACGTGCATGGGTTCCCGACAAAGCTCACCTTTTTCATTGATATGCTCATGCAAGTACAAATGTTACAGAACATAAGCATGGACTCGTGTGATTACATTATCTAGAAAGTTAAAGATTTGGCAAGTGCCTACAAACTGAAAGAAGATAAGTGCCCCGTAATTCCCATTCTTAACCTTTTCCTCCCCAGGTGCAGCAAGTGAAGGCGGAGACGGGCATGGGGAACGCGTCGATGGACAGCTTGGCAGGGTAGACCGTCGAACACCGACACCAGAGCCAGCAGGGCGCAATCCCCGGCAAGGTGTGTTGTTGGGTGAGGAGGCGGAGCAGATGATGGTGCTGCCACTAATGGTTAGCTGAAGTCGGAGTCACCATCCTCCCGCCTACTGTCGTCTTCATCGCTGGTGCTGTCCTCCTCGTCACTGTCGCTCGAGGAGGAGCTTTCGTCTTCAGTGGAACTCTCTGCATAGCACCCTAAGCGGGTTCCTGAGCTCCCGAAGACCTTGATAGAGAGAAGGCCCCTCCGACAAGCTGTGGGCGCGTGCAAAAGTTTTCCACCCATGGCGAAGATACATGACATGAGGGGCGGGGAAGTCAACGTCGACCCACATGCTGTAGTTCCCGCAACCCCTCATGTGTAGCCTCAAAGCCTGTAGCGGATCCTACTCCATCACCTGGGCGAACGGGGTAGGGAGGCGGAGATGGCCGCATACACGCTTGTACAACCTGATGAAGAACTCGCGGAGCTGGTCCCCGATGTGGCCCTCCATTGGAGGAGGGGCCACTAGTGGAAGCGCAGTCGGTGCGCCGCCCCGTCCTCCTATTCCTCGAGCACCGCGGCGACCTCGGCCTTGTACCCTTCCTCTCCGCCTCACAGCGGGCTCCGTCACCGAGAGTTCTGGAGGAGGGGGAACGAACTGTCGAGAAGAAGCCCTCATTGCCGCCATCAAAGCACAAGCACACCCTCTCACCATGGCGAATGGAAGAAAAATACTAAGCAGAAGGAGGAGAAGAAGGCGAGTGTGGAAAGGCACTGTTCCTCTCCCTTTTTATAGAAGGGCAGGGCCAAGGCCTGACCTCCCAGCCCAAGGGGCGGCCGCCCCGCTCGACCAATGCAGCCACCTGAAGCGCAGGGAATCGGGACCGACCCGCTGCCCCAATCAGCGACGCCTGGTTTCCAGCCTCGGCGTTAATGCCCATGCCCTCCGCATCCATCGCCTGCCCTTCCTAAGGCATGGGGGACATGTGGTGAGCGAGTGAGAGGCATAAAGACAAGTGGGGTGACCGTTTTCCACCCCGTGATCGTGGGGTGCGGCGCCATGCTGGCCACGACCCAAGTCCACATAGTAAATGAGTAGCGCCCCTACGAATTCCTCTTTTTTATGAGGGAAATGCGGGATGCCTCTTTACTATCCGCTGCGAGATGATGCAAGCGTGCTGCAGCCATCCCACGCACGACCCCCACGTCACGCACTCGACGCGGATCATGGGGAAGTGCAACTGGTGAGAAGATCATGGAAGTTAAGTCTCTGCCACACATGCCCGCGCACTGCTTTGGGCCTGGCCGAACTACGCATAGCGCTTATGTGTGGCCTAGGCCCGGGGGGCTCCTGTCGGTGTACAAAACTATGGGCTCTTCTGTACCCCTTACTTGTGCACGGGAAGTTGTAGCAATGCCCATGGCAGTGCCTGGTAGGGCAGCAGAAGACAAAACACAAGACTATCAAGATAGCAATCAAGTCGGAGAACAAAGAGCAAAGGACAAGCTAGACCTTCCCCGGCAACATCCTTGCCGGGGTAGCTTGCGTAGCCCTGGCAAGCTCCTTGCCGGGCGACCTGCAAAGCACCAGCAAGGCCATCACCCTTGAGACTGAGAGCTTTGGCACCATCGACAACGTCAAAGCCAAGACTTGGGAATGCATGCATAGTAGCATGCAGATCTTTGTGAAGACTGATGGTTTGTGGGTCGATGTGGGTCCATAAGACAAAGACCCCGAGCAAGACCCTTGCCGGGGACGACCGCGAGGCCCACGTCAATCCTTGCCGGGGATGATTGCGGGGCCTCGGCCAGGCCCGCGCCCGACAAGGTTTTTCCACCTCACCACCACTCCAGTGCGATGACCGGCTTGCCAACTAGGCAAACACGTGCGTGGCGGCATGCAGATCTTCGTGGAGGCTCTACCACTGCGCCAACACAGCAGCTAGCTAGCCAGCACGGCATTGCATGCCTTGTCAGCTTGGACGCGTGTCAAGGCAAGGAAGGGCGAGCGACGGATGTGAAGGCTTCTGCTGCCATCCCCGATAAAGTAATTGGGCACGTAGGCAGCGCATTAAATGCGTTTGTCCTACGATGTCGAGCGATAAGCTCATACACTGTAGCTTCCTTTCCACCTCCCGTGTGCCACTATGGCAACCCCTTGGACAAATAAAAGGAGGCCCGAGGTGTACTGAGAGGGGATTCAGACTTTTTGGACTGGGCATGCACCGCAGCTAGTTCAAGAGCTCAAGAACACAGAATATACACACAAGCAGGACTAGGGTATTATGCACTAGTTCCGCCCGAACCTGGGTAAAAATTGCCTCGTGCTCATCACCAGACCCGCTCTTCGTGCAACTCACTCCCCGCCAACAGTAGAAGGGATCACCCCAGATCCCATAGGTGTTTGTTTCCCCGACATACCCATTAATGGCCCATTATTCCATTGAGCTGTTTCCATCCCATGTTATCTTTTGGCCTTCTCAGGGCCCATTTATTCTTGGGCTGATTTGCAGTTAGATTACTTATGGTCCATTACTGTCCTGTTCCAGTTATGGGCCAAATTTAGCCCGTGGTTAAAGTCAGCCCGTTTGTGGCCCGTTAATCCGTTGGGCCGTTTTCATAGCATCATCAAATACGGTCGATTAACGATGGCCCGTTATGGTTGGCCCATGAACAGATGATTCCAACTCTAGCCTGTTTACGACCCATAATGCGGCCCGCTATTGTCCCATGTTTGTCCAATCGATCATACCGGCCGTAGAAGGCCCATTGATTCTACGACACATAGAAGGCCCATTGTTTCTACAGCCCATAGAAGGCCCATTGTTTCTATGACCCGTAGGAGGCCCATGGTCACTACAGTAGATATGTAGCCCATGGTTATTGTGGTCTAGTTTTAAAAAACAGGTTATTGTGCCCACTAGGAAACCACGGAAAAAGAACTGCACTGAATACAAGCAAACAAATAAAAAATACAACAAGGAAATAAATAAGCAAGCAACTTACGCTAGGCTATCACGGCTATTACACATATTACATCCAGCCACCCGTGCAAATATGGGGAACAAAGCAGCACATTACATACACTGGTTGTCAAAGTTGGTGACTAGTGCAAATAAACGCCGTAGCAAAACAAGTCCAGCACTGAAACCACTTCACAAGAGCTCAAGAAACAATATCTTGGGTATCCACCATGTTAGCAAGACGCTTAGCAGGCTTATTAGCCTTCTCTTGTTTGGTGCTTAAATCCTCCAGTGCTTGTTGTTGCACCAGAAAGTATGCATCTGATTCGGCAGGGACTTCCTCAGTTCTTCGGCTTCCTGTCGTAGCACATTTGATCGATGTCTTTCAACTTGAAGTTGAGACTCAAGAAGCTGAAATGATTCAGGCATCGAGTTTGAAGAGCTGGTGCGAGCAGTAGTGTCTGGTAACTTGGACACTACATCAAGACAGGACTTTGGGGTTGTCTCAGTGTCTTCAAGATATATTTTATCAGCTTTCTTGGAGACCAATAGGGATGTCTCACTATCTTGAACCTTATCTGCATTAGTTCCTTTACCATTGCATAACGAGGTACTCTTTCCGCATTCTAAAAGAGAAACAAGCAGACACATCACAGGTTTACCATGTTGTATATGAAACTCATTTTGCTAAACTAGTTCAGTAGTAAGGTGGACAGGATAACTACATGAAAAAACATATATCTATGTAGTACGGTCACTGTATGGTCTATATCTTTCTAGTTTATGTTGCCAAATCAAGATAGAGACAGTTCAAATATGTTTAAGACAAAGCAACACAGAGAGAATATAAGTGTGGTAAACTACACAACAATAACAAAACTTGTAATGTGCATGGCATGAGAACATAACTGTTTATTCAATTGAAACCAAAATCAACATAGAGAAAGTTACTACAACAACAACAACCACGTTAGAGAAACAGGTTTAAAACATACCTGTTGCACCATTGGAGTTTCAATTGCATCCTTCAAATTTTAAATTAGTTGGTATGAGTAAATACAGTGATGCAAGAGCAAAGGAGTATGCACCATAGCTACGGAACCTGACTTGAGAACAATTCTTCTTTCGCTTTAAGCGTTGACTTGGGGTTCAGAGTGGTGGTCCTCGTGCTTTGGGCTCCGTAGTTCCCTTACTAACTGCTCGTGTTTGGGTGCTCTGTGGTGGAGATGACATTGTGTCAACTAGAACTGAGTTACTATTTGCTAGGATTGGGGTTAGAAGGGGTGTACCTGGTTCTCTGTCCAACTGGGTAGGGGTACAATCTGTGTGAGTTTGGGTTATGTGTGGTGGGGCTGGTTCTTGGGCAAGTACAATTGTGGTTCTATCTGCATCGGCGGGTAGCACCATCACCCCCTCCAACTCAAATGGCTGATAAACAAGAAAAGTACTTGAATGTACAGACATTGTAAGATAGACAGGTGCAATGGATAGTAGGGAAGAAAACAGGGCATGAAATAATTCACATTTAGGTTGTCTAACCAAATAGGATAGCATGACATAATTTCACATATATGATTGATAATTAAACATGATATCATGACACAATTTCACATATATGATGGCTAACTAAACATGATAGAATGACATACTTCGAAATATGATGATTATGTAAACATGATGACATGATATAACTAAGATGTGTCTATTAAAGTGGTTGGCATGCCATAATTCACAAACATGCTGTCGATGGAAACATGATGGCATGATATAATTCACAGATAGAATGACATAATTCAAAATAGGATGACTATGTAAACAGGATGAGATGATATAACTATATTATGTCTTTAGAAAATGGGATGGCATGCTATAATTCAGATACATGTTGTCTATGTAAACATCATGGCATGATGTAATTCAAATATATGATTTATATACTAAGCAAGTGAGCAGAGGGCAATCACATATATGACGTGTCAACTAAGTAGATGGCATTCAATATTGTGTATATGATGTAAAAACTAAGCATTGCAAGACAACATATGCATGATATGAGTAATATAACCCTGCTAAGTTTGAGCATACACCTCAGGGGGAAAATGTCAGGACCCCGACTCGATGCCACATAGGTCTAGCATGTAACACCTCATATCACTTTGCGGCCTCACGCACGGTATTCCCACGGGTGTCGCCTTACCTTTGCCCGGGACCGTTTGCGCCTTTTGGCACACGTATATGATAGTGTCGCTAGCATCCATATGATAAGGAGCCCGGGCTGACATGACTAGTCGTAATCCCAAAGTGGCACAGACGTACAAGGACAGGCATCCATGACCCAGCAACGAACATGTCGGTCATCAGCAAGTGGGTCCGGGCTGTAGCACTAGGCTAGCAGGACTCCGGTAAACCGGGCTGTAGCGGGCTAACAGGACTCCGGTACTCAATGCGTGACATTTCCCCGAAGGGACAGACACAGGAACGAAGAAGGACACATGCCGGCGAGCCTAAGTGTTCCGGAGCAGTAGCAAGCTACCATGGCTCGGTGGAGACACTAGGAGACATTTCCCGGTAAGAGAGGCTACTAAAGATAAACAACTAGATAGTCAGATCCCACACATACCAAGCATTTCAATCATACACACAATATGCTCGATATGTGCAAATACAACAAGGCATCACAACATGACTCTATGCCACAAGTACTTTATTTAAGGCTCAGAGAGCCATACATAACATACACATAGGTACGGGTCACACGACCCAGCATTCAAGTCATACAGTCATACAAACCAGCAGCAGAAGTAACTTGTCTGAGTACAGACAACTAGTAAAATAAAAGAGGCTTGGAAAGCCTGGCTATACTACGTGGTCCTTCACAAGCTCAGGATCACCACCCGGGCCTTAGCCTACTCATTGATGTCAACGTCTACGAAGAACCCATCAGAAGGGGTTGCAGCGTCTTCTGTAAAAATGTAAATTATAGCAACATGAGTACAAGGGTACTCAGCAAGACTTACATCAGATCCTACATGCATGCACATTATCAAGAAGGGTTGGTGGAGTTGTTGCAGCAAGCCAGCTTTGACTCTTGGCTATGCTATCCAACGAGACTCCAACTTGAAATGGTTTTGCGCACACGAGTCCACTACTCACCACTTCAATACACTACCGAGGATCCACCTCCGTCTTCCTACGGAAGAGCCATCCTTGGCACTCACACTTATCTTGAGGCTTTTAGTAGTTTCCATTTACTTGTCTATGAACTGTATAGGCAACCAAGTAGTCCTTTACCGCAGACGCGGCTATTCGAATAGATCATGATAACCCTGCAGGGGTGTAATTCTTCATACACGCTCTCACCACTTACAGTCGTTTACACGACATGTACTCGGCAACCTTCAAGCGGAAGCCCAACGTGGGTGTCGGCCACGACCTACCTAATCACCTAAGTCTCTAGTCCAGGTTTATCGCCTATTCGGGTTCCATCCATGAGGAGATCCGGCCGAGGTTTCGCTCACAGCCCCAAACGATGTGAACAGGGTTCCCGAGATACCTAACGGGTATTCGGTACACCATGCCACGTACCTACCGCATCACAGCCCACCCCTACGGTCAGCGCTGTCCACGGCCTCCAGTAGGCTACAAACACCAGAAACTACTTGCAACTCCTGGACAGAGAACTAGGCTGAATAAGAAGTCGAGAGGGTCCATTGGTTTCGGGCCCAATGCATGGTAGTAGCTGAATCTTAAATCACACATACAGATCTCAGTGCTTAAGGTCGGCTTCAATGAAACAACCCACCATGTACTCCTACATGGCCTCTCATCGATACCTTTACCAAATCATGTTCACCACACCACTTTCATTACCGACATAATCATTTCACTCTAGTCCATCACCCAGATGAACCAGACCTGACACGACTCTAAGCATAGCAGGCATAGCAAGGTAGGAACAAAACATACATATGGCTCAAACAACTCCTACACATGCTAGTGGGTTTCATCTAGTTACTGTGGCAATGACAGGTCATGCAGAGGAAATGGGTTCAACTACCGTAACACACAGCAGTTTGAAACGCGTTGTCTTAATGCAGTAAAAGAGAGCAGGAGCGAGAGCATGGGATTGTATCGATATTATCAAATGGTTGGTTGCTTGCCTGATGGTTCGATGCACTGATACGGTTCTTCGTTAGGGTAATCACGGTACTCCTCGGAGGCAGAACCTGCCGCAAAGAACACCGATACACAACCATCACCAAACAATGTGCGACAATATGATGCATGAATGAAACATGGCAGTATGAATGTGTTGGGCTAATGCAACTAAGACCAGAAGGGTTTGAACCAATTTGAACCAAAGATTCAAATTTCAAACTCATACATGGCCTTTTAAAGTGTTTTACCTTGTTCTGCATTAAACATCAAGTTAACTTGTTTAATCATGCATGAAAATGGTACAGATGGATAGATTGGATTTTTCTGATCATTTTTCATATATAACTTGTCTGATTTGGAGTTACAGATTAAAAATTATGAATTTTTGAAGTTTAAACTATATTCTGGAATTTCCTATATTAGATTAAATCCAGAAATTAATTTATTGCGTCAGCCTGACATCAGTGTGACATCAGCAGGTCAACGGGACACGGTCCGGGTCAAACCTGACAGTGGGTCCCGCGTGTCAGTGTGATTAGATTAGTTAAAGTTTAATTAAAACTAAACCTATTTAATTAACAGGGCTGGGCCCCACCTGTCATTGACTCAGGAGAGTCAACCAGGGCCCACCCGTGGTCAAACCCGGGTCGGTTGCACCGGCGTTTAGCCGCCGGCGAGCCCGACGCGGCGGCGGAAGTGGTTTTTGCCGTTCCGGCAACCAAATGGGTCGCGGAGGCCATCGGAGTGGAGCTGAGGACGAGCCGCAGCTCTTGGTGGAGTCCGTTGGGGTCGGGGTGGCCGGAGTTGGCGCCGGTGACCACTTTGGCGGCCACCGGAGTTCGGCCGAAGACGAACTTGATGCTAGAGGGGTCGGTGAGGTGCGGGGAGTAGCTGGTTAGGTGCTACGTGACATGGTGAACATGATGGACACCAGTTTGTGGCCGGAGGGTGACCGGGAGCACGTCGGCGACGAGCTCCGCGGCGGTGGGTGCGGTTGAGCTCCGGGAACAAGAAAAGAAGGGAGGGGAAGATGGCTAAGCTCACGGGGAGTTCGACGAAGCACTTGGTGCGGCCGGGGACGGGCCGGAGCGACGTCGGCGTTGAAGGGGATCTCCGGCGACGGCGGTTTGTTCGAGGTCGATGCGGTGGGCTCGGGCCTTGCGAGCGCTCGGGGCTCGGCTTGCTCGAAGGAGAGGAGGGCAGCGGAGCTCCTGGACACGGCGGCACGGCGTGGGGTTGACGGAGGGCGTGGCTACGGCGAGGGGGTGGCGGCGATGGCGTCGGCCATGGCGGGGGAGCGCGAGAGAGAGGAGTTGGGGGAGAATGGAGGTGTCCTGGAGGTTCACGGTGCGGCGTGGAGCTCATCCATCCAGCCCCGAGGCGAGGAGGTGAAGCAGGGCGACGGCCAGCCGCATGGCGCGCGCTGCGGTAGCCGTCAGGCACCTGCCTGCCTGCCTGGCCGGCAAGCAGCTCGCTGGAGCGGTGCTGGGCTGGGCCGGCAGGTGGGCCGGGTGCTGGGCGCCAGGTAGGTTTTTTGCTATTTCTACTGTTTTCTGTTTTTTTAATACTTCTGCAACTTTGTTGAATTATTAAAAATACTTAGGCAACTCCTAAAATCACCAAACTACTCCTGGTCCATAGTTGGATTATTTCCAACATGAAACATTTTAGTTTGGAGATATTTGAACATCTGAATATTTTATATAATTTTAAATGCCCAAATTCAAATATCTATGATTTAATTCAAAGACCCTAAGATGACCTAGGAAAATGTGCATCACTTTTGGCAGAGGTTCTGAACCAAGACAAAAATGATGGGCATTTTAGAAGGGCATTTCAGGTTCATTGAAAAAGGTTTTTAGTAAACCCTAGTTGGTTTCAGAGGGGGCTGGGGGTTCTATCATCCCCATTTCAGGTCTCTGATGAAAGAATAAACATGATGCAACACTCTAATGGATGAACTAGCTAGGGTGTGACAACTCACCCCCACTCAAAAGAATCTCGTCCTGAGATTTGGGTTCCTCCGGAAAGAGGGCGGGATACTCGAGTCGAAGACGATCCTCCCTTTCCCAAGTTGCTTCATCCTCAGAATGGTGCGACCATTGAACTTTGAGAAACTTGATATTATGACGTCGAGTGGTACGCTCGGCCTGATCGAGGATACGAATGGGGTACTCTCGATACGTGAGATTATCTTGGAGATCAATCGTTTCGTGGTCCACTCCACGGATAGGATCCGAGAAGAAACGCCTGAGTTGAGAAACGTGGAAGACATCGTGGACTCTGGAGAGGTGCGGAGGTAGTTCCAACTGGTAGGCAACTTCTCCTCGTTTAGCGAGAATGCGAAAAGGTCCAATGTAACGAGGAGCCAATTTGCCTTTGATACCGAAATGATGGGTTCCCTTCAGAGGGGTAACCCGAAGGTAAGCCTTCTCATCAACCTCGAAAGTCATAGCCTTATGTTTTCGGTCATACTGACTCTTTTGACGAGATTGGGCTGTTTTCAACTTTTCACGAACGATGCGAACTTGCTCTTCTGCTTCCTGAATCATATCCGGGCCAAAGAATTGTCTTTCCCCGGTTTCTGACCAGTTAAGGGGTGTTCGACACCGTCGTCCATAGAGAACTTCAAAAGGGGCTTTACCCAAGCTAGATTGATAGCTGTTGTTGTAAGCAAATTTGGCAAATGGAAGGCATTTCTCCCACTCCATTCTGAATGAGATAACAGAGGCTCGAAGCATGTCTTCTAGAATCTGGTTGACGCGTTCTACTTGACCACTCGATTGAGGGTGGAAAGCGGTGCTAAAAGAAAGGCGGGTTCCCATAGCATTTTGGAAACTTTCCCAAAATCGAGAGGTGAAAAGACTTCCTCGATCCGAGTTAATTTCCAAAGGAACACCATGGAGAGACACTATTCGGGAGATGTACAAGTCTGCTAACTGACTAGCAGTTATACTCTCACGAACAGGTAAGAAATGGGCCACTTTGGAAAGGCGATCGACAACGACGAAGATAGCATTATTCCCTCTCATGGTCCTGGGAAAACCGGTAATGAAATCCATACCAATTTTATCCCATTTCCATTCAGGAATAGCTAGGGGTTGAAGGGTGCCAGCAGGCCATTGATGCTTTGCTTTTACACGACGGCAGACGTCGCAATTAGCAATATACTGAGCAATTTCTCTCTTCATCCTAGTCCACCAGAACCTCTAGCGTAGGTCCTGATACATCTTAGTGCTACCGGGATGAATGGTGAGAGGAGATTCATGAGCTTCCTTAAGGATCAATCGCCTCAGGTTTCGCACTTTGGGAACCACTAGTCGATTCCCGAAGTATACGACCCCTTGATCATCAATGGACAAACAATTCGCAACTCCTTTCTTGATGTTTCTCTTGATGCGGGAAATTCCCGGATCTACCTTCTGTGCCTTGATGATCTGATCCGTAAGGGTAGGTTTCTCCACCAAGGTGGAAAGTAATCCTTGAGGAACAATGTGGAGATTAAGTTTCCGAAATTCCTCATGGAGAAGCGGTTGACTTTGTTGTAACATCAGGTTGTTACAATAAGATTTACGACTTAGCGCATCAGCCATGACGTTGGCTTTCCCTGGGGTGTAAGTTATTCCTAAGTCGAAATCTGTGATCAACTCAACCCAACGTCTTTGCCTGAGATTCAAATCCGGTTGGGTGAAGATGTACTTCAGACTTTGGTGATCAGTGAATATTTCGCAACGATTACCAAGAAGGTAATGTCGCCAGGTTTTAAGTGCATAGACTACGGCTGCAAGCTCTAGATCATGAGTAGGATAATTCTCCTCATGTGGGTGCAATTGCCGTGAAGCGTAAGCAATTACGTGTCGATCTTGCATGAGAATGCAACCTAGTCCTTGTCGCGAGGCGTCGCAGTAGATAACGAAGTCCTTGGAGAAGTCTGGCGGTACCAGTACGGGAGCAGAAGTCAGGCGTCTTTTCAGTTCCTGAAAGTTGTGCTCACATTGTGGAGTCCACTCGAACTTTTTATCTTTCTTGAGGAGTTCGGTTAGAGGTTTTGCAACTTTGGAGAAATTTTCGACAAAGCGACGGCAATAGCTCGCTAAGCCCAGAAAACTCCGAACTTGCTTGACCGATTCAGGTGGAGTCCAATTAAGGACGGCTTGAACTCGCTCAGGGTTAACAGCAATACCTTTACCAGATATTACATGACCCAGATAGGTCACTTCTGACAACCAAAATTCACATTTAGAGAATTTGGCGTAAAGATGATGCTCTCGAAGTTTCTTCAACACTAGCCTTAGATGTTCGGCATGTTCTTCCTCGTTCTTGGAGTAGATGAGTATATCATCGAGGTAAACCACGACGAATTTATCCAAATACTCCATGAAGATTGAGTTCATTAACCGAGAAAAGTTGGCTGGAGCGTTGGTTAAACCGAAGGACATGACGGTGTACTCGTATTGGCCATAACGAGTAACAAAAGCCGTTTTAGGAATGTCCCCGTTCCTGATTTTGATTTGATGGTAGCCCAACCTCAAATCCATTTTGGAGAAGACTGAGGATCCAACGAGCTGATCATACATGTCGTTGATCCTGGGAAGCGGATATTTGTTCTTGATTGTGACCAAATTGATAGGTCGATAATCTACAACCATCCGGTCCATACCATCCTTCTTCTTGACGAAGAGGACGGGGCAAGCCCACGGAGATGAACTAGGTCGGATGAAACCCTTTTTCAAGGACTCATCGAGTTGTTTCTTAAGCTCAGCTAGTTCTAGTGGTGCCATCTTATAGGGTCTTCTAGCAATCGGGACGGTTCCTGTAATGAGGTCTATTACGAACTCCACATCCCTGTCAGGTGGAACACCTGGCAATTCCTCTGGGAAGACATCCGGGAAGTCACGGACTACCAGAACGTCCTCAAGGTCTGGCAAAGGGCTGGCGTTAAGAGAATATAACTGTCGCTTGGCTATTCGGGTCAAGACATTGACTATCTTCCCCGAAGGATGGGTGAGTTGAACAGTCCTAGAGAAGCAATCAATTTGGGCATGATGAGCTGACATCCAGTCCATACCCAAGATGATATTAATATCTGAAGATTTGAGAGCTATCAAAGATGCGAGAAAAACAAGTCTGTCGACTTGAATTTCATTTCCATGGCTTACTCTAGAAGTTTGCCATTTGGATCCCGGAGTTTGAATTACCATAGAGGTGGCCATCTCACAGAATGTGGTGTTATGCAGACGAGCATAGCCCTCAGATATGAATGAATGGGATGCTCCTGTATCGAAAAGAACAGATGTCGGGTGGCAATTAACAAGGAGCGTACCGAGAACGACGTTGGGATCCTCTTGAGCTTCTTCGGCAGAGATACAGTTGACATGGCCACGTGCAGCGGTGGCCGGCTTGGCGTAGAACACTTTCCCTGTCGGCTTGCCACGGCCAACAGCTTTAGCAGATTGGTTGGGGTTGGTCTGGGGACACTCGCGCATATAGTGGCCAGATTCCCCACACTTAAAGCAAGTCACGGAACTGGTACGTGGAGGAGCATTGTTGGTTGGACCACCATAGGGCTTGGCTGGTGCCGACTGTTGAACGGGGCGAGGCGCCTGGAAGGATGGCCTCGGTGTGAACCTGGGTGGCAGGGCAGTGTTGGGTACCCACACGCGGCGCTTCTGAGGACCAGCACCGGATGAGGAACCCACGTCACGGCCATGCTTGCGTGTTGCGTCATAATCAGTCTGACCAGTCTCAGCACTGATGGCCTTGTTAACAAGCTTCTGGAAAGATGTGCACTCATGCAGATGGAGGTCGCGACGAAGCTCAGGACTAAGTCCCTTACGGAACCTTGCTTGCTTCTTGGCATCAGTAGAAACTTCCTCAGTTGCATATCGTGCGAGGTTACCGAACTCCCTGCTGTAGGCATCCACAGAGAGTCGGCCTTGAGTGAAACTGCAAAATTCCTCACGTTTACGGTCCATGAGACCCTCCGGAATGTGATGTTCACGGAAAGCCTCGCTGAATTCATCCCAAGTAGTGACATGGCCCGCTGGGCGCATAGCTCCATAATTCTCCCACCATAGACTGGCGGGGCCTTCAAGATGATATGCAGCAAAGGTGACCTTGTCAGCCTCAGCTACTAGGGCGGAACGCAGTTTGTGAGAAATACTGCGAAGCCAGTCATCAGCGTCGAGAGGCTCGACGGAGTGGTGGAACGTGGGTGGATGTAACTTGATGAAATCACTGAGTGACACCAAGTTATTTCTCTGATGGCGTGTTGTGTTCTGTTCAATACGCTCCAACAAACGGTTGGTCTCCCGCTTGTTTCTCTCGGCTTCCAGCATAACCTTGGCTAGGGAAGGAGGATGAGGCAGATTTGCATTCCTGACTTCACTGCCTTCGGCCTGCTCTTGAGGAGCAGGGTTATTGCGCGTGTTGACCATCCTAGGTAAACAAGACAATGATTTAGTCAGAATGATAAGATTCCGACACAGGATACAGAATGTAAGGAATAACTCGGAATGCAAGATGATCATCCGTATGACATGGTAGATACAGAAACTGCTTCTTTATTCCATCATCATACACACCATACAAGGTTTAGTACAAGACCAAACAAGGTACTATTACGGTGAAAAGAGGATTACATCTCATCGGAGGCATCCCAAGCTCCTATACATTATTTCTCTACACCTCTGGAAAGCGGTACAAACTAGATCATATCCCATGAGTCACGCAGGACGATAGACGACACAGCTAGTACGAACTAGTGATACTACCACTAACTCAGACCGATCCATAGTAGTCCTCGTAGAAGTCACCTCCATAGCCTGGAAGCTCAACATGATCATCCGGGAACAGACGATCTCGCGGAGCTTGTGGACCATAGGGGCTAGGATGAGGTCTTGGACCAACAGACGGTGGCCTGCGGGGACCACGAGGTGGGGTGATGCCTCCTACATCACGCCAACCCATCACATCTCGCAGAGCGGATCTCACAGGATAGAGATCGCGCATATCCGAATATCCAGCTTGCACCGCCGGTGCAAACCGAGTCAACGTGGCCCAATGGTCAGCACGGGTATTGAAAAGCTCTAGCCTCAAGGCCCGATTTTCATGGTCCTTATCCTCGAGCATCTCAGCAGTGGTGCGAGTCCGTGAATCCTCCTGAGTGGGGTCAGCATAGATAGCCTGGAGATACCCTTGTGCTCCCGGAAGTGATCCTGGCATATACCGGAAATCAGAGTCCCGAAATAGGCCAGACCTGACTCGCATGATGGTCATCATAGAGTAGGCGGCGTCCTGCACAGCCATCTCAATAGTAACCCCGAGTCCATAGGAGCAGTGAAGGGGCTCGGTGGATCCAGGATAAGATGGAAATATCCTGACAC
Organism: Triticum dicoccoides; assembly: GCF_002162155.2. NCBI lineage: Eukaryota > Viridiplantae > Streptophyta > Magnoliopsida > Poales > Poaceae > Triticum > Triticum dicoccoides. Next base: position 259,904,646 of record NC_041381.1, on the reverse strand, counting down.
TGCAGAGATACTGGCTTTGATTAAAGTCCCGAAATTGCTCTTCGACCGTGTACTCAGGATACCAACGGTATCCAGCCTCAGTCATTACCCTGACCAACATGGTAGTATGGCCGGGTACATCTAGGCATCGAGTCAGGCGAACCACTTGATTGAGGTCGCGAGTGGCCATCTGAAAGCACAACCATAATGCGAAGGCATTAGAATTTCTAGCAAAATTTCGGCAGCATAACAGCTGTAAATGCTCAAGAAGGGTTTTGAGACATTTGACAAAGGATTTCATACACACTCGACAACATCATATCAAAGTTCTGAGTCCATCCCAGCAACATAATGTGGTAGTAGAACTGAACTAGGCTTGTATCCATCAAACCTATAAGGTACTACTGATTAGTAACACGTGAACCTGATAGAGAGAAAAGATCCTAATCCTTAACCCCCGGTGGAAGAATAGACTGACTCAGATCAGAATGTCATAAGATAAAGGAGTAAAAAGAGCCTTACGTTCCAACCCACAAACAATTCCCCTACATATAACTAAAGAATTTCTAGATTCAACATCGACCAGTTTGGCTTGGAGAACCTACAGGCAGTCCGGCTCTGATGCCAACGCTGTCAGGACCCCGACTCGATGCCACATAGGTCTAGCATGTAACACCTCATATCACTTTGCGGCCTCACGCACGGTATTCCCACGGGTGTCGCCTTACCTTTGCCCGGGACCGTTTGCGCCTTTTGGCACACGTATATGATAGTGTCGCTAGCATCCATATGATAAGGAGCCCGGGCTGACATGACTAGTCGTATACCCAAAGTGGCACAGACTTACAGGGACAGGCATCCATGACCCAGCAACGAACGTGTCGGTCATCAGCAAGTGGGTCCGGGCTGTAGCACTGGGCTAGCAGGACTCCGGTAAACCGGGCTGTAGCGGGCTAACAGGACTCCGGTACTCAATGCGTGACATTTCCCCGAAGGGACAGACACAGGAACGAAGAAGGACACATGCCGGCGAGCCTCAGTGTTCCGGAGCAGTAGCAAGCTACCATGGCTCGGTGGAGACACTAGGAGACATTTCCCGGTAAGAGAGGCTACTAAAGATAAACAACTAGATAGTCAGATCCCACACATACCAAGCATTTCAATCATACACACAATATGCTCGATATGTGCAAATACAACAAGGCATCACAACATGACTCTATGACACAAGTACTTTATTTAAGGCTCAGAGAGCCATACATAACATACACATAGGTACGGGTCACACGACCCAGCATTCAAGTCATACAGTCATACAAACCAGCAGCGGAAGTAACTTGTCTGAGTACAGACAACTAGTAAAATAAAAGAGGCTTGGAAAGCCTGGCTATACTACGTGGTCCTTCACAAGCTCAGGATCACCACCTGGGCCTTAGCCTACTCATTGATGTCAACGTCTACGAAGAACCCATCAGAAGGGGTTGCAGCGTCTTCTGTAAAAATGTAAATTATAGCAACATGAGTACAAGGGTACTCAGCAAGACTTACATCAGATCCTACATACATGCACATTATCAAGAAGGGTTGGTGGAGTTGTTGCAGCAAGCCAGCTTTGACTCTTGGCTATGCTATCCAACGAGACTCCAACTTGAAATGGTTTTGCGCACCCGAGTCCACTACTCACCACTTCAATACACTACCGAGGATCCACCTCCGTCTTCCTACGGAAGATCCATCCTCGGCACTCACACTTATCTTGAGGCTTTTAGTAGTTTCCATTTACTTGTCTATGAACTATATAGGCAACCAAGTAGTCCTTTACCACGGACGCGGCTATTCGAATAGATCATGATAACCCTGCAGGGGTGTACTTCTTCATACACGCTCTCACCACTTACCGTCGTTTACACGACATGTACTCGGCAACCTTCAAGCGGAAGCCCAACGTGGGTGTCGGCCACGACCTACCTAATCACCTAAGTCTCTAGTCCAGGTTTATCGCCTATTCGGGTTCCATCCATGAGGAGATCTGGCCGAGGTTTCGCTCACAGCCCCAAACGATGTGAACAGGGTTCCCGAGATACCTAACGGGTATTCGGTACACCGTGCCACGTACCTACCGCATCACAGCCCACCCCTACGGTCAGCGCTGTCCACGGCCTCCAGTAGGCTACAAACACCAGAAACTACTTGCAACTCCTGGACAGAGAACTAGGCTGAATAAGAAGTCGAGAGGGTCCATTGGTTTCGGGCCCAATGCATGGTAGTAGCTGAATCTTAAATCACACATACAGATCTCAGTGCTTATGGTCGGCTTCAATGAAACAACCCACCATGTACTCCTACATGGCCTCTCATCGATACCTTTACCAAATCATGTTCACCACACCACTTTCATTACCGACATAATCATTTCACTCTAGTCCATCACCCAGATGAACCAGACCTGACACGACTCTAAGCATAGCAGGCATAGCAAGGTAGGAACAAAACATACATATGGCTCAAACAACTCCTACACATGCTAGTGGGTTTCATCTAGTTACTGTGGCAATGACAGGTCATGCAGAGGAAATGGGTTCAACTACCGTAACACACAGCAGTTTGAAACGCGTTGTCTTAATGCAGTAAAAGAGAGCAGGAGCGAGAGCATGGGATTGTATCGATATTATCAAATGGTTGGTTGCTTGCCTGATGGTTCGATGCACTGATACGGTTCTTCGTTAGGGTAATCACGGTACTCCTCGGAGGCAGAACCTGCCGCAAAGAACACCGATACACAACCATCACCAAACAATGTGCGACAATATGATGCATGCATGAAACATGGCAATATGAATGTGTTGGTCTAATGCAACTAAGACCAGAAGGGTTTGAACCAATTTGAACCAAAGATTCAAATTTCAAACTCATACATGGCCTTTTAAAGTGTTTTACCTTGTTCTGCATTAAACATCAACATAACTTGTTTAATCATGCATGAAAATGGTACAGGTGGATAGATTGGATTTTTCTGATCATTTTTCATATATAACTTGTCTGATTTGGAGTTACAGATTAAAAATTATGAATTTTTGAAGTTTAAACTATATTCTGGAATTTCCTATATTAGATTAAATCCAGAAATTAATTTATTGCGTCAGCCTGACGTCAGTGTGACATCAGCAGGTCAACGGGACACGGTCCGGGTCAAAACTGACAGTGGGTCCCGCGTGTCAGTGTGATTAGATTAGTTAAAGTTTAATTAAAACTAAACCTATTTAATTAACAGGGCTGGGCCCCACCTGTCATTGACTCAGGAGAGTCAACCAGGGCCCACCCGTGGTCAAACCCGGGTCGGTTGCACCGGCGTTTAGCCGCCGGCGAGCCCGACGCGGCGGCGGAAGTGGTTTTTGCCGTTCCGGCAACCAAATGGGTCGCGGAGGCCATCAGAGTGGAGCTGAGGACGAGCCGCAGCTCTTGGTGGAGTCCGTTGGGGTCGGGGTGGCCGGAGTTGGCGCCGGTGACGACTTTGGCGGCCACCGGAGTTCGGCCGAAGACGAACTTGATGCTAGAGGGGTCGGTGAGGTGCGGGGAGTAGCTGGTTAGGTGCTACGTGACATGGTGAACATGATGGACACCAGTTTGTGGCCGGAGGGTGACCGGGAGCACGTCGGCGACGAGCTCCGCGGCGGTGGGTGCGGTTGAGCTCCGGGAGGTCGCTACACAGCTCGGGAACAAGAAAAGAAGGGAGGGGAAGATGGCTAAGCTCACGGGGAGTTCGACGAAGCACTTGGTGCGGCCGGGGACGGGCCGGAGCGACGTCGGCGTTGAAGGGGATCTCCGGCGATGGCGGTTTGGTCGAGGTCGATGCGGTGGGCTCGGGCCTTGCGAGCGCTCGGGGCTCGGCTTGCTCGAAGGAGAGGAGGGTAGCGGAGCTCCTGGACACGGCGGCACGGCGTGGGGTTGACGGAGGGCGTGGCTACGGCGAGGGGGTGGCGGCGATGGCGTCGGCCATGGCGGGGGAGCGCGAGAGAGATGAGTTGGGGGAGAATGGAGGTGTCCTGGAGGTTCACGGTGCGGCGTGGAGCTCATCCATCCAGCCCCGAGGCGAGGAGATGAAGCAGGGCGACGGCCAGCTGCATGGCGCGCGCTGCGGTCGCCGTCAGGCACCTGCCTGCCTGCCTGGCCGGCAAGCAGCTCGCTGGAGCGGTGCTGGGCTGGGCCGGCAGGTGGGCCGGGTGCTGGGCGCCAGGTAGGTTTTTTGCTATTTCTACTGTTTTCTGTTTTTTTAATACTTCTGCAACTTTGTTGAATTATTAAAAATACTTAGGCAACTCCTAAAATCACCAAACTACTCCTGGTCCATAGTTGGATTATTTCCAACATGAAACATTTTAGTTTGGAGATATTTGAACATCTGAATATTTTATATAATTTTAAATGCCCAAATTCAAATATCTATGATTTAATTCAAAGACCCTAAGATGACCTAGGAAAATGTGCATTACTTTTGGCAGAGGTTCTGAACCAAGACAAAAATGATGGGCATTTTAGAAGGGCATTTCAGGTTCATTGAAAAAGGTTTTTAGTAAACCCTAGTTGGTTTCAGAGGGGGCTGGGGGTTCTATCATCCCCATTTCAGGTCTCTGATGAAAGAATAAACATGATGCAACACTCTAATGGATGAACTAGCTAGGGTGTGACAACTCACCCCCACTCAAAAGAATCTCGTCCCGAGATTTGGGTTCCTCTGGAAAGAGGGCGGGATACTCGAGTCGAAGACGATCCTCCCTTTCCCAAGTTGCTTCATCCTCAGAATGGTGCGACCATTGAACTTTGAGAAACTTGATATTATGACGTCGAGTGGTACGCTCGGCCTGATCGAGGATACGAATGGGGTACTCTCGATACGTGAGATTATCTTGGAGATCAATCGTTTCGTGGTCCACTCCACGGATAGGATCCGAGAAGCAACGCCTGAGTTGAGAAACGTGGAAGACATCGTGGACTCTGGAGAGGTGCGGAGGTAGTTCCAACTGGTAGGCAACTTCTCCTCGTTTAGCGAGAATGCGAAAAGGTCCAATGTAACGAGGAGCCAATTTGCCTTTGATACCGAAATGATGGGTTCCCTTCAGAGGGGTAACCCGAAGGTAAGCCTTCTCATCAACCTCGAAAGTCATAGCCTTATGTTTTCGGTCATACTGACTCTTTTGACGAGATTGGGTTGTTTTCAACTTTTCACGAACGATGCGAACTTGCTCTTCTGCTTCCTGAATCATATCCGGGCCAAAGAATTGTCTTTCCCCGGTTTCTGACCAGTTAAGGGGTGTTCGACACCGTCGTCCATAGAGAACTTCAAAAGGGGCTTTACCCAAGCTAGATTGATAGCTGTTGTTGTAAGCAAATTCGGCAAATGGAAGGCATTTCTCCCACTCCATTCTGAATGAGATAACAGAGGCTCGAAGCATGTCTTCTAGAATCTGGTTGACGCGTTCTACTTGACCACTCGATTGAGGGTGGAAAGCGGTGCTAAAAGAAAGGCGGGTTCCCATAGCATTTTGGAAACTTTCCCAAAATCGAGAGGTGAAAAGACTTCCTCGATCCGAGTTAATTTCCAAAGGAACACCATGGAGAGACACTATTCGGGAGATGTACAAGTCTGCTAACTGACTAGCAGTTATACTCTCACGAACAGGTAAGAAATGGGCCACTTTGGAAAGACGATCGACAACGACGAAGATAGCATTATTCCCTCTCATGGTCCTGGGAAAACCGGTAATGAAATCCATACCAATTTTATCCCATTTCCATTCAGGAATAGCTAGGGGTTGAAGGGTGCCAGCAGGCCGTTGATGCTTTGCTTTTACACGATGGCAGACGTCGCAATTAGCAATATACTGAGCAATTTCTCTCTTCATCCTAGTCCACCAGAACCTCTAGCGTAGGTCCTAATATATCTTAGTGCTACCGGGATGAATGGTGAGAGGAGATTCATGAGCTTCCTTAAGGATCAATCGCCTCAGGTTTCGCACTTTGGGAACCACTAGTCGATTCCCGAAGTATACGACCCCTTGATCATCAATGGACAAACAATTCGCAACTCCTTTCTTGATGTTTCTCTTGATGCGGGAAATTCCCGGATCTACCTTCTGTGCCTTGATGATCTGATCCGTAAGGGTAGGTTTCTCCACCAAGGTGGAAAGTAATCCTTGAGGAACAATGTGGAGATTAAGTTTCCGAAATTCCTCATGGAGAAGCGGTTGACTTTGTTGTAACATCAGGTTGTTACAATAAGATTTACGACTTAGCGCATCAGCCATGACGTTGGCTTTCCCTGGGGTGTAAGTTATTCCTAAGTCGAAATCTGTGATCAACTCAACCCAACGTCTTTGCCTGAGATTCAAATCCGGTTGGGTGAAGATGTACTTCAGACTTTGGTGATCAGTGAATATTTCGCAACGATTACCAAGAAGGTAATGTCGCCAGGTTTTAAGTGCATAGACTACGGCTGCAAGCTCTAGATCATGAGTAGGATAATTCTCCTCATGTGGGTGCAATTGCCGTGAAGCGTAAGAAATTACGTGTCGATCTTGCATGAGAATGCAACCTAGTCCTTGTCGCGAGGCGTCGCAGTAGATAACGAAGTCCTTGGAGAAGTCTGGCGGTACCAGTACGGGAGCAGAAGTCAGGCGTCTTTTCAGTTCCTGAAAGCTGTGCTCACATTGTGGAGTCCACTCGAACTTTTTATCTTTCTTGAGGAGTTCGGTTAGAGGTTTTGCAACTTTGGAGAAATTTTCGACAAAGCGACGGCAATAGCTCGCTAAGCCCAGAAAACTCCGAACTTGCTTGACCGATTCAGGTGGAGTCCAATTAAGGACGGCTTGAACTCGCTCAGGGTTAACAGCAATACCTTTACCAGATATTACATGACCCAGATAGGTCACTTCTGACAACCAAAATTCACATTTAGAGAATTTGGCGTAAAGATGATGCTCTCGAAGTTTCTTCAACACTAGCCTTAGATGTTCGGCATGTTCTTCCTCGTTCTTGGAGTAGATGAGTATATCATCGAGGTAAACCACGACGAATTTATCCAAATACTCCATGAAGATTGAGTTCATTAACCGAGAAAAGTTGGCTGGAGCGTTGGTTAAACCGAAGGACATGACGGTGTACTCGTATTGGCCATAACGAGTAACAAAAGCCGTTTTAGGAATGTCCCCGTTCCTGATTTTGATTTGATGGTAGCCCAACCTCAAATCCATTTTGGAGAAGACTGAGGATCCAACGAGCTGATCATACATGTCGTTGATCCTGGGAAGCGGATATTTGTTCTTGATTGTGACCAAATTGACAGGTCGATAATCTACAACCATCCGGTCCGTACCATCCTTCTTCTTGACGAAGAGGACGGGGCAAGCCCACGGAGATGAACTAGGTCGGATGAAACCCTTTTTCAAGGACTCATCGAGTTGTTTCTTAAGCTCAGCTAGTTCTAGTGGTGCCATCTTATAGGGTCTTCTAGCAATCGGGACGGTTCCTGGAATGAGGTCTATTACGAACTCCACATCCCTGTCAGGTGGAACACCTGGCAATTCCTCTGGGAAGACATCCGGGAAGTCACGGACTACCGGAACGTCCTCAAGGTCTGGCAAAGGGCTGGCGTTAAGAGAATATAACTGTCGCTTGGCTATTCGGGTCAAGACATTGACTATCTTCCCCGAAGGATGGGTGAGTTGAACAGTCCTAGAGAAGCAATCAATTTGGGCATGATGAGCTGACATCCAGTCCATACCCAAGATGATATTAATATCTGAAGATTTGAGAGCTATCAAAGATGCGAGAAAAACAAGTCTGTCGACTTGAATTTCATTTCCATGGCTTACTCTAGAAGTTTGCCATTTGGATCCCGGAGTTTGAATTACCATAGAGGTGGGCATCTCACAGAATGTGGTGTTATGCAGACGAGCATAGCCCTCAGATATGAATGAATGGGATGCTCCTGTATCGAAAAGAACAGATGCCGGGTGGCAATTAACAAGGAGCGTACCGAGAACGATGTTGGGATCCTCTTGAGCTTCTTCGGCAGAGATACAGTTGACATGGCCACGTGCAGCGGTGGCCGGCTTGGCGTAGAACACTTTCCCTGTCGGCTTGCCACGGCCAACAGCTTTAGCAGATTGGTTGGGGTTGGTCTGGGGACACTCGCGCATATAGTGGCCAGATTCCCCACACTTAAAGCAAGTCACGGAACTGGTACGTGGAGGAGCATTGTTGGTTGGACCACCATAGGGCTTGGCTGGTGCCGACTGTTGAACGGGGCGAGGCGCCTGGAAGGATGGCCTCAGTGTGAACCTGGGTGGCAGGGCAGTGTTGGGTACCCACACGCGGCACTTCTGAGGACCAGCACCGAATGAGGAACCCACGTCACGGCCATGCTTGCGTGTTGCGTCATAATCAGTCTGACCAGTCTCAGCACTGATGGCCTTGTTAACAAGCTTCTGGAAAGATGTGCACTCATGCAGACGGAGGTCGCGACGAAGCTCAGGACTAAGTCCCTTACGGAACCTTGCTTGCTTCTTGGCATCAGTAGAAACTTCCTCGGTTGCATATCGTGCGAGGTTACCGAACTCCCTGCTGTAGGCATCCACAGAGAGTCGGCCTTGAGTGAAACTGCAAAATTCCTCACGTTTACGGTCCATGAGACCCTCCGGAATGTGATGTTCACGGAAAGCCTCGCTGAATTCATCCCAAGTAGTGACATGGCCCGCTGGGCGCATAGCTCCATAATTCTCCCACCATAGACTGGCGGGGCCTTCAAGATGATATGCAGCAAAGGTGACCTTGTCAGCCTCAGCTACTAGGGCGGAACGCAGTTTGTGAGAAATACTGCGAAGCCAGTCATCAGCGTCGAGAGGCTCGACGGAGTGGTGGAACGTGGGTGGATGTAACTTGATGAAATCACTGAGTGACACCAAGTTATTTCTCTGATGGCGTGTTGTGTTCTGTTCAATACGCTCCAACAAATGGTTGGTCTCCCGCTTGTTTCTCTCGGCTTCCAGCATAACCTTGGCTAGGGAAGGAGGATGAGGCAGATTTGCATTCCTAACTTCACTGCCTTCGGCCTGCTCTTGAGGAGCAGGGTTATTGCGCGTGTTGACCATCCTAGGTAAACAAGACAATGATTTAGTCAGAATGATAAGATTCCGACACAGGATACAGAATGTAAGGAATAACTCGGAATGCAAGATGATCATCCGTATGACATGGTAGATACAGAAACTGCTTCTTTATTCCATCGTCATACACACCATACAAGGTTTAGTACAAGACCAAACAAGGTACTATTACGGTGAAAAGAGGATTACATCTCATCGTAGGCATCCCAAGCTCCTATACATTATTTCTCTACACCTCCGGAAAGCGGTACAAACTAGATCATATCCCATGAGTCACGCAGGACGATAGACGACACAGCTAGTACGAACTAGTGATACTACCACTAACTCAGACCGATCCATAGTAGTCCTCGTAAAAGTCACCTCCATAGCCTGGAAGCTCAACATGATCATCCGGGAACAGACGATCTCGCGGAGCTTGTGGACCATAGGGGCTAGGATGAGGTCTTGGACCAACAGACGGTGGCCTGCGGGGACCACGAGGTGGGGTGATGCCTCCTACATCACGCCAACCCATCACGTCTCGCAGAGCGGATCTCACAGGATAGAGATCGCGCATATCCGAATATCCAGCTTGCACCGCCGGTGCAAACCGAGTCAACGTGGCCCAATGGTCAGCACGGGTATTGAAAAGCTCTAGCCTCAAGGCCCGATTTTCACGGTCCTTATCCTCGAGCATCTCAGCAGTGGTGCGAGTCCGTGAATCCTCCTGAGTGGGGTCAGCATAGATAGCCTGGAGATACCCTTGTGCTCCCGGAAGTGATCCTGGCATATACCGGAAATCAGAGTCCCGAAATAGGCCAGACCTGACTTGCATGATGGTCATCATAGAGTAGGCGGCGTCCTGCACAGCCATCTCAATAGTAACCCCGAGTCCATAGGAGCAGTGAAGGGGCTCGGTGGATCCAGGATAAGATGGAAATATCCTGACAGTGCAGAGATACTGGCTTTGATTAAAGTCCCGAAATTGCTCTTCGACCGTGTACTCAGGATACCAACGGTATCCAGCCTCAGTCATTACCCTGACCAACATGGTAGTATGGCCGGGTACATCTAGGCATCGAGTCAGGCGAACCACTTGATTGAGGTCGCGAGTGGCCATCTGAAAGCACAACCATAATGCGAAGGCATTAGAATTTCTAGCAAAATTTCGGCAGCATAACAGCTGTAAATGCTCAAGAAGGGTTTTGAGACATTTGACAAAGGATTTCATACACACTCGACAACATCATATCCAAGTTCTGAGTCCATCCCAGCAACATAATGTGGTAGTAGAACTGAACTAGGCTTGTATCCATCAAACCTATAAGGTACTACTGATTAGTAACACCTGAACCTGATAGAGAGAAAAGATCCTAATCCTAAACCCCCGGTGGAAGAATAGACTGACTCAGATCAGAATGTCATAAGATAAAGGAGTAAAAAGAGCCTTACGTTCCAACCCACAAACAATTCCCCTACATATAACTAAAGAATTTCTAGATTCAACATCGACCAGTTTGGCTTGGAGAACCTACAGGCAGTCCGGCTCTGATGCCAACGCTGTCAGGACCCCGACTCGATGCCACATAGGTCTAGCATGTAACACCTCATATCACTTTGCGGCCTCACGCACGGTATTCCCACGGGTGTCGCCTTACCTTTGCCCGGGACCGTTTGCGCCTTTTGGCACACGTATATGATAGTGTCGCTAGCATCCATATGATAAGGAGCCCGGGCTGACATGACTAGTCGTATACCCAAAGTGGCACAGACTTACAGGGACAGGCATCCATGACCCAGCAACGAACGTGTCGGTCATCAGCAAGTGGGTCCGGGCTGTAGCACTGGGCTAGCAGGACTCCGGTAAACCGGGCTGTAGCGGGCTAACAGGACTCCGGTACTCAATGCGTGACATTTCCCCGAAGGGACAGACACAGGAACGAAGAAGGACACATGCCGGCGAGCCTCAGTGTTCCGGAGCAGTAGCAAGCTACCATGGCTCGGTGGAGACACTAGGAGACATTTCCCGGTAAGAGAGGCTACTAAAGATAAACAACTAGATAGTCAGATCCCACACATACCAAGCATTTCAATCATACACACAATATGCTCGATATGTGCAAATACAACAAGGCATCACAACATGACTCTATGACACAAGTACTTTATTTAAGGCTCAGAGAGCCATACATAACATACACATAGGTACGGGTCACACGACCCAGCATTCAAGTCATACAGTCATACAAACCAGCAGCGGAAGTAACTAGTCTGAGTACAGACAACTAGTAAAATAAAAGAGGCTTGGAAAGCCTGGCTATACTACGTGGTCCTTCACAAGCTCAGGATCACCACCTGGGCCTTAGCCTACTCATTGATGTCAACGTCTACGAAGAACCCATCAGAAGGGGTTGCAGCGTCTTCTGTAAAAATGTAAATTATAGCAACATGAGTACAAGGGTACTCAGCAAGACTTACATCAGATCCTACATACATGCACATTATCAAGAAGGGTTGGTGGAGTTGTTGCAGCAAGCCAGCTTTGACTCTTGGCTATGCTATCCAACGAGACTCCAACTTGAAATGGTTTTGCGCACACGAGTCCACTACTCACCACTTCAATACACTACCGAGGATCCACCTCCGTCTTCCTACGGAAGATCCATCCTCGGCACTCACACTTATCTTGAGGCTTTTAGTAGTTTCCATTTACTTGTCTATGAACTGTATAGGCAACCAAGTAGTCCTTTACCACGGACGCGGCTATTCGAATAGATCATGATAACCCTGCAGGGGTGTACTTCTTCATACACGCTCTCACCACTTACCGTCGTTTACACGACATGTACTCGGCAACCTTCAAGCGGAAGCCCAACGTGGGTGTCGGCCACGACCTACCTAATCACCTAAGTCTCTAGTCCAGGTTTATCGCCTATTCGGGTTCCATCCATGAGGAGATCCGGCCGAGGTTTCGCTCACAGCCCCAAACGATGTGAACAGGGTTCCCGAGATACCTAACGGGTATTCGGTACACCGTGCCACGTACCTACCGCATCACAGCCCACCCCTACGGTCAGCGCTGTCCACGGCCTCCAGTAGGCTACAAACACCAGAAACTACTTGCAACTCCTGGACAGAGAACTAGGCTGAATAAGAAGTCGAGAGGGTCCATTGGTTTCGGGCCCAATGCATGGTAGTAGCTGAATCTTAAATCACACATACAGATCTCAGTGCTTATGGTCGGCTTCAATGAAACAACCCACCATGTACTCCTACATGGCCTCTCATCGATACCTTTACCAAATCATGTTCACCACACCACTTTCATTACCGACATAATCATTTCACTCTAGTCCATCACCCAGATGAACCAGACCTGACACGACTCTAAGCATAGCAGGCATAGCAAGGTAGGAACAAAACATACATATGGCTCAAACAACTCCTACACATGCTAGTGGGTTTCATCTAGTTACTGTGGCAATGACAGGTCATGCAGAGGAAATGGGTTCAACTACCGTAACACACAGCAGTTTGAAACACGTTGTCTTAATGCAGTAAAAGAGAGCAGGAGCGAGAGCATGGGATTGTATCGATATTATCAAATGGTTGGTTGCTTGCCTGATGGTTCGATGCACTGATACGGTTCTTCGTTAGGGTAATCACGGTACTCCTCGGAGGCAGAACCTGCCGCAAAGAACACCGATACACAACCATCACCAAACAATGTGCGACAATATGATGCATGCATGAAACATGGCAATATGAATGTGTTGGGCTAATGCAACTAAGACCAGAAGGGTTTGAACCAATTTGAACCAAAGATTCAAATTTCAAACTCATACATGGCCTTTTAAAGTGTTTTACCTTGTTCTGCATTAAACATCAAGATAACTTGTTTAATCATGCATGAAAATGGTACAGGTGGATAGATTGGATTTTTCTGATCATTTTTCATATATAACTTGTCTGATTTGGAGTTACAGATTAAAAATTATGAATTTTTGAAGTTTAAACTATATTCTGGAATTTCCTATATTAGATTAAATCCAGAAATTAATTTATTGCGTCAGCCTGACGTCAGTGTGACATCAGCAGGTCAACGGGACACGGTCCGGGTCAAAACTGACAGTGGGTCCCGCGTGTCAGTGTGATTAGATTAGTTAAAGTTTAATTAAAACTAAACCTATTTAATTAACAGGGCTGGGCCCCACCTGTCATTGACTCAGGAGAGTCAACCAGGTCCCACCCGTGGTCAAACCCGGGTCGGCTGCACCGGCGTTTAGCCGCCGGCGAGCCCGACGCGGCGGCGGAAGTGGTTTTTGCCGTTCCGGCAACCAAATGGGTCGCGGAGGCCATCCGAGTGGAGCTGAGGACGAGCCGCAGCTCTTGGTGGAGTCTGTTGGGGTCGGGGTGGCCGGAGTTGGCGCCGGCGACGACTTTGGCGGCCACCGGAGTTCGGCCGAAGACGAACTTGACGCTAGAGGGGTTGGTGAGGTGCGGGGAGTAGCTGGTTAGGTGCTACGTGACATGGTGAACATGATGGACACCAGTTTGTGGCCGGAGGGTGACCGGGAGCACGTCGGCGACGAGCTCCGCGGCGGTGGGTGCGGTTGAGCTCCGGGAGGTCGCTACATAGCTCGGGAACAAGAAAAGAAGGGAGGGGAAGATGGCTAAGCTCACGGGGAGTTCGACGAAGCACTTGGTGCGGCCGGGGACGGGCCGGAGCGACGTCGGCGTTGAAGGGGATCTCCGGCGACGACGGTTCGGTCGAGGTCGATGTGGTGGGCTCGGGCCTTGCGAGCGCTCGGGGCTCGGCTTGCTCGAAGGAGAGGAGGGTAGCGGAGCTCCTGGACACGGCGGCACGGCGTGGGGTTGACGGAGGGCGTGGCTACGGCGAGGGGGTGGCGGCGATGGCGTCGGCCATGGCGGGGGAGCGCGAGAGAGAGGAGTTGGGGGAGAATGGAGGTGTCCTGGAGGTTCACGGCGCGGCGTGGAGCTCATCCATCCAGCCCCGAGGCGAGGAGGTGAAGCAGGGCGACGGCCAGCTGCGTGGCGCGCGCTGCGGTCGCCGTCGGGCACCTGCCTGCCTGCCTGGCCGGCAAGCAGCTCGCTGGAGCGGTGCTGGGCTGGGCCGGCAGGTGGGCCGGGTGCTGGGCGCCAGGTAGGTTTTTTGCTATTTCTACTCTTTTCTGTTTTTTAATACTTCTGCAACTTTGTTGAATTATTAAAAATACTTAGGCAACTCCTAAAATCACCAAACTACTCCTGGTCCATAGTTGGATTATTTCCAACATGAAACATTTTAGTTTGGAGATATTTGAGCATATGAATATTTTATATAATTTTAAATGCCCAAATTCAAATATCTATGATTTAATTCAAAGACCCTAAGATGACCTAGGAAAATGTGCATCACTTTTGGCAGAGGTTCTGAACCAAGACAAAAATGATGGGCATTTTAGAAGGGCATTTCAGGTTCATTGAAAAAGGTTTTTAGTAAACCCTAGTTGGTTTCAGAGGGGGCTGGGGGTTCTGTCATCCCCATTTCAGGTCTCTGATGAAAGAATAAACATGATGCAACACTCTAATGCATGAACTAGCTAGGGTGTGACAGAAAATAGGACTGGTCATCTACCTCTGAATCCTCCTCTGAGGAGCTATGTATAACCATCAAGATATCTGCTTCAGCAGCTAGCATTGTTTGCTCTAAAGACCTTGTTTTCACTCCAGATTTTTCCATCACTAATTCAAATGGTTGATGCATAGGAAGAGCAGTTGAATATACAAACATTGTCCACAAATGGATTGAGTAATACAAAAATAGGATGACATGATATAATTCACATATATGACGCTTGGCTAAACAACATGGCATTGCATAATTCACATATATGACGCTTGGCAGAACAGCATGGCATTGCATAATTCACATACATAATGCCTTACAACAAGATAGCATTGCATAATTCACATATATAATGTCTTGCAACAAGATGGCATTGAAAAATTCACATATATGGTAATTAGATAGTAAACAGGTGGGCATTCACACAAAGCATGTCTAAACTAAGAAAATGACATGACAATGGAAGACACCATATGCATGATATGAGTA
>NC_041381.1:259784713-259889051 GCF_002162155.2 Triticum dicoccoides | reverse complement strand
TCCTCCTCTGAGGAGCAATTCGTAACCAACAAGACATGCGCTTCGTCAAATAGCATTGTCTGCTTTGAAGATCTTGTTTTCACTCCAGATCTTTCCATGACCGTGTCGAATGGCTGATGCATAGGAAGAGTAATTGAACTTACTAAAATTGTTCACAAATTTAATACGTAATAAAAAAGGGTGGCATGATATAATTTACATATAAGATAACTGGCTAACCAGGATGGCATTGCAAAATTCACATATATCATGCTTGGCTAAACAAGATGGCATTGCATGATTCACATAAATGATATAGAAACTATACAGATGGAATTCACACAATGCATGTATAAACTAAGCAGATGACATATTTTATGTATAAAGTAAGCAATTTAACGCGCCATATGCATGATATGACCAACATCAGCATGCCAAGTTAGAGCAAAAGACCCCATGGGGGTAAATAGGAGTGCTCTGCTCCCTCTGAATCCCCCTCTGAATAGTTAACTTCCTCTTGATTACAGTCTAGAATGGGGAGAGGGGGGTTGCTTTTGTGCCGACAATGGAGCAACGTCTACATGAAGTTTTATAGCCACAAAAGGCTCGTCTCTTTTGCTCTACATGTTCAGTACCATTGTGTACAATAAATGACATGCATAGGAATAAAACATAGTGAGATTATGTAAGGAGTGCATGCACAAATCCAGAGTGATGGTAGCAAACTGTAGATAGACCCAAAACCAATGATAGTAGGCAGATAATAGCTTCAGTTAAAGAATATAGATAATGGCTCCTGTAATGTTTGTTTCCACCCAACATGAAACTCATAGTAGGCACCCGAGATTAACCAGATAGTAGACATACAGTATTGATTGTTGCCCCAATATGTACCCCACAACCCTTAAAAATCTCAAGTTTGAGCATTAGTTTGGACCTGACTCGGAGTCTAATCGGTGAACATGATGATAAAGTAGCATGTCATCATATTAAGCGATGTATAATGTAAGAAGACATGAAATAGTGCGACCTCTCTTCCGGACCCGCGTAGTCCACAAGGTCATCTGCTCAGTTGATGATGGTAATGCAGTTGTCGTGGCTGCCGGCAATGGGGAAGAAGATCTGAGCCGACGAAAGACAGTTTGGAGGGCAGATCCCTACTATGGTGAACCCTTCCGTTGTTGGAGCAGCTGAGCTGGGGTGGACCACAGCACATCAGGAGTGGGACAAACCACACAAGGTTTTCTTTGACACTTATCTATAACAACAGTAATTTTGTAAGGGCTTGTTTTAATTTGAGGATTCTAACAAAGCAGGGACAGGAAATACACATGAATAGGATAGGAATGCATGTGCAAAATAGAGAATATAAAAATTACAGGATTTCTGCCAATCAAGGTGTTTGGTTGTAACGCTCCGAGACCGATGCGCCAGATGTCTTCCAGTTATTCGCCGTCATTCCCATGTCATTCACTTGCGTGTTGCACTTTGCCATGTCATCATGTGCATTTCATCTGCATGTTTTTCAAAACTTGCATCCGTCTGGGTTCTACCGGTTCTCTCTGTTGTTCGTTTTGAGCACAGAGACACTCGCATGTGCCCGCCGCACCTCCCAAATCTTGTTTTGTGAGCCGCAGAAAAACATTCTCAGAATGGGCCGAGAGTTGATGAGTGGTCTTGGTATATCACCGGTAGACCGCCTGTCAAATTTCGATCCATTTGGAGGTCGTTTGATGCCCAAACGGTGTCACAGCCCCAGATCGGCCTTGTTTGACTTTGATTGCTCATCATGTCATCATGTTTTAATTTCTAAGAAACTTGAAATGGGGATTGCCTAAACCCTAGCATTAAAGGAATTCACTAGATTTACCTAAAATATTTTTCAGTAAGTCCAAATGGCTTTCAAAAATGTTCATCAATTATGGTAAATACTGTAAACAGTAGCCAGAGGTGATGCACATTCTTCCATGACATATTTGGGCTCTAAATTAAATCATATGGTATTTTCATTTGGGCATTTGAATACTATAAAATATTTGAAATGCTCAAATAATCATAAACTAAAATGTTTACTGTTGGATATATTCTAAACAGTAGCCATGATTAGTTTCATGATTTTTGAAAGTGTCTGAGTATTTTTAATAAAGCCCTAAAATTTACAGAATAATAGAAAACTGAAATAATTAGAAAAAGGAGAGAGAGAAACCTACCCGGCCCAGCTGCTCCAGCCACTTACCTGGCAAGACCAACCAGCCCAGCACGGCCCAGCCCACCGCCGCTTCCCCCCCTGTCGCCTTCCTCCTCGCGCCAGTAGGCAGGGGCGCGTGCCCGGCGCGCGTGGCCACACGCTGGCCACCTCCTTCCTGCCTGGCAGCCTCCTCCTCTCCCTAGACGTCTCCCGCAGCTCCACGCCACCCCCTGGAACCCCCCCTCGCACTCTCCCTCGTCCTCATCTCCCCCTCTGTCTCTCTCTCCTGCAATCGCCGTGACCGCCCGAGAACACCGACGATCACCCCCGTGACCACCGGCCACCCCTCGCCCTGCCGTTGAGCCCAAAGGCTCGGCCGCAACCTCTTCTCCCTCCTCGCCGAGCTACATGAGCCAGGACGGCCCCAAGACGACGCCTGTGGCCTTCTTCCCCGACCACGGCCGCAGGATGCTACCGTCCGATTCGTCGTCTTCGCCGCCTTCCCGAGTCCGCTGAGCTACTCATCGACCTCGCCGTGAGCTCATCTGCCGAACCCCTCTCTCCCCGTGCTTTATTTCCCGCTATAGCCGTGCTAACCACCACGGCCGAGAGCTTCTCGCCGCCGGCCATGGCGTGGCCGTGGCCACAGCCACCGCAGCTCGCTCCCGAGCCCACCGTCGTGCTCACCGCAACCTCAGTAGCGCGTAGCCACCACCAGCTTCTCCTGCCGTGCCTCCTAGCGACGACCCCGAGCTCGCCCGAGCTCCGGCAGCCGCCAACGTCGTCGCCGGCGTCTTTTCCGACCATCCCGAGCCCAACCGCCACCACCACTCGATGCGCGAGCTCCCCAGCTACGCGTAGCGCATCTCCGCCGTCGATTTGGTCGACGGAGGACCAAATCCGAGACTCGCCGCCGTGTCTGGCCTCGCCGGCGTCGAGTCGCCGGCGGGTTTGACCCCGCTGACCAGGGGTTTGACCTCCCTGGGATTAACATGCGTGGGCCCTGCACCTGACAAGATTAGTTTAGGACTAATTACCCCTGCTGACACTGACAGTGGGCCCCGTGGCTATTAATTTGATTAGTTAGAATTAATTAACTCTGTTAGTCACTTGTGTCACTGAGGTGTGGACCCCGCTGGTCAGGTTTGACCCGAACCAGCCCCTGTTGACCTGCTAACGTCATGCCAACGTCATGCTGACGCAGTAAACCCTTTTCTGGATTTTAAATAAATCTAAACGATTTATTTATTTCAGAAAATAGCTAAAACTTCTAAAAAATCATAGTAATTCAACCGTGACTCCAAATCAAACAAATTATATATGTAAAATTATCAGAAAAATTCAAGGAATCCATCTGTACCATTTTCATGCATGTTTGAACAATGTTTGTCCTCTGTTTTGGACAAAACAAATAAATGGCATTTAAACTCTCACATATGGAGTTTGAATTCGAATCTTGTATTCAAACCAACCCCATTTAACTTGTTGCTAGATGCATTAGCCCAAAACAAATTCATATTGCCATGTCATAGCATGCATCATACTGTGCATTGCATTGATCGTGTTTCTTCTGTGTTTGCCGGTGTTGTTCCCCCTCGGTAGACGTTGTACCGACGATGTGATCGTTGACACTGATGAAGACTCAATGCTATCTTCAGAAGTGCCAGGCAAGCAAAACCCCCTTGTTCATTCCGATACAATCCTACTCTCTCGCCCTGCTCTCTTTTACTGCATTAGGACAACAACGAGTCATTTGTTACTTGCTGCGGTAGCTGAACCCCTTTATCCTCTGCATGACCTGTCATTGCCACAGTAAATAGATGAAACCCAGTAGTATGAGTAGGAGTTGCTTGAGCCCTGTTGTGCCTACTCATTCATGTTTGTTTGTCATGCCTGCTACTGCTTAGAGTTGAGTCAGGTCTGATTCATCGGGAATGAATCAGAGGTGTGCGAACATGTCCTACTGTGTGTGAGCTAAGTGGTGAACACGATTTGGTAAAGGTAGCGGTGAGAGGCCATGTAGGAGTACATGGTGGGTTGTCTCATTGAAGCCGTCCTTAGGAACTGAGTTCTGTGTTTGTGATCCATGATTCAGCTACTACCATGCATTGGGCCCTGAGATATGACCCCGCTCGACTTCTTAATCACCCTTGTCCTCTGTCCAGGAGTTGCAAGTAGTTTCTGGTGTTTGTAGTATGCTGGAGGCTGTGGGCAGTGCTGACCGGAGGGGTGGGCTGTGATGCGGTAGGCACGTGGCCGGGTATACCGGGCGCCCGTTTGGTGTCACGGAACCCTGTTCACATCGTTTGGGGCTGTGAGCGAAACCCTGGCCGGATCTCCTCATGGATGGAACCCGAATAGGCGATAAACCTGGACTAGAGACTTGAGTGTTTAGGTAGGTCGTGGTCTACACCCACGTCGGCTTTCGCTTGAAGTCTGCCGAGCACATGTCGTGTGCAGACGCTAAGTGGTGGAAACATGTATGAAGAAGTACACCCCTGCAGGGTTAACATCATCTATTCGAATAGCCGTGTCCGCGGTAAAGGACTTCTGGGTTGCTTATATCAGTTCATAGACAAGTGAAAGTGGATACCCTAAAATACGCAAGATAAGCGTGAGTGCTATGAATGGCGTTCTCGTAGGGAGACGGGAGCGGATCCATAGTGGTGTATTGATATGGTGATATGTGGATTCGTGTGCGCCACCTCAAAAGAGTTGCTTGCAGTCGTAGTTTAGGATAGCCACCGAGTCAAAGCTGGCTTGCTGCAGTTAAACCCCACCATCCCCTTTGTTGATAATGAAGCATATGTAGTTAGTTCTGATGTAAGTCTTGCTGGGTACATTTGTACTCACGTTTGCCTATTTTATGTTTTGCAGAGAGATTTCGGTCTCGCTAGTAGTTCCGCGTGGACTTCGACGTTTAGCTTGTTACCTCAGCTACAATCTTGTGCCCTCGGCAGGATCTGGTAGATAGTCAGGCTTCTCAGCCTTTTTCATTTGTAGATGTCTGTACTCAGACATGTTAAGCTTCCGCTTGTGCTTTGATTTGTATGCTCTGAATGTTGGGTCATGAGACCCCTGTTTGTAATATCTCGCTCCTCGGAGCCTAATGAATACATACTTGGGTCGTAGAGTCATGTTGTGATGCCATGTTGTATTTGCACATATCGAGCATATTGTGTGTATGTTATTGAAATGCTTGGTATGTGTGGGATCTGACTATCTAGTTGTTTATCCTTAGTAGCCTCGCTTACCGGGAAATGTCTCCTAGTGTTTCCACTGAGCCATGGTAGCTTGCTACTGCTCCGGAACACTTAGGCTAGCCGGCATGTGTCGTTCTTCGTTCCTGTGTCTGTCCCTTCGGGGAAATGTCACGCATTGAGTACCGGAGCCCTGTTAGCCCGCTACAGCCCGGTTTACCGGAGTCCTGCTAGCCCAGTGCTACAGCCCGAACCCACTTGCTGATGACCGACACGTTCGATGCTGGGTCATGGATGCCTGTCCCTGTAAGTCTGTGCCACTTTGGGTTTACGACTAGTCATGTCAGCCCGGGCTCCTTATCATATGGATGCTAGCGACATCATTATATACGTGAGCCAAAAGGCGCAAACGGTCCCGGGCAAAGGTAAGGCGACACCCGTGGGAATACCGTGCGTGAGGCCGCAAAGTGATATGAGGTGTTACAGGCTAGATCGATGTGACATTGAGTCGGGGTCCTGACAGGTTTGGTATCAGAGCTTGACTGCCTGTAGGATTACCAAGCCAAACTGGTCGAAGTTGAGTCTAGAAATTCTTTAGTTATATAAGGGAATTGATTGTGGGATGGAACGTAAGGCTCTTTTTACTCCTTATACCTCATGGCCTTCTGATCTGAGTCATCATCTTCTCTTCTACGGGGATTAAGAACTAGGCTTTCTCTTCTTTCTATCAGGATCACGTGTTACTAATCCGTAGACTTATAGAATTGTTGGACTTAAGCCTCTGTTCAGTCTCTACTACTTCCGTACATTAACTGTTGATCTCGAAACCTTGATATTGTGCTTTCGAGTGGTTATGCCACCATTTTTGTGAATGTCTCAAATCTTTTCTGAGCATTTACAGCCGTTATGCTGTCCGAGTCATCCCAGGTTTCTAAACAGTCTGATGCATTTGCAAATCCCTTCTTCCCGTTCCCGATGTCCTTTTGGTCAGATTAATCACACAAATTAGTGAGTTGAGGTACTTTATTGCCTTGACATATATGTTGGAGTTAATAATTATGACCCTAAGTGCTTAGGGGATCATCTAGTGGTCTAGCCATGATCTGTGTTTCCAGTGTGATGATTCTGGCCGTCATTATCGAAAGCATCCCGTGATGCCATTTAGTTAGTAGGCATTCTATTTCTGGGTTCTGAACCCGAGATTCACCCCATTTATCTCATGTTGATAGTGTTGCTAGTTCCTTTAGGAAATTAGTAACTTTTGCATTAGTCCTCGAGGTCCATGGTATTTTCCTTCTTCCAAATACTATGAACCATTCAGGCAGAAGTTATTTGAACCAAAAGATCACAATCAGAGTACTCTTGAGGAGTTCTCCATTCATAAATCGTGACTCTGCCAGTCCTACCTCTCTGCATGGGTTATCCGGAAGAAACATATTGAACTTGGTTCGACATAATAATCTATGCATCCACAACTCAGAAAATTATATGTTCTTTGAGTTGTCCCTCTTAGTTGTATTCTAACCCTGGTCTATCATTTGATAGTCAAGATTATGCGTGCATTCCTATTACTGTTGTGGTCCGTCAAGCCATTCTATTCCGGAATGACTAGGAGAAACAAACTCCAGTACCTTGTCCATTTCCAGGATTGGGTCAAAGCAGTCGTACTCCGCAGATCAAATTGCTAATCCTGCTTTTGCTCTGTTCCACCTTGGAGTATTACCATCTTTATATCAAGAATGTCATGGGAATTGCACACCATCCTATGAACTCTTGGTACAGTGATACTTCTTGCCATCATTGTTCATTCCTCGGTTTCCGTGTTTTTGTAACCGGAATGCCGACAAGTAAATCGTGGTGTGTGAAATCAATACTCCTAGCAACCTTGTTTCTTGGTAGTTAAATGGACAATAACCTCATTCTTAACGTGTTGGTTCTTGAATCATCATTCTAAGATTGATCGTGCTACCTTGTCCATCTTCCTGGTGCACATTTCGATTGATGAGTTAGGATTTTGTCAAGTCCTCGCTCATTTGATCATATCGTCTTGCCCTGAAAAGCAAGATTGTTCTCGATCTTAGTAACATATCGGTGGTTCGTGATTTTCCGAATATCTTCTCGAAAGTATCACCAGGTTGTCACCTGACTGTTATGTTGAGCTCATGATCAAGTTGGTTTATCCTGTAAACCACCCTTTCTCCAAGAATCCGTGTTGGATACCCCTGAGCTAGTTGGTTAAGCTATCCATCAACTTGGAGAGTTGGAAGATAGAAGCTTGTCCGATATAGTTCATTATAAGGGATGTTTTGTATGTGTGTGTTGAAGAAAGTTGATATTTCATCAACTAACCCTCGTGATCAGTTAATGGACCTATCATCTTGTCCAACCTTTGATTTGGGTGTGGGCTATCCTCAAATCAAGTCAGAACCAACGATGTTCGTAATGTTGTCTTACTCGTGGTTTTTCCTCGAGCATACACCATTATATTCTTTGGTCTGACCAATGCTATCACCGTGTTCACTTAACTATGGAATTCCTTTTAAAAGGAAACCCGGATTAATTTTTGTTGAGCCCATTGACAACATCCTTATCTCCTCCATGATTTTGTTGAACATTAAGCTAGTGTTGGAAACCTTTGAAAACATTTCTTCATGCTAGTTCATGAAGCATATGTTCGGATGTAAGAAGTGACTTCCTCCAGTTCATGTGCATTTGATGCAAGTTGCCGCCGTGGATTCGAGAAAGTCAATGTTGTTTCCTTTGGAATCATCCCAAATCAGTCATGCATACGTGCGAAGTATTCTGTGGTTCGGAGACTTGCAACCTCCATTCTATATGTGTCCCTAGCACACCAAGCCACCGATTGATTTGTTCAAGGAGAAGAAGTTCCTTCTTAAGAGCATGCCTTATGCAAGGACTTCGATATCCTTGTTGATGGTTTCCCCACCTGAACTCGGTAGTGTTTTATTATAAGACTACTTTGTGGTCATGCTTGTCTTGGACAACATGTTCACATGTTGTAGCAGAACCAGCTCATGTTTTGGAGCTTGCTATCGTAATTCATTTCCCGAGAATCTTGCAACGTCATCTCGTCGATTTGTGTTGCAAACTTTCATTTTTCTTCCTAGACTCGATGAGTCTGGAATATCCTGACACCAACTAGATCTGAATCTCAGGCAGATGTGATGGTTGGAACATTTCCCAAGAACTATAATACTGGTCTCGCGATAACCGGTAAAGTGGATGTCGTGGCCAACACACCCTGCCGGAAGACCTATTGTTGTAGTATCTTGATTGAAGAAGTTGGCCACCTCCCCATAAGGATCTCGTAGAACTTATTCTAGTAGTTGTTCCTTATGGATTTTTGTGTTTCCGAAGTCCTACCTTTACCTGATGTTCTAGATGTCAAACCATATCTATGAATGGATTATGCTATCATATCAGGGAGAACATTAGAAGCGGAGTGCTAAATGTCTCTCGGTCGATCATCTAGATTTTGATCCCTTGGCCTCGCTAAGGTGAAATCTGAGAAGGTTATCTTCCTTTGCATCTGCATCATCCATCGTTGTTCATCATGGTAGTACGTTGTGTTGCCAGGATCCTTGACACGGATATTGGTAAAATCTTGATGATTATGGAAATGCTCAAGTTCTTGAGAGCACGCGCAAGTGCTAGGTTTGATCGTCGGCATTAACTGTATAGTACTCTCAGTTTCCTCGGCAATGCTATGACCTTTTCAAATAGTGAATTCACTCTCTATTGTTGGGTTCTTCCCCAGTTACCAGAATCATTCCCAGCATTTGCATTTTGTTCCCAGCTTGCACCGCCAATGTGCCATTCTACCATGGGTCTCTTCCATTTCCGGTGGTAAGCAAATTCATCCATTACATTGTCTTCAACAGGGTAATCCACATCATCCAAGTCCGAGTATGCCATTCTACCGACCCCTCCAAACGATCGCTCAAGAATTGCCTTAGGCTGGTTTAAAGAGTTTCAATGATCTCTGAATCAAAGGTAATTCTTTTTGCCACGTAAGGGGATATATCTACGAGTCACCATCCCTAAGGTGCCTCGTTGTGGTATCATGGCAACTCAACTGCTCGCTACGTTGACAATCGTTTACCACCTTTTTAAGTGTGGAATTGTTGTCTACCTAGTGAACCCTCGTCATCTGTTCCACTCCATCCCTCTAGAGGTGTGCTTCGTCTCTCAGCTCAAGAGATGTTGCTATGTCTCATTCCGTGAGTTAATCCTGAGTTGTTCGACCTTCGAGAAGAACGATTCTTTCGGGGTTTTTCCTTCCTCTCGTTGTCATGATAGTTGGAGTTCTCGGAGCAAGACATCAAGATAATGATGGTGATCAAATCAACACTCTTATGGAGTGCACCCTGGATCGTGAAGATTATGTTAGTTGGCGTTTTCCCTTCGTCTTACCCTACGCTTGAATCTCGGGTCGAGATTCTTGTTTAGTGGGGGTGAGCTGTCACAGCCCCAGATCGGCCTTGTTTGACTTTGATTGCTCATCATGTAATCATGTTTAAATTTCTAAGAAACTTGAAATGGGGATTGCCTAAACCCTAGCATTAAAGGAATTCACTAGATTTACCTAAAATATTTTTCAGTAAGTCCAAATGGCTTTCAAAAATGTTCATCAGTTATGGTAAATACTGTAAACAGTAGCCAGAGGTGATGCACATTTTTCCATGACATATTTGGGCTCTGAATTAAATCATATGGTATTTTCATTTGGGCATTTGAATACTATAAAATATTTGAAATGCTCAAATAATCATAAACTAAAATGTTTACTGTTGGATATATTCTAAATAGTAGCCATGATTAGTTTCATGATTTTTGAAAGTGTCTGAGTATTTTTAATAAAGCCCTAAAATTTATAGAATAATAGAAAACTGAAATAATTAGAAAAAGGAGAGAGAGAAACCTACCCGGCCCAGCTCCTCCAGCCACTTACCTAGCGCCACCAACCAGCCCAGCACGGCCCAGCCCACCGCCGCTTCCCCCCTGTCGCCTTCCTCCTCGCGCCAGTAGGCAGGGGCGCGTGCCCGGCGCGCGTGGCCACACGCCGGCCACCTCCTCCCTGCCTGGCTGCCTCCTCCTCTCCCTGGACGTCTCCCGCAGCTCCACGCCACCCCATGGAACCCCCCTCGCACTCTCCCTCGTCCTCATCTCCCCCTCTGTCTCTCTCTCCCGCGATCGCCATGACCGCTCGAGAACGCCGACGAGCACCCCCGTGACCACCGGCCACCCCTCGCCCTGCCGTTGAGCCCAGAGGCTCGGACGCAACCTCTTCTCCCTCCTTGCCGAGCTACATGAGCCAGGACGGCCCCAAGACGACGCCTGTGGCCTTCTTCCCCGACCACGGCCGCTGGATGCCGCCGTCCGATTCGTCGTCTTCGCTGCCTTCCCGAGTCCACTGAGCTACTCATCGACCTCGCCGTGAGCTCCTCTGCCGAACCCCTCTCTCCCCGTGCTTTATTTCCCGCTGTAGCCGTGCTAACCACCGCGGCCAAGAGCTTCTCGCCGCCGGCAATGGCGTGGCCGTGGCCACAGCCACCGCAGCTCGCTCCCGAGCCCACCGTCGTGCTCACCGCAACCTCAGTATCCCGTAGCCACCACCAGCTCCTCCTGCCGTGCCTCCTAGCGACGACCCCGAGCTCGCCCGAGCTCCGGCAGCCGCCAACGTCGTCGCCGGCGTCTTTTCCGACCATCCCGAGCCCAACCGCCACCACCACTCGATGCGCGAGCTCCCCAGCTACGCGTAGCGCATCTCTGCCGTCGATTTGTTCGACGGAGGACCAAATCCAAGCCTCGCCGCCGTGTATGGCCTCGCCGGCGTTGAGTCGCCGGCGGGTTTGACCCCGCTGACCAGGGGTTTGACCTCCCTGGGATTAACACGCGTGGGCCCTGCAACTGACAAGATTAGTTTAGGACTAATTACCCCTGCTGACACTGACAGTGGGCCCCGTGGCTATTAATTTGATTAGTTAGAATTAATTAACTCTGTTAGTCACTTGTGTCACTGAGGTGTGGACCCCGCTGGTCAGGTTTGACCCAGACCAGCCCCTGTTGACCTGCTGACGTCATGCCAACGTCATGCTGACGCAGTAAACCCTTTTCTGGATTTTAAATAAATCTAAACGATTTATTTATTTCAGAAAATAGCTAAAACTTCTAAAAAATCATAGTAATTCAACCGTGACTCCAAATCAAACAAATTATATATGTAAAATTATCAGAAAAATTCAAGGAATCCATCTGTACCATTTTCATGCATGTTTGAACAATGTTTGTCCTCTGTTTTGGACAAAACAAATAAATGGCATTTAAACTCTCACATATGGAGTTTGAATTTGAATCTTGTATTCAAACCAACCCCATTTAACTTGTTGCTAGATGCATTAGCCCAAAACACATTCATATTGCCATGTCATAGCATGCATCATACTGTGCATTGCATTGATCATGTTTCTTCTGTGTTTGCCGGTGTTGTTCCCCCTGGTAGACGTTGTACCGACGATGTGATCGTTGACACTGAGGAAGACTCAATGCTATCTTCAGAAGTGCTAGGCAAGCAAAACCCCCTTGTTCATTCCAATACAATCCTACTCTCTCGCCCTGCTATCTTTTACTGCATTAGGACAACAACGAGTCATTTGTTACTTGTTGCGGTAGCTAAACCCCTTTATCCTGTGCATGACCTGTCATTGCCACAGTAAATAGATGAAACCCAGTAGTATGAGTAGGAGTTGCTTGAGCCCTGTTGTGCCTACTCATTCATGTTTGTTTGTCATGCCTGCTACTGCTTAGAGTTGAGTCAGGTCTGATTCATCGGGAATGAATCAGAGGTGTGTGAACATGTCCTACTGTGTGTGAGCTAAGTGGTGAACACGATTTGGTAAAGGTAGCGGTGAGAGGCCATGTAGGAGTACATGGTGGGTTGTCTCATTGAAGCCGTCCTTAGGAACTGAGTTCTGTGTTTGTGATCCATGATTCAGCTACTACCATGCATTGGACCCTGAGATATGACCCCGCTCGACTTCTTAATCACCCTTGTCCTCTGTCCAGGAGTTGCAAGTAGTTTCTGGTGTTTGTAGTATGCTGGAGGCCGTGGGCAGCGCTGACCGGAGGGGTGGGCTGTGATGCGGTAGGCATGTGGCCGGGTATACGGGCGCCCGTTTGGTGTCACGGAACCCTGTTCACATCGTTTGGGGCTGTGAGCGAAACCCCGGCCGGATCTCCTCATGGATGGAACCCGAATAGGCGATAAACCTGGACTAGAGACTTGAGTGTTTAGGTAGGTCGTGGTCTACACCCACGTCGGCTTTCGCTTGAAGTCTGCCGAGCACATGTCGTGTGCAGACGCTAAGTGGTGGAAACATGTATGAAGAAGTACACCCCTGCAGGGTTAACATCATCTATTCGAATAGCCGTGTCCGCGGTAAAGGACTTCTGGGTTGCTTATATCAGTTCATAGACAAGTGAAAGTGGATACCCTAAAATACGCAAGATAAGCGTGAGTGCTATGAATGGCGTTCTCGTAGGGAGACGGGAGCAGATCCATAGTGGTGTATGATATGGTGATATGTGGACTCGTGTGCGCCACCTCAAAAGAGTTGCTTGCAGTCGTAGTTTAGGATAGCCACCGAGTCAAAGCTGGCTTGCTGCAGTTAAACCCCACCATCCCCTTTGTTGATAATGAAGCATATGTAGTTAGTTCTGATGTAAGTCTTGTTGGGTACATTTGTACTCACGTTTGCCTATTTTATGTTTTGCAGAGAGATTTCGGTCTCACTAGTAGTTCCGCGTGGACTTCGACGTTTAGCTTGTTACCTCAGCTACGATCTTGTGCCCTCGGCAGGATCTGGTAGATAGTCAGGCTTCTCAGCCTTTTTCATTTGTAGATGTCTGTACTCAGACATGTTAAGCTTCCGCTTGTGCTTTGATTTGTATGCTCTGAATGTTGGGTCATGAGACCCCTGTTTGTAATATCTCGCTCCTCGGAGCCTAATGAATACATACTTGGGTCATAGAGTCATGTTGTGATGCCATGTTGTATTTGCACATATCAAGCATATTGTGTGTATGTTATTGAAATGCTTGGTATGTGTGGGATCTGACTATCTAGTTGTTTATCCTTAGTAGCCTCGCTTACCGGGAAATGTCTCCTAGTGTTTCCACTGAGCCATGGTAGCTTGCTACTGCTCTGGAACACTTAGGCTGGCCGGCATGTGTCCTTCTTCGTTCCTGTGTCTGTCCCTTCGGGGAAATGTCACGCATTGAGTACCGGAGCCCTGTTAGCCCGCTACAGCCCGGTTTACCGGAGTCCTGCTAGCCCAGTGCTACAGCCCGGACCCACTTGCTGATGACCGACACGTTCGATGCTGGGTCATGGATGCCTGTCCCTGTAAGTCTTTGCCACATTGGGTTTACGACTAGTCATGTCAGCCCGGGCTCCTTATCATATGGATGCTAGCGACATCATTATATACGTGAGCCAAAAGGCGCAAACGGTCCCGGGCAAAGGTAAGGCGACACCCGTGGGAATACCGTGCGTGAGGCCGCAAAGTGATATGAGGTGTTACAGGATAGATCGATGTGACATTGAGTCGGGGTCCTGACAAACGGTTAACCGCATTAACCGCCGGACCCCTTTCTCTTTGCAGCCCATCACCCCTCCAGAACAGCCCGAAGGGGTAAGTGAAGGGGTACATGGGCTGCGGCCCAACACACTGTGCGCAGACAGGCGTCGGACGTTCGGAAGGTTCCGGTCGTCCGGAGGCTCGGGAAGGTCCGGATGTCCGGTGCTCTTCGGACTTTCGTAGATTCGGCTCGGGTGCGCTTCAGTCAGATGTCCGGAGGGGGCCGGTCGTCCGAAGGCTCACGGGGTCCCGGACGTCCGGAGTTCTTCGGATGTCCGCAGATTCGGTTCAGTGGTCGCTGTCACGGTCATCCGGAGGGGGCCGGTCGTCCGGAGCCTGGGAGTCGTCGGACGTCCGATCCTGGTCGGACGTCCGGCCGCTGTAGCTTCGGGCAGCTTCTTCTCTTGGTCCTTGTACTTGGTGTCCTTGCCGTCTTGTCCATGGTCTTTCTCCTTGTTCCTGGTCATGCATAGCACATATATATGAGGTAGTAACCATGTCTCACATGTGGGAAGTGAAGGTTCGGAGAGGAGCGAGTTCACCTTGTGTCCAACGGCGTATAGTTGAGGTCTCGTCATAAGTCCTCTTGGGGTTTGGAGAGTAGTCGGAGTGTACATGGGGATGAACGTGGGATGCTCTGCATCATCTCCCCCCCGTTGGGAAAGATCCGACCTCAGATCGTGATCCTCATCACCACGGAAATGGTTGTTGGGGACGAACTTGTAGTTGGACGGAGTTGAAGACATGGCGCAATCCAAGTAGTCCAAGGTGTCGCCGGAGTGATAGACATGCAAAAAGAGCGAACACAAGAAACACTCGGGAATACAATGGTTAGCACACACAAAGTGTCCATCATGTAGGAATGAGTCTGTGCGGCAAGATTGGTCGTGACAAAGTGCATGAAGCTTATCAAGATGATCTAGAATGAGATGCAAAGCATTCATGGGAGCAAAAGCATGGTGCACAAAGCGACAAATTCTACCATTGTGCAAAATGATGTCATATAGAGACGGTTCATCAATAGCATGAATATGGTAATGGATGCTCAATATGATTATGTTATCATGCAATTGATGGAAGGCAATGTGATCATTATGTATGAATATGCCATCAAGGAAGATCACAACAAATTTGTTAAGGAAGTGAACAAGCTCATATATCATGGATGACATGGAAATAGATGCAACAAGACAAGCATAATGTGAGTCAATCCATGCATAGGGTGCAAACTTGTGGTGAGTATGATAAGTCCATCGAGCATGACATGTATGAGCACAATCAACAAATGTGGAGCTGTTGGTGTACCAAAGCACGATGTCGAGGCACGAGTGGAGTTTCGAAGGTGCATCCAACAAGTGCGAGCGCTCCTCAATGTGAAGGTCCATGTAGCCAATATCCAATGTTGCTCCTCTATTCACGAGATGTATCATATAGGCAACAAGAAGGAAACAACAATGAAAGAGTGACCCATCCAATATGCGTATTTGAGGATGGCTCAAAGGGAAAGAGGTCACCTTAAGAAAGTTCCCAAAGATGTTGGAGTTGTACATCATGTATGCCTTCACATAACCAATATGTCGCATAACGGCACCGCCTTGTGAATCCTCCAAAATGAAAGAACATGACAAACACTTGGAAAAACAAATGATGTTCGCGGACATGCAAAACCTATCATTCGAGTGGTAATATACCCAACAAGTGTATGCATCATGCTCATCATAAGAAAGGACAAGGGAGCATTTCATAGTATGGAGGCATATGATGCCATAACAACCAAATGCAATAGGCTCAATCAAACAATCATGCATCACAAGTAAAGTGTCCAAGTCTCCAATATCAGTAAGCATAGATGCAACTATTGGAAACAAGCGACAATGAACAAGATATATCATGTGAGAGGCATGAACATATATGTCATCAACCCAAGAAAGCGAGTAAGAGTGGAACATGGGTGATGCAACCAAGCAAGCAATCATAGCAATCAAGTCAATCAATCTAGTAGTGCGAAGATGCAACATACTAGGAGGAATCATGGCAAGCATGTCATTGGTGCAAATAATGGGCATGATTACTTCACATGACATAGCACAAGCATGAAAGCAAGATTTGAGGAAAGTAGGTGCATGGTGTTGGCAAGAAGTCCTATGTAAATAGCAATGTAACATCATGACTCTCCCAACACAAGAATCAACAATAGTATGAGGCACATGATAAGCATGGCAATAGCAACAAGGATCTCCACCAAGCATGCAAATACACATAGAAGTATCATAATGGTGAATCATGGGTAGATGCAAGCAAGGGTCACAATTGCATGGCAAATGCATAGAAGCAAGTATAACATGCAAAGTGAACACGGGAAAATGAGCATAAGGTGACAAGTGGTAAATAGCCCATAGCCGTGTGAGAGCCAAGTAGAAGAGATGCGCGTAGTCCTTGCGCAAAGGGAATGGTGGTAAGGATAGTCCACGGGATCCCAAGTCGTCGTTGCTCTCAAGAGCTCGTTTCGTCAACTCATGGGATTGTGAGGTTGACAAGTGTTCATAAGTACCTACAAAAAACAAAGACAAAGAGAAAATTGTGTGTGCATGGTATATATACACATCATCCATCATGATGCGCACATGCATGTGTCAGTTAGCACAAAATAGCCAATGC
Organism: Triticum dicoccoides; assembly: GCF_002162155.2. NCBI lineage: Eukaryota > Viridiplantae > Streptophyta > Magnoliopsida > Poales > Poaceae > Triticum > Triticum dicoccoides. The sequence goes on along the minus strand of NC_041381.1, from coordinate 259,872,366 downwards.
TCAAATAATGAGAAGCGTGATATAGAAACATGTCATCCATCATGATAGGTTTGTTATTATGTATGGCATAATGGAGACTCAAAGGATGTAATGCATCATGAGAAATATCTAGAGCATTATTATTCATGGAATGCATATGGTGCAAGCAATCATGGAAATCATGCAAAGTATGAAATGCATTAAGATCTCCTAATATGTATGAGGAAACTATGGGGGTCTCCTCATGAGCATTAGTGGAAACATCACATGGAGAATATTGACAACATCCAAAACAATGCATATTCGGACCAATGTGCTCATGGCATGGTATAGGAGATGAATTGCACAAATCATGTAAAGGAAGCATGGCAATATCATCACAAGAGAAGCAAAAGCCAATGACCATCATCTCGTCATCTATGCCATAAGTGCAAATGGGATTGATTTTAATGGGCATGCATAGTTACTATGTTGAGATTGTAATGAGGAAATATGGGAGATCTCACTCATAGCATATGACAAGTTCAATGGATTGTCAAACATGAAGTGACCAATAGAATTTTCACATGATATCCTATGGAGCATAGCATCACAACTAGGCAACTCAACATGCTCATCATCATATTCATCATAAATAGGTAAGTCAAGGCATAAAGAAGTCTCACTAGCATGAAGCATGGCAATAGGTGGGTCAACATCATGGGAGCAATCATTGTCAAGAGAATCCACTAGTGGGACAATAGAAGCACCATCACCTATGTTACCTTTGGAGCGTCGCTCATGTGTTGTAGGTGAGTGTTGAAGATCGTCTCGTTGTCATCTTCATCTTGATGGAACCATGTGGGGGGTGCATCATTATCCACCATGGCCATCGTCGTCTTCAATGGAGGAATAGACTCGTCAAGGATAGGCATGTCGTCATGTAGGAGACCTAGCACCAAAGAAGAAAACACACTAGGAGTAGAGGTTAAGTCGTTAGAAATCATAGTGGCCTCACATGCCGTGTCAACTACCTCACTCACTAAGTGTTGTGGCTCACTCACTCCCTCAAGGATGCTCTCACTCATATGGTTGGTGGAGTCACTCAAATGGCGCTCAAGCTCACATAGGATGTGTGGCATGCTCTCATGTGTGGGGCTAGTGGTGGTCACACTCATCCTCTCATAGGAAATGCTCTCAATGTCACGTATGGTGGAGTCACTCATGTCACTCATGTGGTGGTGGCTCTCCTCACATAGCACATGGGGCATCTCGACATATGTGGGTGTCGGAGAGATGTAGGTGCAAATGTCTCCATGCGCGGTCGCGTAGCTTGACTCGGAGTAGGAGTCCAATGTGGGCGCCGTCTTCATTGTGTTGAAGAGGTTCGCACTAGTCGCCATGGTCAAAGGGGATGGCCCTTGCTCGACCGTCTTGTCACCGTCTTGGTCTTGGAGGCCCATATGATGTGGCACCTTGTGTCTCGTCTCCATGACCGAAGGGAGTTTCCCATGCTCGGCCATCTTCCTTGGGGGCCTTCCGAAGATGGAAGTGTCACCCTCGCTCGTAGGTAGTCGCCTTGGACTTGATGAAGTCGTTGTAGGCGTACTCGTGGGAAGTAGGCGAAGATGCCGTACGTCCAAAGGCGAAGATGCCTTGATCGCACTTGGCAAAGATGCCGAAGTGGTCGGTGTAACCGTAGCTCCATCTTGGTGGTGCTCGTCTTGCGGTCTTCTCTTGTGCTCATGAAGCTTGGACTTGGCGTGAAGTAGGGCTTGTTGGGACTTGTGCATTTGTGCTTGTGGAGCATCTTCATGATGATGATGATGATGATGTCGTTGTCGTGCTTGAACTCGTAGAAGATGTCGTTTGTTTTCGTCGTGCACATGTTGCTTGGAGGTGACTTGCCCTTCATGACGATGTGGATCACGAACGTGATGGTGGTCACCATGTAGATGTTGACTTGGACGACTTGCGCTTGCATCTTGTTTGCGCTCCGAAGATGATCGACTTGGTCGCCGCCGCCTTGAAGATGACAAAGGGGAAGTAGACTTGATCAAGTCTCTAATCTCCTCCATCCTTGCATCTTGCTCCTCTTTATGTGCGGAAAACTTCTTCTCGATGTGCTCTTGCAATCTTGATTGTGCGCCTTGCACTTGTCGTTGTAGATCGAGGATAGACGCTTTGGTGATGTAGGTGTTCACGCCGTCGTTGTTGTCGAGGACCGGAGATAAAATGCCTTGCCTATCCATCACAAGACTCGAGCAAATATGAGTGGGGGAAAGAGAAGAACTTATACCAATGTACCTTGACCGATGTTGACAATGAATCAAGTTCACTCAAATGCGGACAATGAAATAGCACTATTTGTACCAATCCTTGTCGGTTCTCACACCTACACAAGTAAAGCTTATGGTGGAGGTCGGTGAGGATAGTGGCACAAAAATTTAATGCAAAATGTTAGCAAGAGTGAATAATGTTGAAAGAGATTCACAAATTCGCAAGTGAAACAAATGGACCAATAGCAAAGAATGGCACACGGACACACACACACGGATAGATAAATGGGGTCGTGCAACCAAGGAATGAGCACAAAATGTGGAATCCATGGAAAACGCTCGTGTTGCACAACTCAAGAGAGACGCTAGCATGATTGCTCAATAGGCGGATATGACACTTGTGCACAACCTATAAGATGCAAAATGGATAAACTTTCTATCACAAGTATGTTATGTATGTATGGTTCCTGGTGTTCTCTCAAGATGATCCAAGATGATCGGATATGACAATATTATATGCAATGTGGTATGATGCTATGGCACTTGCTTACAAGCTTCTTTGCTCTCTTTCTTTTGCTTAAAAGCTTTATTTATCTCTCTTTTTTTGTATGGCCAATTTTGCACAATGCACAAACCAAGATAGCAATTGTGTATATGCGGGAACAAACTTGTGACACAAGATATGATACCAATATATGCACCACAATGATATGGTATGTATGCTATGGGAAGTATGATCACTAATGTGCACAAGTAACGTTGCCGGCAATACTCAAATGGCTAGTCTCGATAGGCAAGTAACGCAAAATGGGCTAGGGGTTATCAATGCAAATTGCAAGGGGAATATACAATGGTGTCGTCGAGGTTACCATCCTTTGCGATGATGAGTGGCGGTGCTCTTGATGTAGATACCAAGATGATGGAGACTCGTCCCTAAGTAGCCGAAACACCTTAGAAAACGGAAAAACCGCGAACTCAAAATCACAAATGACAAATGTCAAATGGTGGTAGCGGAAAGCGGTGGTGGTTTTGCACTAGGAAATACGGAAGTGGAATGATGGCTATACACATGTCGAAGTTGAAGTTGCCATCCCTAAGTAGCCGAAACACCTTAGGAGACACAAGCCACAACTCAAACAAGCTCAAACAAAATTGGGTTAAGTTGGGGTGGAAGTGTATGGTGGGTAAGCCTATGCGGAAGTGGTGGTGGTGGTTGATGAAGAAGAAATCGTCCCTAAGTAGCTGAAACACCATAGGAGACTCGAATCACCACTCAAGCAACCACTAATGCTATGGTGAACAAAATGGGTTAGGTTGCAGAAGTCGGTGGTGGCTATGCGGATGATATGGTGGAGGGCCTAGGCAAACTTAGCAAATTTTCGAAAATTTGATGGAGTCAAATTGTGTTGGTGGTAATTTTGTGGGAAGGGGGGTGTCAATAGATTCAAAACGAGCTAAAGAACGTCAAAATCGGAGTTCGGATGAATTAGTTATGGACAAAACAAAAATCAGCCGAAGTCTGAAACTAAAGGTTACGGACGTCCGGAAAGGTCGGATGTCCGGGCCGCCGGACGTCCGGAAAGGTCGGAAATCCGTAAATTCGGTTCGGGTTAGGTGTTCCGGTCGTCTGGAAAAGGTTGGACGTCTGGTCGTTCCTGGGGCTCCGGACGTCCGTAAAACTCCGGTCGTCCGGTGGGTCTGGGTCAACGCGAGATGTGAGTTCGGGGGCGCGATTTTGGGCGGAAAATGGTGATTTGGGGGTCAAAATTCGCGGGATTTTGAGGATGAAAGATGAGGAAACTTGGGGAGATGCTAGATCCACTTGAAACCAAGAAAATCCACGGATCAAAATCAACAAAACATCATCAAACCAACAAATCACAAAAAAAATTGGGGCTATTTTTGGTGGGGATTTTCGAATTTAGGGAAGAACACAACAAAATCAAGCTAGAAAAAGAGGGGTAGGGGCTCCAAAAACGTGATCAACCTTGCTCTGATCCAAGTGATGTAGGGTGGAACCCTATGTGGACGATCTTTCACGTTTGGAGTGGATCCTACGGGGAATCATGAAGAACACGCGGAAGCACAATGGGGAACACGGAGGAAACGAGAGAGGAATCACTCAACCAACAAGGAATCAATCACACAAGTGCTAGATCACCGAACACAAAGAGATACATATGATCCACAATCAACAAAGGTAAGGATACAAAGGTAACCGATCTTCTCCGTGAGGAGGTCTTGAATCCACAAGGGGATCTTCCCACGAGGGGGTCTTGAATCCGATAGGATCTTCTCCGAGGAGGCCGCGATCTCTCACGAGGAGGAGATCCGATGGATGAGCGAACCTCTATCTCTAACTTGAGCTAAATCAACGCTAAAATTAACTAGGAGGAGGTGGAGGAGTATATATAGTCTAGGGCCACGAAGGGGTAAGTGAAGGGGTACATGGGCTGCGGCCCAACACACTGTGCGCAGACAGGCGTCGGACGTCCGGAGGGTTCTGGTCGTCTGGAGGATCGGTAAGGTCCGAACGTCCGGTGCTCTTCGGACTTCCGTAGATACGGCTCGGATGCGCTTCGGTCGGACGTCCGGAGGGGGCCGGTCGTCCGGAGGCTCGCGGGGTCCCGGACGTCCGAAGTTCTTCGGATGTCCACAGATTCGGTTCAGTGGTCACTGGCACGGTCGTCCGGAGGGGGCCGGTCGTCCGGAGCCTGGGAGTCGTCGGACGTCCAGTCCTGGTCGGACGTCCGGCCGCTGTAGCTTCGGGCAGCTTCTTCTCTTGGTCCTTGTACTTGGTGTCCTCGCCGTCTTGTCAATGGTCTTCCTCCTTCTTCCTGGTCATGCATAGCACATATATATGAGGTAGTAACCATGTCTCACATGTGGGAAGTGAAGGTTCGGAGAGGAGCGAGTTCACCTTGTGTCAAATGGCGTATAGTTGAGGTCTCTTCATAAGTCCTCTTGGGGTTTGGAGAGTAGTCGAAGTGTACATGGGGATGAATGTGGGATGCTCCGCATCACCATAGTTCGGCTCCGCCCACTTGATATATTGACCCCTCTTGATAACGGGGCACAAGACAGAACAGCTTCTTCCACAGCGAAAAATGAGTCTCGATACCCAAAAACAGCTCGCAAAGGGCCACGAAGCCCGCGATATGCAAAATGGAGGCAGACGTAAGGTTGTGCAACTGGAGTCCATAGAACTCCAGGAGCCCCCGGAGAAATGGATGAATTGGAAATCCGAGCCCTCTTATCAAATAAGAGACAAGGCATACCCGGTCTCCTTTGGAGGGGCTGGGGACGTTCTCCGCTTGCTTTCCGCCCTTATAGGTGGCGAGTCCGGCTCGAACCGGGACCATGAAGGCTGGGGGAAGAAATCCCTTGGTTTGGAGCGCCACTAGTTCACTGTGCGGGATGGAGCATCTCTCCCAATCTCCAGGCTGATGGCTGGGAGGGCGAGAGGAGGAGCCGCATCGACTGTCCATGATGGAATGGATTTCTGTCAAATGCGCTCTGATGAATGCTCAAGAAGGGAGGATGGTGTGATTCTGATCTAGATCCTCGTCTCTTTTATAGACAGCTCATTTGCGCAGCTAGGGGGGTAAATGTAAAAATACCCTGACTTTTCGTATTCGTTCAACACGTGGAAGACGGCCATTATTGGGCGTGGAAGCCAAGGAGCGCAATATTCACAGGAAGCCGGACGCTATTCAACAGGTACACAGGATTTGGATAAGAAACCGCCTTGCAATGCCGAAGACATTCTACGCGCCGGACTCATCGCCATTGAAGCCTGGTTCGGGGGCTACTGAGGGAGTCCCGGATTAGGGGGTGTCCGGATAGCCGAACTATCACCTTTGGCCGGACTCCTGGACTATGAAGATACAAGATTGAAGACTTCGTCCCGTGTCCGGATGGGACATTCCTTGGCGTGGAAGGCAAGCTTGGCGATACGGATATGTAGATCTCCTACCATTGTAACTGACTCTGTGTAACCCTAACCCTGTTCGGCGCTTATATAAGCCGGAGGGTTTTAGTCCGTAGAGAGAACAACAATCATACCATAGGCTAGCTTCTAGGGTTTAGCCTCTCTGATCTCGTGGTAGATCTACTCTTGTACTACCCATATCATCAATGTGAATCAAGCAGGAGTAGGGTTTTGGCTCCATCGAGAGGGCCCAAACCTGGGTAAAACATCGTGTCCCTTGTCTCCTGTTACCATCCGCCTAGACGCACAGTTCGGGCCCCCCTACCCGAGATCCGCCGGTTTTAACACCGACAATCGGCCTTATGCCTGGTGTTTTGTTCCACTCTTGCCGCCCTAGATTCTTTCATACCGGTGTTATGTTCCTTGATTTTGTGTCTCTAACAGGATGACGGTTTATGGGCCCCTCTTGACAGTTTTCTTTAAATAAAACTCTTCCAGCAAGGCCCAATTGGTTTTACCATTTGCCCAACATAAGAACTAAACTTGATATTAAATTTGATGCATAGGGAATTAGCGCTACCCGGGGAGTAATTCTACAAAATATAGGGGGGCCAGTGCTGATGGTGTTGGTCCCAAACTAGAGCACTGTGCGGGGCCACCCTGGGGCAACTTCGGTTATTTTCTTTGGCACCTGTACGCGTAGCTCATCCATCGTGGCCTGAGACAAGATACGCGCAGCTGCTATCAGGGTGTTGGCACGTCGGGTGATACGGAGCATCCCATGTTCATCTCCATGTACACCTTAGCACATCAAGCCCCAAGTGGACCTACCGGAACTAAGGTGAACCCGCTCTTCTTCGAGAACATCATGAATATCCATTGGACTTGCTTGCTACCTCACCAAAGTGCTCTATGTGTCTTTAGGTACGAAGACCAACGCCCACAAGCTGGTGAGGGACACCCCAAAGGAGTTGGAGAAGGACCACAAGGCCACAAGGAGGAAGAAGGAGTGCAACAGGACCAAATCTGCACCTCCCACGCGACCCCGTGCCCACAGGCCTCGAAGACCCCGTGCGCACGGGCTACTCAGAGAGTTTGCGTTGGAGCACCCCGTGCGCATGGGCCTGTACCGTGCCCACAGGACCCCCGTGCGCACGGGCCCAACTTACCCCGTGCGCACGGGCCCTACATGATGGACGACTGTGAGCTGCTGTTTGGGCCTCCTCTTCATCCACTTCGTCCCCATACATATATATTCCATACCTAGGCCATTTGTTAGGGTTAGCAAAGGATATGTTAGACATATGAGAGCTTTGCTCCATGGATCCACTCCACTAGGAGATCAAGACCTCCTCTTGGAGTGACCTAGCTCAAGACCCCCTTGTGGGAAGGATCTATCTAGATCATCAAGCCCTCATCTCCTTCATAGGATTTGGGATGAACTCTACCATGTATGTTATTTCCCTTTGTTATTCATGTACCTTGTGGATCTTATGTGTTTGATTGTCTAGTGGATGTGTGATTTGACTTGTTCTTGAGTGCTCCTCTTGTTTTCCCTCCTTTGTTCATCTTGTTCTTGGGGATTCCACCTCTAATTCGTGAAAGATCGTCTCTATAGGGTTCCACCCTACATCATATGGTGTCCTAAGCCATGGTTTCTCACGAAATTGGAGCCCCACTCTTTGTTTTCTAGCCTAGTTTTGTGTGATTTCGTCCTAAAATCCGAAAATCCCCACCAAAAATAGCCCCAATTTTTTTTGTGATTTGTTGGTTTAGTGTGATTTTGTTGGATTTGATCCATGAATTTGGTGTTTAGCGAGTAGATCCACCCCTCTAGCACCTTCCCTTACCTTCCACCCTTCGAATTTGACCTCAAAATCGAGTTTCCCCACGGATCCGGAGCTGTTCATCCGCTCCTCGAGGACCCCGTGCACACGGGCCATCGGGACCCGTGCACATGGGACCCCGTGCACACGGGCCAGCCAGACCCCGTGCGCACGGCCCTTCCAGTGCGCTTCGGCCGCTGTTCCTTCGACCTCCCCACCACCCCATACCACCCCCTACCACCCCCTACCCCCCAGCCACGAGATCCATCCGCTTGGAGCCTAGATTGGGACGAAATCAACCAATCCCGCACGTCCCAGGTGACCCCCGTGCCCTCGGTGCGTGTACCATGTGCACGGGACCCCGTGCCCACGGGCCCTAGACCCCGTGCGCACGGCCCCCCCTACAGTAGCCGCGTGCAGTTCTCCATTTCGGCCGTAACTTCCACATCCGGAGTCCGATTTTCGCGTTCTTTAGCTCGTTGAGTAGCAATTGACATCCCCCATCCACCTACATAGTCACCATCACCATTTGACTCCATCAAAATTTTGACATTTTGGCATCTTTGCCTAGGCCTTCCACCATATCATCCGCAAAACCACCATAGCCTTCCGCAACCTAAGGTGTTTCGGCTACTTAGGGATGGTTGCTTCTTCACAAACCACCACTACTTCCACATTGCCATTTCCACTTCCACCATTTGACATTTGTCATTTGAGATTTTGAGTTTGCGGTTTTTACCGTTTCCTAAGGTGTTTCGGCTACTTAGGGACGTGTCTACATCATCTTGGTATCTACATCAAGAACACCGCTACTCATCATCGCAAAGGACGGTAACCTCGACGACACCATTGTATATTACCCTTGCAATTGCATTGTTAACCCCTAGCCCATTTTGCGTTACTTTCCTATTGAGACTAGCCATTTGAGTATTGCCGGCAATGTTACTTGTGCACATTAGTGATCCACCATTCCATTGCATACATCCCATATCATGTTGGTATCATATCATCCTTTGTGTCACAATATCGTTCCCGCATATACACAATAGCTATCTTGGTTTGTGCGTTGTGCAAAAGTGGCCATTGAAAAAAAGCTTTTAAGCAAAAAGAGAGCAAAGAGCTCGTGAACAAGTGCCATAGCATCATACCCCATTGCACATAAGATTGTCATATCCGATCATCTTGGATCATCTTGAGAGAAACACTGGGAACCATACATACATAGCATACTTGGGATAGAACGTTTATCCATGTTGCATCTTATAGGTTGTGCACAAGTGTCGTATCCGCCTATTGAGCAATCGTGCTAGCGTCTCTCTTGAGTCGTGCAACACGAGCGTTTTCCGTGGACTCCACATTTTGTGCTCATTCCTTGGTTGCACGACCCCATTTATCTATCCGTGTGTGTGTTTCCGTGTACCATTTGCTATTGGTCTACTTGTTTCACTTGCGAATTTGTGAACCTTTTCCAACATTATTGACTCTTGCTAACATTTTCATCAAATTTTTGTGCCACTATCCTCACCGAGCTCTACCATAAGCCTTTACTTGTAGGTGTGAGTGAACAAGTACGGTACCAATTCCACTATTCTTTCATTTCACATTGAGTGATACAAGATACATCCTCAACTTTGGGAAAAGGTAACTTGGTATTGTTTATCTCATTTCCTACTCACCTTTGCTCGAGTCTTGTGATGGATAGGCAAGGCATTTCCTCTCCGGTCTACGACAACAACGACGGCGTGAACGACTACATCACCAAAAGGTCCATCTTCGGACTACAACATGAAATGCAAGGCGCACAATCAAGATTGCGAGAGCGCATCGAGAACATCTCCATCGACATTCATCTCTCCGAAGCAAGGAAAAGGGCCTACATCGACAACAAGCTTGCCGCACAAAAGAAAGAGCAAGATGCAAGGATGGAGGAGATACGAGCCTTGATCAATTCGTCTTCCCCTTCGTCATCTTCAAGACGACGACATTCAAGCCACAAGTCTCCGGAGCGCGAAAAAGATGCAAGCGCAAGTCGTCCAAGTCCACATCTACATGGTGACCACCATCACGTTCGCGATCAACATCGTCATGAAGGGAAAGTCACCTCCAAGCATCATGTGCACGATGACGACGAACGACATCTACTACGAGCTCAAGCACGACAATGACATCATCATCATGAAGATGCTCCACAAGCCCTACTTCACGCCAAGTTGAAGCTTCATAAGCACAAGAGAAGACCGCGAGTCGATCACTACCAAGACGGTGCTACGGCTACACCAACCACTTTGGCATCTTCGCCAAGTGCTATCGAGGCATCTTCGCCTTTGGACGTACGGCATCTTCGCTTACTTCCCACGAGTACGCCTACAACGACTTCATCAAGTCCAAGGAGACCACCTACGAGCAAGGGTGACACTTCCATCTTCGGAACCCCCTCAAGGACGATGGCTGAGCATGGGAAACTCCCTTCGGTCATGGAGACGAGCTACGAGGTGCCACATCATATGGACCTCCAACACCAAGACGGCGACAAGACGGTCGAGCAAGGGCCATCCCCTTCGACTACGGCGACAAGCGTGAACCTCTTCAAAAACATGAAGATGGTGCCCATATTGGACTCATCCTCCGAGTCAAGCTACGAGACCGCGCATGAAGACATTTGCACCTACATCTCTCCGACACCCACATATGTCGAGATGCCACATTTGCCATGTGAGGAGAGCCACCACCACATGAGTGACATGAGTGACTCCACCATATGTGACATTGAGAGCATTTCCTATGAGAGGATGAGTGTGACCACCACTAGCCCCATACATGAGAGCATGGCACACATCCTATATGAGGTTGAGCGCCATTTAAGTGACTCCACCAACAATATGAGTGGGTGCATCCTTGAGGGAGTGAGTGAGCCACAACACTTAGAGAGTGAGGTAGTTGACACGGCATGTGAGGCCACCATGCTTTCTAACAACTTAACCTCTACCTCTATTGTGTCTTCTTCTTTGGTGCTAGGTCCCATATATGATGACGCGCCGATTCGCGATGACTACGTCCTCCCTTTGGACACAACGATGGCCATGGTGGAACATGATGCACCCCCCACATGGTTCCATCAAGATGAAGATGACCACCATTTGGTCTTTCCCACCTCACCTACACCACTTGAGTGGAATGACAAAGGTAACAAAGGTGACAGTGATGCTCTAGTCCCACTAGTGGACATTCTTGAGATTGATTGCTTGCATGATGTTGACCCACCTATTACCATGCTTCATGCTAGTGAAACTTCTTCATGCCTTGACATACCTATTTATGATGAATATGATGATGAGCATGTTGAGTTTCCTAATTGTGATGCTATGCTTCATAGGATATCTTGTGAAAATTCTATTGGTCACGTCATGTTTGAAAATCCATTGAACTTGTCATATGCTATGAGTGAGATCTCTCATATTGCATCATTTCAATCTCAACATAGTAACTATGCATGCCCCATTAAAATAAATCCCATTTGCACTTATGGCATAGATGACGAGATGATGGTCATTGGCTTTTGCTTCTCTTGTGATGATATTGCCATGCTCCCTTTACATGATTTTCGCAATTCATCTACTATGCCATGCCATGATCACATTGCTCCAAATATGCATTGTCTTGGATGTTGTCAATATTCTCCATGTGATGTTTCCATTAATGCTCATGAGGAGACCCCCCATAGTTTCCTCATACATATTCGGAGATCTTGATACATTTCATACTTTGCATGATTCCCATGATTGTGTGCACCATTTGCATAACATGAATAGCAACGCTCTCGATATTTCTCATGATGCGTTACATCCTTTGAGTCTCCATTATGCCATACATACTAACAAACCTCTCATGATGGATGACATGTTTCTATATCACGCATCTCATTTATTTGAGCATTGGCTATTTTGTGCTCACCGACACATGCACGTATGCATCATGATGGATGATGTGTACATCTACCACGCACACACAATTTTTCCTTTGTATTTGTTTTGTGTAGGTACTCATGTATACTCGTCAACCTCTCAATCCCAAGAGTTGACGAAACGAGCTCTTGAGAGCAATGATGACTTGGGATCCCATGGACTATCCTCACCACCGTCCCCTTCGCGCAAGGACTACGCGCAACTCCTCTACTTGGCTTTCACACGGCTATGGGCCATTTACCACTTGTCACTTTATGCTCATTTTACCGTGTTCACTTTGCATGCTATGCTTGCTTCTATGCCTTTGCCATGCAATTGTGACCCTTGCTTGCATCTACCCATGTTTCATCATTATGCTACTTCTATGTGTATTTGCATGCTTGGTGGAGATCCTTGTTGCTATTGCCATGTTTATCATGTGCCGCATGCTATTGATACTATTTTGCTCATATCTTCCCTTTATGCTTGTGATATGTCATGTGCATTATTCATGCCCACTATTTGCACACATGACATGATTGCCATGATTCCTTCTAGTATGTTGCATCTTCGCACTACTAGCATGTTTGACTTGATTGCTATGATTTCTTGCTATGGTGCATCACCCATGTTCCACTATCACTTGCTTTCTTGGGTTGATGACATATATGCATACACTTGTTCTCGCATCATATGCCTACATACTATGAAATGCTCCCTTGTCCTTTCTTATGATGAGCATGATGCATACACTTGTTGGGTATCTCGCCCCTCGAATGATAGGTCTTGCTTTTGCACTAACCTCATTTGTTTTTCCAAGTGTTTCTCATGTTCTTCCATTTTGAAGGATTCACAAGGCATCGACATCGACCTATGGTACATCCATGCCTACCGTGTACATGGCGATACGGTTTACTATCCGAGGTCAGATCTTTTCAAAGGGGGAGGAGATGATATGGAGCATCCCACGTTCATCTCCATGTACACCTTCATAGCACATCAAGCCCCAAGTAGACCTACCGGAACTAAGGTGAACCCGCTCTTCTTCGAGAACATCATGAATATCCATTGGACTTGCTAGCTACCTCACCAAAGTGCTCTATGTGTCCTTAGGTATGAAGACCGACGCCCACAAGCTGGTGAGGGACACCCCAAAGGAGTTGGAGAAGGACCACAAGGCCACAAGGAGGAAGGAGTGCAACAGGACCAAATCTGCACCTCCCAGGCGACCCCGTGCCCACGGGCCTCGAAGACCCCGTGCGCACGGGCTACTTAGAGAGTTTGCGCTGGAGCACCCCATGCGCACGGGCCTGTACCGTGCCCACGGGACCCCCGTGCACATGGGCCCAACTTACCCCGTGCGCACGGGCCCTACAGGATGGATGGCTTTGAGCTGCTGTTTGGGCCTCCTCTTCATCCACTTTGTCCCCATACCTATATATTCCGTACCTAGGCCATTTGTTAGGGTTAGCAAAGGATATGTTAGACATATGAGAGCTTTGCTCCATGGATCCACTCAACTAGGAGATCAAGACCTCCTCTTGGAGTGACCTAGCTCAAGACCCCCTTGTGGGAAGGATCTATCTAGATCATCAAGCCCTCATCTCCTTCATAGGATTTGGGATGAACTCTACCATGTATCTTATTTCCCTTTGTTTTTCATGTACCTTGTGGATCTTATGTGTTTGATTGTCTAGTGGGTGTGTGATTTGACTTGTTCTTGAGTGCTCCTCTTGTTTTCCCTCCTTTGTTCATCTTGTTCTTGGGGATTCCACCTCCATTTTGTGAAAGATCGTCTCTATAGGGTTCCACCCTACATCATCGAGAGGTCTTGCTGGATTTGTTTTACCATTGTCGAAATGTCTTGTGCATCGTGATCCCGAGTCTGGTCGGATGTCCTGCATGGAGGATTGTCTCCGCGGATCATGAGCTTGTCATGGGCTAAGTTGGGACACCCCTGTAGGGTTTAAACTTCCGAGAGTTGTGTCCGCGGTTATGTGGTAGGTGGGAATTTTTAATGTCCAATTGTAGAAAACTTGACACCAGACTCGATTTAAAATAAACCAACCATATGCGTAACAATAATGGTCTCTTTTCGGGTGAGTTCGAGAAGAGAACACAGTGGGGTTATGTTTGAATGTAAGTAGTTCAGGATCACTTAGTGATCATTACTAGTTTCGAACGTTTGCGTAGCTTCTCATCTTATTCTTGTACTCGTAAGTTAGCCACCATACATTTCTTAGTCGCTTGCTGCAACCTCACCACTTATCCTTTCCATTCCCATTAAGCTTTGCAAGTCTTGATAGCCATGGTAATGGGATTGCTGACTCCTCGTGGCTCACAGATTCTACAACAATAGTTGCAGGTACATGTAATGTGATGATCTGACGTGAGAGCGATGTATGCCTGTCTTGGAATTCTTCTTCTGCTTCTTCTTCGTTCGGGGGTTAGGTTCCTGGTCGGCAGCCTGGGCTAGCAGGGTGGATGTCGTTTGAGTTTCTGTTTGTGTTTCATCCGTAGTTGGATGTTTCTCTTATGTAAGATGTTGTTGTACTCGTGTGGCATTGTATGCCTTTTGTATCTATCCCCATCTATTATGTAGTGGTACGATATAATTATATCCACCTTGCAAAAGTGTCTCCAATATGCGGCTCTATCCTTGGTGGGACCTTTGAGTTCCTGTCAGATAGGATCGCATATTGGGCGTGACAAGTTGGTATCAGAGCCTCAACCGACAATAGGAGCCCGCTTGACTGTTCGTAGTTTGGTCGTTGTTGAGTCTAGAAGAAAACTATTTTAGAGTCTAGTTACATCAAAGAGTTGGAATTCTTTTTACTCCTCAGCTCCTTCATTGCTCTGGTGAGGAATCTTGACGTAGATTTTTTGATTCACTCTTCTTCCCTTCAAATTTTCTTTAGGATCACGCTGGTGTTTTTGTTCGTTGTATATCCTTTGGTCAACCGGTGCACTCCTCTTCGAGTTGATTCGATCCTTCTTCATTTTTGCAAGATCGATCCTCAGTTCTTTCTCAACGAAGTTGTTTCCCCGTCCTTAGTTGTTTTCTTTTTTCCACCTGCCCACCCTTTTTTTCTCGGAGCCGGAGTCCATAATCGAGTATCCGTCCTACTCGTGTGAAGCCTTTGCATTCTTTTCTCAAATATTCCAACCGATGCTTTTCTCTTCAAGTTATTCATCGGTTCCCCGTTCCAAGTTGCCTTTGTTTTTCCTGCCCTCCCACCCTTTTTCTTCCCGGAGTCTGCGTCTCTATTAGAGCATCAATTTCATTCATGCGGAGCCTCTTCAGTCTTTCCTCAATTGTGTCAACCAGTGAATTTTTGTCAAGTTCATCATTGATTCATTTTATTTTATTTTTTGGTGACTCAATTCAAGTATTCGGCGTTGATCATATTCTTTCCCTCAGCTCAAATATTTCCTCTTGCTCGTTCGTCTGTCGCTATTCTATTGTCCTAGAGTGCTGAAGCTGTCTCAAACATTCGTGTTTCAATCAAGACTCGTTTGTTCCATTTCAAGGTTTTCACCTCATTTAAGTCTTTCAAATGTTCTGGTGCATCATTTCTCATTCAACAATCCTTTCCAACGATGCTTCTTTTCAGTGGGCCCTAACCCAGAGGTCTTTTCCCAGGATCTTACCTGACCCTTCTAATTCTTCCGGAGTTATTCTCAAATTCTTTTCAAAGTGTGACGTATGAATGAATTCCATCAGTCATAGGCCTTCTCCAACATCGCTTTCAAATCATTTTCATCTTTTGTTCAACCTTTCCCTCTTTTAATCATTCCGGAGTATCTCAAAAAAATTTGGTGATGTTTCTCATCGTCATTCTCTACATTAGAAGATCGAAGAAAAGTTTCTCTTAAATCTTGTCTGTTCTCTCCAAGATTCATGGTTCTAGCTTCATGTTATCCTCTCAAATTATTCCTTTTGTCAGAAATTCTTTTCTTACCCATCCAGAGTATGTCAAGAGTTGTTTTCATTTCGTTTCACCGGAGGCCATCATTCCCAAAGAATTCTTCGTCCTCATATTTCAGCTATCATTATCCAATTATCCTGCTGCGTCTCTCAAGTAGTTTTTAGTCAGCTCGTGATCTCTTTGTTATTTGGCTTCTATATCCCCTCAAGCATATTTGTTCTTCTAATTCTTCCCGGTGATTCATTCTCTTTCATCATTCATTTTCAAATACTCATGATGGTTCGTTCAGCATTCCTCTTGCTTTGTCATCATATCAATTCATTCATTCTTTCCAATCCTACCGGTGGCTCGTTGAAGACCTTCTCAAGTTTGCCCTATGTCACTCCTCAATACTTTTCAAGAGGAATAAGTTGCATGCCAAATCCGTTTTTCATCAATTAAATTTGATGAGGATAAGCATAACATAATTCTTATTCTTCTTTCATCAAGTTGATTAATCCCTTCCTTTGGAGTTTGTTCATGATAAATAAATTCTAGTCCCAAGTGTTTTCATCTTCTCTTTTCCGGAGTCCAAATCCTCGACCATCTCGTCGGAACCTCCATCTTAATCACTACAAGGCTTTAATCTTCATTGTTTTATCCTTCATTTCTATCTCATATTCCTTTTGTTTACCGGAGTTCTTCATGGTGGTTCTTCATGATTTAATTCAATCTTCAAGTCCGTCAAGATTCTTGTTGGAGGAGCTCAAGTATTCTTTTTCTTGCTTCTCGAGGTGCAAATAATTCTCCGTATTCCTTCAAGTTGAGTTTTGCATTTCTTCATTCTTCTCAGCTATTCAATCATTTGGTTGTGGCATAACTTCAGCTCAAGTTTTGAGAAGTTTTTCCATAAGTCCACAACAAGCTTATTCTTTTGTTGTTGATTTTCTCAACAACTCCGTTCAACCCTTCTTCTAAGGAGGCTATCGAATTCATTCGTGGTGGAAGTTGTTGTTCTTTTATCCATTCTTTTCATCCCGCTATTTCAATTCTTCCGGAGGCATTGTGTTGTTCATCTCGTCAAGTGTCATCCCATCTTGTGAAGTTCATGTTCAATTCCTTCCATTTTCAGTTGGAGTGCTGCCCAAATTACTTCGTTCTTATTATTTTTCTACCTTGTCTAATCGGAGCGGTTTTAGAGTCTACCTTACTCCTTAAGCCTTTGATTCTCGTCATAATCGTTGTTCCTATTTTCTAGCCGAGTGCTCTCGATCTTATTCATCTTCTCTCTTGCGCTCTTGTTTTACCTCATCCTCTTTTCTTCTGTCTCGTTCCTAAGATCTCGGGATGAGATCTTCTGTTAGTAGAGGAGAGTTTTAACGCCCCGAGACCGATGTGCCAGATGTCTTACACTTATCCGCCATGATTGCCATGTCATTCGCTTGCGTGTTGCACTTTGTCATGCCATCATGTCCATTTCATCTACATGTTTTTCAAAACTTGCATCCATCTGGGTTCTCCCGGTTCTATCTGTTGTCCGTTGTGAGCACACACAAACACTTGCACGCGCCCGCTGCAGCTCCCAGATCTTGTTTTCTGAGCCACAAAAAATCGTTCTCGAAATGGGCCGAGAGTTGACGAGTGGTCTTGGTATATCACCGGTAGACCGCCTATCAAATTTCGTTCCATTTGGAGGTCGTTTGATGCCCCAACGATTAACCACGTTAACCGCCGGACCCCTTTCTCTTTGCAGTCTAGCACCCCTCCACAACAACCCTCTAGCCCATCTAAACCCCCTCCATGCTCTCCGCCGTTGGATCTCGATCGTGTGGGCGAAAACCGCACCTCAATAGCCCTCTCCTAGCTCCCTCTACCTATAAAAAGGCACCTTCTCTCTAAATCTGGATGAAACCCTAGTCTATCTTCTCCTCCCACCACGGACACACCAGCCCCGCCACCGGACATTTCCGCCGCTGCCGCCCTAAGCCATTCAGAGGCCGCCACGTCGCCCCGGTGCCGCCTCCCACCGCACGGGCCCGCGGAGCCCGGAGTAGACCCGCCCGGGCCCGAACCACCCGCTGTCTCGCCCCGCCAGCCCGAGTCGCCCGTGCCACCGTCCACTGCCCGCGTCCTCGCTAGACCTCCGCCGCTGATCGTGCCGCCGCCGCCCATGCCTTGTTGCCTGGCCCCCACGCCACTGCCTCCGCTCCACCGCACGCTGCCCCATCGACCTCGCCGCGTTGTCGCGGCTCGCCACCGCCGCAAGCTCATGCCCAAGGGCCCCTGCAGACACTGCCTCGCCGCCTAGAGCCGCCAGCCGCCGCCTTGCACCGCGCCGCCTCGTCCCCCGGCCTTGCCCCGGCTGGATCCTGCCGCCCCGGCGACCCCCAACGCCGGATCTGCCATCCCCGGTTGTCCCCGACCTCCTCCGCTCGCCGGAACCTCGCCGGAGTCCTCGCCGGTGTCGGATCCGGGGAGTGGACCAGATACACCACTTGCCCGAACCAAACACGGTAGCCCGTCCCGGATCCTCTCCATCCCGTTTCCCCAAGGTCTAATTTTTTCTCCGTCCCAGAAAAACTCATCCATGTGTGCATGTTTGTCATGGTGTAACTTTGTGCATGTTGCTCCATTTTGCGTGCATGATATGTCAAAATGTTCATCTCTTGATGATCTACATGATAAAGTAGTTTGCATTCATGTTACTGTTCATCTTGATGCCTTAATCATCATTGTGAAACTGCTAAGTGATATAATCTGCTGAAATCTGCTGCCTATTAACATCGTGTATGCATCTTGTGAGCTATGTAACTTTGTCCCTGTTTACCCTATGGTGATAATATTGATATGCAAATGTTCACCTCAGAGTGGTCTACGTGTCGGTGTGCTTTGTATGCAATGTAGGGTGCATATTGACATGTCAATCCCAGTTGCAAAAGTGCTTTCTGATGTTAAATGTTGAAAATTGTTATAACTTGCATATTTGTCTTTTTTATATATTTTTGTTTTATTTTCTTTTGAGCATCAAGTCAACATGTTTTAGGAGCTTAATCATGTAATATTTGCAGTGGTGAAATCCAATAAATTTTATATGCCTTGTGGTGAGTGCATTAAGCTTGTGAAGTGGGCTACTTGCTATTAATGTTCTGTCAAGTTTAAATCTGTTATATCATGTTGCTATTTTTGCTTGATGATATCATCTAATCCATGCATAACATGGATATTATTAGTTGAAATGTTTTGATTTACATGTGATGCTCTATCATGCCATGCCTTTGATGCCTCATATTAGTCATCTAGCATATGTTTCCACTGCCATGAACTTGCCTAAATGATGTTCTAGTTTTCTGTTAACTTCGTGATGCCATGTTGTGAGCTTGATATTAGTTAATCTATGCCTCTTGTGGAGATGCTCCAATTAAATGAATTGAAGAATGCTAAGAGTACTGTTTTTGTATGCCAAGTTTGATAATTTGGGACTTCATATGATCTCTGTTTCAAGCTTGCAAACATGATATCATAATGTTGCTGTTTTACACTTGCTGAAACTGTTTCAACATTCAAGCTTGTCTTGTTGATTCCCACTAATACATGAGCCATATGCCAATGATGCCTTGATGTTATTTGCTCTTTGTTATGTGTACTTTGATGCCATGCCCTTATTTGCTAGGTATAGCTGTTGTAGCATCTTTGTTACTTTGATGCCATGCCCTTAACGTTAAACTGAGTGGAATTCTAATAGCATCTCCCAAAGATGATGTAAAATACATAACCACAAAGTTCTATATGTAAAATACATCAGCCGCTCATTTCGGAATATAGCTGTCGAAACAGAATTTTGTTGTCGAAACTAAATTTTACAATTGAAACTGAACGCACTAGTAGCAAAAAAGCAGTAGCAGCAGCTGCGTGTGTGAGAGCCGGGGTAGCTGGTCGTGTAGCAGCATCTTGGTAGGAGCTGCAGGGGCTCGAGCGAGAGCAGGATCTACTGCTCGTGCAGCAGCAGCGCGAGCTAGTGTAGAGGAACATCGCAAGCAAGAGCAAGAGCGAGAATAGCAACACGAGGAAGAGCAAGAGCAGACCAGGCAGGGGACCTTGAGCAAGAGTAGAGCAGCAGCGCGAGCGAGAGCCAAAGCAGCAGCAGCTCCTACTGATGTGGACGTCGCCGCCGAGGGAGCGACGACATGGAGGAAGTGGCCAGCGACGCTGATGCCTGCTAGAACTACGTCGGTATTTCCCCAATGAAGAAGGAATGATGCAGTATAACGACGGTAGGTATTTCCCTCAGTGATGAGACCAAGGTTATCAAACCAGTAGGAGAACCTCCTCACGCCACATAAACAACACCTGCACACAAATAACAAATACTCGCAACCCGATGTGTTAAAGGGGTTGTCAATCCCTTTCGGGTACGGCGCCTCAAGTAGGCAAATAACGTGAGGTAAAAAGTGGTAGATATGCTCAATAGATCGTGGAACAAATAAATTGTAGCAAGGTATTTTTGTATTTTTGGTTTAATAGATCTAAAAATAAATGCAAAGGAAAATAGATCGCAAAGGCAAATGTGATAAAAAGAGACACGGGGGCCGTAGGTTTCACTAGTGGCTTCTCTCGAGAAAAATAGCAAACGGTGGGAAAACAATTACTGTTAGGCAATTGATAGAACTTCAAATAATCATGAAGATATCCAGGCAATGATCATTATATAGGCATCATGTCCAAGATTAGTAGACCGACTCCTGCCTGCATCTACTACTATTACTCCACACATCGACCGCTATTCAGTATGCATCTAGTGTATTAAGTTCATGAGAAAACGGAGTAATGCATTAAGAATGATGACATGATGTAGACGAGATCCGTTTATCTATTGCAGCAGATATAGAACTCATCTTGTTATCCTTAGTAGCAACGATACATACGTGTCGCTTCCCCTTCTGTCACCGAGATCAAGCACCGTAAGATCGAACCCACTACAAAGCACCTCTTCCCATTGCAAGATAAATAGATCAAGTTGGCCAGACAAAACCCAAATATCGGAGACGAAATACGTGGCTATAAGAAATCATGCATATAAGATATCAAAGAAGACTCAAATAACTTTCATGGATAAAAACATAGATCTGATCATAAACTCAAAGTTCATCGGATCCAAACAAACACACCGCCAAAAGACTTACATCATATGGATCTTCAAGAGACCATTGTATTGATAATCAAGAGAGGGAGAGAGAGGAAGCCATCTAGCTACTAACTACGGACCCGTAGGTCTACAAAGAACTACTCACGCATCATAGGAGAGGCACCAATGGAAGTGGTGAACCCCTCCATGATGGTGTCTAGATTGGATCTGGTGGTTCTGGACTCTGCTGCGGCTGGATCAATATTTTGTCGAATCCCCTAGGGTTTCTAGAATATTTGGGTATTTATAGAACAAAGAGGCGGTTCGGGGGGCACCCGAGGGGGGCACAACCCCCCAGGGCGCGCCTGGGCCTCCTAGCGCACCCTGGTGTGTGCTGCTCCCCTCGAGCAGCCCCTCAGGTGGTTCCTTGGCCCATTGGCTTTCTTCTGGCCCAAAAGAAGTCCTCCAACAGCTGCGTTGCATTTGGACTCCGCTTGATATTGATTCCCTGCGATGTAAAAAACATGCAGAAAACAACAACTGGCACTTGGCACTATGTCAATAGGTTAGTACCAAAAATGATATAAAATGACTATAAAATGATTGTTAAACATCCAAGAATGATAATATAATAGCATGGAACAATCAAAAATTATAGATACGTTGGAGACGTATTAGCAACCCAAGCTTAATTCCTGCTTGCCCTCGAGTAGGTAAATGATAAAAAGAGAATTTTTTATGTGGAATGCTGCCTAACATGTTCATCATATTATTTTCTTTATAGCATGGACATATGGACTTTTATATGATTCAAAGCAATAGTCTAGCTTTGACATTAAGACTTTAATACTCAAGCATACCAACAAGCAACCATGTCTTTCAAAATATCAACACTAAAGCAAGTTATCCCTAGCCCATCATGCTCAATCATTGATCCATTCATGAAACACACTCGAATATTAGCTACACCCAATGCTCAGATACGATCATAATGCCCCTTAGTTGGTGCTTTGTAAGAGAAGATGGAGACTCAAATTCAAAATAAAAATTGCATAAGTAAAAGAAAGTCCCTTCGCGGAGGGAAGTAGGGATTTGTAGAGGTGTCAGAGCTCAAAGCTTAAATTGAGAGATAAAATTATTTTTGAGACGCATACTTTTCCTACCAACGAAAATGACTTGGAGCATCCCAACACTTTCCATGCTAGATACATCATAGGCGGTTCCCAAACAGAAAATAAAGATTTTTTTTCCTTTTTTCACCATAACTTTCACTTTCCATGGCTAGTCATATCCACGGGTGCCCTCCATACCAACACTTTCCAAGGAATTTATTATTTGACAACATAAAGTAAATTCATTTATTCATTTCAGAACTAGGCATCCCTAGTACCTTTGCCGTACTCTTGTGCAATGATAAGTGAATAAACACTCGTCGTGAGAATAACAAAGCTAGCATGGAA
This sequence comes from Triticum dicoccoides, assembly GCF_002162155.2. Classification (NCBI taxonomy): domain Eukaryota; kingdom Viridiplantae; phylum Streptophyta; class Magnoliopsida; order Poales; family Poaceae; genus Triticum; species Triticum dicoccoides. The sequence continues at coordinate 259,849,941 of NC_041381.1, read as the reverse complement.
AATATTGGCTACCCTTTACCGCCGCGCGAGTGGTAGAGCACACAAATTATAAATTTATTTTGAACATTAGAGATGGCACATGCAAATTTTCTTAGAACGTCATGGAAATACCGCATATAGGTAGGTATAGTGGACTCATAAGGCAAAACTAGTTTAAAGGGTTTTGGATGCACAAGTACTGATCATACTTAGTGCAAAATGAAGGCTAGCAAAAAGATTGAGAAGTGACCAACCAAAAAGCGAAAAATTTGTACCCAAGCATTAAGAATAAGTAACACCGAATAATTCACCATAAGTAGGATATAAATTTCATTGCATAACTATTGACTTTCGTGCTTGCATAGGGAATCACAAACCTTAGCATCAATATTCTTACTAAAGCACAATTACTCATCAACATGACTCACATATCATATCTTTATATCTCAAAACCATTACTAAGAATCAAGTTTATTTTTTCCAATGATCTTCATAAAAGATTTTATTATATCCTCCTTGGATATCTATCACTTTGGGACTATTTTCATTTGTTGCTTTTGATAGTCTCAAACAAATATAAGTGAAGAGCATGAGCATAAATTTTTTCTTTCTCTCAAAATAATCTAAGTGAAGTAAGAGAGAATTTCTTAAAAATTTGCTAACTCCCAAATAAATCTAAGTGAATAATGAGAGCATTTCTTCAAAATTAACAAAGCACACCGTGCTCAAAAAGATATAAGTGAAGTACTAGAGCAAGTCCATAGCTCTAAAAATTTAAGTGAAGCATAGGAGCAAGCATACCATAATCTTTTGCTCTCTAAAAAGGGTGTGTCCAGCAAGGATTCAACACTTAAAACACAAGGCAAAACAAGCAAAGACTCATATCATACAAGACGCTCCAAGCAAAACTCATATCATGTGACGAATAAAAATATAGTTTCAAGTAAAATACCGATGGTCATTAGAAGAAAGCGGGGATGCCACTCGGGGGCATCCCTAAGCTTAGTTGCTTACTACTTCTTTGAATATTATCTTGGGGTGACTCGGGCATTCCCAAGATTAGCCTTTTCTTATCCTTATTCCTTCATCCATCCTAAGATAACCTTAAACTTGAAAACATCAATCACACAAAACTCAAACAAAACCTTTGTGAGATCCGTTAGTATAAGAAACCAAATCACTACTATAAGTACTGTAGAAAACCTGTTCTTATTTTCTTCTTGCATTATATCTATTGTATTCCAACTTTTCTATGGCAAAAACTCATCAAAGAAAACCATGGAATCATCAAAACAAGCACACAACGCAAGGAAAACAGAATCTGTCAAAAAACAAAACAATCTGTAGCAATCTGAAAATTTTGAATAGTTCCATATCTCCAAAAATTATGAAATAAATTGGTGGACGTGAGGAATTTTTCTGTTAATCCTTTGCAAAAATAATCAACTTAAAAAACTCTTCTATCAAAAATGACAACGAATCTTGTGAGCGCAAAAGTTTCTGTTTTTCAACAAGATCAAATAAACTTTCATCCAAGTCTTTCCAAAGGTCTTGCTTGGCACAAACACTAACTAAAACACAAAAAAATACAATCATAACAGTAGAATAATTTTGCTAACGCTCAATAACAAAAAGCGAAAAGCAAAAATAACTTTTATTCATTGTGTTGCCTCCCGACAAGCCTATCATTTTACGCCCCTAGCTAGGCATAACACGTAGGATCTAAGTGTTGTCATCTTTGGTTCTAGATCCATAAGATGACCTCATGATTTATTTGTATGGTGGCCTAATTCTTGTTTTAGGGAAGTGTTCCATTCCCTTCCTTAGTGGAAATTGAAATTTAATATTGCCTTCTTTCATAACAATCACGGCACCAATGGTACGCAAAAACGATATACCAAGAATAATTGGACAAGACGGATTGCAATCAATATCAAGAACAATAAAATCTATGGGCACATAATTCCTATTTGCAAGAATAAGAACATCATTAATTCTTCCCACAGGCTTTTTAATAGTAGAATCCGCTAGGTGCAAATTTAAAGAGCATTCTTCAATATCGGTAAGACCAAACACATCACATAAAGATTCCGGAATTGTAGAAACACTAGCACCCAAGTCACATAAATAAAAACACTCATAATTTTTAATCTTTACTTTGATAGTAGGTTCCCGTTCATCATGCAATTTTTTAGGAATTGAAACTTTTAATTCTAACTTTTCTTCAAAAGCTTTCATCATGGCATCAACTATATGTTTAGTAAAAGCTTTATTTTGTTCATAAGCATGGGGTGAATTTATCATGGATTGCAACAAAGATATACAATCAATCAAAGAGAAACTATCATAATTAATGTCTTTGTAATCCAAAATAGTGGGCACATCACTAGTTAAAGTCTTGGCCTCTTCAAACCCACTTTTATCAAAATTTTGAACAAGATTTTCACCCTCCGAACCATAGGGACGCCTTCTAACTAGAGTCGACTCTTCTCCAGTCCCTTTTTCATCATTCTTAAACTTTATAAACAGAGAATCAATAGAAGAAACACCAATCACTATAAGATCTTCATCACTTTTATGATAGTAATCACTAGAAAATGCCTTCTCCAAAAATTCTCTTTTAGCTCTAAGTTTAGCGGTTCTTTTATTACTTTCATCCATAGAAACATAAAGATCTTTAATTGATTCTTCAACTTTAGGAATAAAAATTTTCATCCTGAGGGTTTTTACATCATGAGAAATTCTATTAACACTTCTAGAGAAATCATCAATTTTATTCAACTTTTCTTCTATCGAAGCAGTGAAAGCTTTTTGCGTATTGATAAATTCCTTAATATTACTCTCAAGATCAGAGGTATTTCTATTATTATTGGAGGTGGGATTACCATAGGAATTACCATAATTATTAGACGAATTACTAGGAAAAGGCCTAGGATTAAAATTACCTCTATAAGCATTGTTATTGAAATTATTTCGCGAGATAAAATTGACATCTATGGCATCACTATTTTGCTCAATCAAAGTAGACAAAGGCACATCATTAAAATCAATAGGAGCACTTCTATCAGCAACCAACTTCATAAGAGCATCAACTTTTTATGTAACATCCCAAAATTCTAAATTTTGGAATGTTATATTAAATAAATTATTACGATTGTTAGTTTGATTGATTGACTGAAAGTGAGTGAAATTTGAAACTTTTGGAAGTTGAATGAGAGGGAATGAAATGACTTTCCCAAACTTTCAACCTTGAATTTTATCTCAATGAATTCAAAGTCATTTCAACACAAAAACCCTAGAGTGAAGATTACATGACCTCTTTCATTTGAAAAGAAAAAGGGTTATTGAAAAGATTTGAATTCTACTTGGAAATATTTAAAATTTTGAAACTTTATGCAACTCAATGATTTTCATGAGAGGAGATAAAATGACTTCTTCAATTATATGAAATATGAGTTGGAAGTTAAAAAGAATCAAACTGAATGCCATTTGGAATTATTTTGAAACCCATTTTTCAATTTGGAGTTATTTGGTTTTTATTCAAATTATTTTTCTCCAAAAATAAATTATATGGAATATAGGGTAAAATGATTCCCTACAATGGAAAATTAGGAGAAAATAAATTTGAAATTATTTTGGTATTTTAAAAATGATTTTTATTGGTTTTATTGCAACGGTAGCACTGTTTGCTTTATTTAAATTCTTGTAGATTTTATTGGAACTTGGAAAATAGTTCACGTTTTAGGAAATATTTTCTTGAATTTTTTGATATATAATATGCCTATATATAATTTTTTGATTATTTTGTTTTTTCCTTCCCGCTGTTTTTTTATAGCCTGCCACGCCATGTGTGCCGGCCGGCCTAGCCTAGGCCAGCGCTAGGGCTGCGCACGCACGCACGCTCGCTCCCAGGAGCCACCGCCACCCCCCTCGCACACCAAGATCTCTCTCTCTCTCATGATCTCTCTCTCTCTCTCCCTCCCTCTCTCTCTCTCTCTCTCTCTCTCTCTTTACTGGCATATATGATCCACCAATCTTATTCTTCCACACGTCTACAGAACATGTGTTTGTGTACGACACCGCCGTCGTGCCCGATCTTCTCAGGATCGCGCTCTGCGCCTTCCCCTTCCCCAAGCAAGTTGTCCTATAAGTACTGATACGTCCATTTTGCATCATGCTTTTATATCAATATTTATTTCATTATGGGCTGTTATTACACATTATATCACAATACTTATGGCTATTCTCTCTTATTTTACAAGGTTTATCATGAAGAGGGGAATGTCGGCAGTTGGAATTCTGGCTGGAAAAGGAGCAAACATTGGAAACCTATTCTGCACTGCTCCAAAAGTCCTGAAACTCCACGAAAAATCTTTTTGGAATTTATAAGAATTATTGAGCGAAAGAAATACACCAGGGGTCCCACACCCTGTCTAGGAGAGAGGAGGGTGCCCCCCCTATAGGGCGCGCCCCCTATCTCCTGGGCACCCTGGTGGGCCTCCGATGTCCATCTTCTGCTATATCATAGATTTTACCCTGGAAAAATTCGTGGGCAAGCTTATGGGAAGAAACTCCGCCGCCACGAGGCGGAACCTTGGCGGAATCAATCTAGGGCTCCGGCGGAGCTGTTCTGCCGGGGACACTTCCCTCCGGGAGGGGGAAATCATCACCAACAATCCTCTCATCGGGAGGGGGTCAATATCCATCAACATCTTCACCAGCACCATCTCCTCTCAAAACCCTAGTTCATCTGTTGTATCCAATCTTGTATCAAAACCACAAATTGGTACCTGTGGGTTGCTAGTAGTGTTGATTACTCCTTGTAGTTGATGCTAGTTGGTTTACTTGGTGGAAGATCATATGTTCAGATCCTTTATGCATATTATTACTCCTCTAATTATGAACATGAATATGCTTTGTGAGTAGTTACATTTGTTCCTGAGGACATGGGTGAAGTCTTGCTATTAGTAGTCATGTGAATTTGGTATTCGTTCGATATTTTGATGAGATGTATGTTGTCTTTTCCTCTAGTGGTGTTATGTGAACATCGACTACATGACACTTCACCATTATTTGGGCCTAGAGGAATGCATGGGGAAGTAATAAGTAGATGATGGGTTGCTAGAGTGACAGAAGCTTAAACCCTAGTTTATGCGTTGCTTCGTTAGGGGCTGATTTGGATCCATATGTTTAATGTTGTGGTTAGGTTTACCTTAATACTTTTTTTATAGTTGCGGACGCTTTCAATAGGGGTTAATCATAAGTGGGATGCTTGTCCAAGTTAGGGCATTACCCAAGTACCGGTCTACCCACATATCAAATTATCAAAGTACCGAACGCGAATCATATGAACGTGATGAAAACTAGCTTGACAATAATTCCCATGTGTCCTCAGGAGCTCTTTTCTCATTATTAGAAATTGTCCATGCTTATCCTTTGCTACATAAAGGATTGGGACACCTTTCTGCACTTCGTTTACTTTCTTTACTTGTTACTCATTACCATTTATCTTATCACAAAACTATCTATCACCTACAATTTCAGTGCTTGCAGAGGAACTTACCGAAAACTTCTTATCATTTCCTTCTGCTCCTCGTTGGGTTCGACACTCTTACTTATCGAAAGGACTACGATTGATCCCCTACACTTGTGTGTCATCAAGACTCTTTTCTGGCGTCGTTGCCGGGGAGTGTAGCGCTTTTGGTGAGTGGAACTTGGTAGGAAACATTTATATAGTGTGCAGAAATTTTCTGTTACTTGTCACTATGGAAACTAATCCTTTGAGGGGCTTGTTTGGGGTATCTTCGCCCCAACCAGAAGAGCAAAGAGTTGCTCCTCAACCTACTGAACTTTATGAAAATATTTACTTTGAGATTCCTTCGGGTATGATAGAGAAACTGCTAACTAATCCATTTGCAGGAGATGGAACATTGCATCCCGATTTACACCTTATCTTTGTGGATGAAGTTTGTGCATTATTTAAGCTTGCAGGTATTCCCGATGATGTGGTCAAAAGGAAGGTCTTCCCTTTATCTTTGAAGGGATATGCATTGACATGGTATAGGCTATGTGATGATACGAGATCTTCGAATTATAAGCGATTGAAGTTGGAATTTCACCAGAAGTTCTATCCTATGCATCTTGTTCATCGTGATCATAATTACATATATAATTTCTGGCCTCGCGAAGGAGAAAGCATCGCTCAAGCTTGGGGGAGGCTTAAGTCAATGTTATATTCATGCCCCAATCATGATCTCTCTCGGGAAATGATTATTCAGAACTCTTATGCTCGGCTTTCTCTTGATAATCGCAACCTGCTCGATACTTCCTGTGCTGGTTCTTATATGCTGAAGACTATTGATTTCAAATGGGACTTATTGGAAAGAATTAAACACAACTCTGAAGATTGGGGTACCGACGATGGTAAGGAGTCAGGTATGACATCTAAGTTCGATTGTGTTAAATCTTTTATGGATACCTATGCTTTTCGTGGATTTCGCGCTAAGTATGGACTTGACTCTGAGATAGTAGCTTCTTTCTGTGAATCTTTTGCTACTCACATTGATCTCCCTAAAGAGAAGTGGTTTAAATATAATCCTCCTGTTGAAGTGAAAGTAGTTGCACCTATTACAGTCGAAGAAAGGACTATTACCTATAGTGATCCTATTGTTCCTACTACTTTTGTTGAGAAACCCCCTTTTCCTGTTAGGATAAAAGATCATGCTAAAGGTTCGACTGTTGTTCATAAGAGTAATACTAGGACTTATACACCTCTTGAGAAAATCAATGTTGAACCTAGTATTGCTATGGTTAAAGATCTTTTGGATGACGATTTAGATGGGCATGTTATTTATTTCTATGGTGAGACTGCTAATATTGCTAGAGCAGATACTAAGATGCGTAGACCTGTCGTAGGCATGCCTGTTATTTCTGTTAAAATAGGAGATCATTGCTATCATGGCTTATGTGATATGGGTGCTAGTGCCAATGCAATACCTTATACCTTATATCAAGAAATTATGCATGACATTGCACCTATTGAATTAGAAGACATTGATGTTACCATTAAGCTTGCTAATAGGGATACCATTAAACCTGTTGGGATTGTTAGAGATATTGAAGTTTTGTGTGGGAAAGTTAAATACCCTGCTGATTTTCTTGTTCTCGGTTCCCCACAAGATGATTTTTGTCCCATTATTTTCAGTAGACCCTTCTTGAATACAGCTAGTGCTACGATTAATTGTGAAAAGAATACTATCACTGTTGGCATAGATGGTATGTCTCATGAGTTTAATTTTGCTAAGTTTAGTAGACAACATCATGATAGGGAACCACCTAGTAAGGATGAGATTATTGGTCTTTCTTCCATTGCTGTTCCTCCAGCTGATCCGTTAGAACAATATTTGCTAGACCATGAAAACGATATGTTTATGAAGGAAAGAAAGGAAATAGATGAAGTGTTCTTTAAACAGGAACCTATGCTGAAACATAACCTTCCCATTGAAATTCTTGGGGATCCCCCTCCACCCAAGGGTGATCCCGTGTTTGAACTCAAACCATTACCTGATAATCTTAAGTATGCTTATCTTGATGAGAAGGAAATATATCCTATTATTATTAGTGCTAACCTTTCAGAGAAAGAAGAAGAAAGATTATTGAAAACTCTGAAGAAGCACCGAGCAGCTATTGGATATACTCTGGATGATCTTAAGGGCATTAGTCCCACATTATGCCAACACAAAATTACAGTGGAAAAAGATGCCAAACCAGTTAGATATCCTCAAGGACGATTAAATCCCAAGATGAAGGAAGTGGTAAGAAAGGAGATACTAAAGCTCCTTGAGGCAGGTATTATTTATCCCATTGCTGATAGTGAATGGGTAAGCCCTGTCTATTGTGTTCCTAAAAAGGGAGGTATTACCATTGTTCCTAATAATAAAGATGAATTGATCCCGCAAAGAATTATTACAGGTTATAGGATGGTAATTGATTTTTGTAAGTTAAATAAAGCTACTAAGAAAGCTCATTACCCTTTACCTTTTATTGATCAAATGCTAGAAAGACTATCCAAACATACACATTTCCGCTTCCTAGATGGTTATTCAGGCTTCTCTCAGATACCTGTGTCAGCGAAGGATCAATCTAAAACTACTTTTACTTGCCCTTTTGGTGTTGGGGAACATAGCAGAAATTCAAAATTTTCCTACGTGTCACCAAGATCTATCTATGGAGAAACCAGCAACGAGGGGACGAGAGTGCATCTACATACCCTTGTAGATCGCTAAGCGGAAGCGTTCAAGAGAACGGGGTTGAAGGAGTCGTACTCGTCGTGATCCAAATCACCGGAGATCCTAGTGCCGAACGGACGGCACCTCCGCGTTCAACACACGTACAGCCCAGTGACGTCTCCCATGCCTTGATCCAGCAAGGAGAGAGGGAGAGGTTGAGGAAGACTCCGTCCAGCAGCAGAACGACGACGTGGTGGTGATGGAGGAGCGTGGCAATCCTGCAGGGCTTCGCCAAGCACCGCGAGAGAGGAGGAGCACTTGGGAGAGGGGGAGGGCTGCGCCAGGGGCAAGTCTGAAGCTCCCATGCACCTCCCCACTATATATAGGGGTGGAGGGGGCTGTTTTCTTTCCCTCCAAGTCCATTGGGGCGTTGGCAAAGGTGGGAGGAAAGAAATCACATCATTTCCTTCCCCACCGATTGTTATCCCCCCCTTTTAGGGATCTTGATCTTATCCCTTCGGGATATGATCTTATTCCTTCTAAGGGGGGATCTTGGTGCGCCTTAACCAGGGGTGTGGGGCCTTGCCCCCACTACCCACGTTCATGTGGGTTCCCCCATGCAGGTGGGCCCCACTCCGGAACCTTCTAGAACCTTCCCGATACAATACCGAAAAATCCCGAACATTTTCCGGTGGCCAAAATAGGACTTCCCATATATAAATATTTACCTCCGGACCATTCCGGAACTCCTCGTGACGTCAGGGATCTCATCCGGGACTCCGAACAACATTCGGTAACCACATACAAACATCCTTTATAACCCTAGCGTCATCGAACCTTAAGTGTGTAGACCCTACGGGTTCGGGAACCATGCAGACATGACCGAGACAACTCTCCGGCCAATAACCAACAACGGGATCTGGATACCCATGTTGGCTCCCACATGTTCCACGATGATCTCATCGGATGAACCACGATGTCGAGGATTCAATCAATCCCATATTCAATTCCCTTTGTCTAGCGGTATTGCACTTGCCCGAGATTCGATCGTCGGTATCCCGATACCTTGTTCAATCTCGTTACCGGCAAGTCTCTTTACTCGTTCCGTAACACATCATCCCGTGATCAACCCCTTGGTCACATTGTGCACATTATGATGATGTCCTACCGAGTGGGCCCAGAGATACCTCTCCGTTTACACGGAGTGACAAATCCCAGTCTCGATTCGTGCCAACCCAACAGACACTTTTGGAGATACCTGTAGTGCACCTTTATAGCCACTCAGTTACATTGTGACGTTTGATACACCCAAAGCATTCCTATGGTATCCGGGAGTTGCACAATCTCATGGTCTAAGGAAATGATACTTGACATTAGAAAAGCTTTAGCATACGAACTACGATCTTTGTGCTAGGCTTAGGATTGGGTCTTGTCCATCACATCATTCTTCTAATGATGTGATCCCGTTATCAATGACATCCAATGTCCATGGTCAGGAAACCGTAACCATCTATTGATCAACGAGCTAGTTAACTAGAGGCTTACTAGGGACATGGTGTTGTCTATGTATCCACACATGTATTTGAGTTTCCTATCAATACAATTATAGCATGGATAATAAACGATTATCATGAACAAGGAAATATAATAATAACTAATTTATTATTGCCTCTAGGGCATATTTCCAACATTTGGTACTTTTGCTTATAGACGTATGCCTTTTGGTTTATGTAATGCACCTGCTATCTTTCAAAGATGCATGATGGCTATATTCTCTAATTTTTGTGAAAAGATTTGTGAGGTATTCATGGATGACTTCTCCGTTTTATGGATCCTCTTTTGATGATTATTTGAGCAACCTTGATCGAGTTTTGCAGAGATGCGAAGACACTAGTCTCGTCCTCAACTGGGAAAAGTGTCACTTTATGGTTAATGAAGGCATTGTCTTGGGGCACAAGATCTCCGAGAGAGGTATTGAAGTTGATAAAGCCAAGGTTGATGCTATTGAAAAGATGCCATGTCCCAAGGACATAAAAGGTATAAGAAGTTTCCTTGGTCATGCCGGTTTTTATAGGAGGTTCATTAACGACTTCTCTAATATCTCTAGGCATCTGACTAATTTATTGCAAAAAGATATTCCTCTTGTCTTTGATGATGATTGTGTAGAAGTATTTGAAATACTTAAGAAAGCTTTGATCACTGTACCCATCGTTCAGCCACTTGATTGGAATTTACCTTTTGAAATTATGTGCGATGCTAGTGATTATGTTGTAGGTGCTGTTCTAGGGCAAAGAGTCGATAAAAAATTGAATGTTATCCAGTATGCTAGTAAGACTCTTGATACTGCCCAGAGAAATTATGCTACTACTGAAAAAGAGTTCTTAGAAGCTGTGTTTGCATGTGATATGTTTAGACCTTATATTGATTCACACTGATCATGCTGCTATTGAATATCTTATGGAAAAGAAAGATGCTAAGCCTAGACTCATTAGATGGGTTCTCCTGCTCCAAGAATTTGACTTGCATATTATTGATAGAAAGGGAGCTGAGAACCCCGTTGCAGACAACTTGTCTAGGTTAGAGAATGTTCTTGATGACCCACTGCCTATTGATGATAGCTTTCCTGATGAACAATTAGCAGTCATTAATGCTTCTCATACTGCTCCTTGGTATGCTGATTATGCTAATTACATTGTTGCTAAATTTATACCGCCAAGTTTCACATACCAGCAAAAGAAAAAGTTGTTTTATGATTTAAGACATTACTTCTGGGATGATCCACACCTTTATAAAGAAGGAGTAGATGGTGTTATTAGACGTTGTGTGCCTGAGCATGAACAGGAACAGATTCTACGTAAGTGTCACTCCGAATCCTATGGAGGACACCACGCTGGAGATAGAACTGCACACAAGGTACTACAATCTGGTTTTTATTGGCCTACTCTCTTCAAAGATGCTCGTAAGTTTGTCTTATCTTGTGATGAATGTCAAAGAGTAGGTAACATTAGTAGATGTCAAGAAATGCCTATGAATTATTCTCTTGTTATTGAATCGTTTGATGTTTGGGGCTTTGATTATATGGGACCTTTTCCTGCCTCTAATGGTTATACACATATTTTAGTTGCTGTTGATTACGTTACTAAGTGGGTAGAAGCTATTCCAACTAGTAGTGATGATCATAACACTTCTATTAAAATGCTTAAAGAAGTTATTTTTCTGAGGTTTGGAGTCCCTAGATATCTTATGACTGATGGTGGTTCACATTTTATTCATGGTGCTTTCCGTAAGATGCTTGCTAAGTATGATGTCAATCATAGAATCGCATGTCCTTATCATCCGCGGTCTAGTGGTCAAGTAGAGTTGAGGAATAGAGAGCTCAAATTAATTTTGCAAAAGACTGTGAATAGATCTAGAAAGAATTGGTCCAAAAAAATTGATGATGCATTATGGGCCTATAGAACTACATATAAAAATCCTATGGGTATGTCTCCTTATAAGATGGTTTATGGAAAAGCGTGTCATTTACCTCTTGAACTTGAACATAAGGCATGTTGGGCTATCAAAGAGCTCAATTATGACTTCAAACTTGCCGGTGAGAAGAGGTTGTTTGATATTAGCTCACTTGATGAATGGACAACCCAAGCATATGAGAATGCCAAGCTATTCAAAGAAAAAGTCAAACGCTGGCATGACAAAAGGATAAAAAAGTGTGAGTTTAACGTAGGAGATTATGTATTATTATTCAGCTCTCGTTTAAGATTTTTTGCAGGAAAACTTCTCTCAAAATGGGAAGGTCCCTACGTTATTGAGGAGGTCTATCGTTCTGGTGCTATAAAAATCAACAACTTCGAAGGCACGAGTCCGTGGGTGGTAAACGGTCAAAGAATTAAACGCTACATTTCAGGTAATCCTATCAATGTTGAAACTAATATTATTGAAACCGTAACCCCTGAGGAATACATAAGGGACACTTTCCAGAACATTCCAGACTCCGAAAAGGTATAGGTATGTGGTACGGTAAGTAAACCGACTCCAAAACAACTCCAATGGCAATTTTTATCAGTTTTGGATTATTTAAGAATTTTAGGAAGAAAGAAGTAGTCCGAAAGGGACACGAGGCCCCCACGAGAGTGGAGGCCCCCCCCCCTACTAGGCGCGCCCCCTGTCTCGTGGGCACCTTGCGTGCCTCCCGGACTCCGTTTTCTTGCACGTTACGTATTTTGGTCGGTAAAAATTCATTATATATACTCCCGAAGGTTTTGACCACCGTATCAGGCAAATATCCTCTGTTTTCGTTTCGAGCTGTTCCTGTTGCAGAATAAAGCAAGATGTCTTCTCATTATTAGAAATTGTCCGGGCTTATTCTTTGCTACATAAAGGATTGGGCCACCTTGCTGCACTTTGTTTACTTTATTTACTTGTTACTCTTTACCATTTATCTTATCACAAAACTATCTATCACCTACAATTTCAGTGCTTGCAGAGAAAACCTTGCCGAAAACCGCTTAGCATTTCCTTCTGCTCCTCGTTGGGTTCGACACTCTTACTTATCGAAAGGACTACGATTGATCCCCTACACTTGTGGGTCATCAAGTACCCCTGCCCCTCCTCTCTCAATCCTCTTCGAAAGCCCTCGCTAAAACCCACCGCAGCGTCCACAATTGTCAAACCGATCTCACTTCAGTCGCCGCCGTTCACCGCCGTTTCCATCATTGATGAGCCTCCTCGAGATCCCTCCCTCTGTTCTTGGGTTTCCCTCACCGTTGGGCAACTCCTTGACATTGTTTCGTCGTCCAGGGAACACCGGAACCTCGTCCGCCGTCGCCGGAGCTCCTGGTTCACAGGAGCTTCTCGAGTCACCCCGCTCGCCCTAGACATCCCTGACCTCCACCTTCAACAAAAATCGGACCCCCTCAGAGTTCCCCATCCACTAGACATTGCCGACTCCACCGCCGGTCACCGGAGCCACCACCCCGCTGGCACCCTGCTTCTCTGCCAGTGCCCTTTCTTCTCTATAAGCGAGCGCTCCTCCTCTACATTTTTTTCTTTAGATCGAATCGTTGTGTTAGATTAGATCGGTTTAATAAGTCATTTTTTTCATTAGATCAGTTTTTTTGTTTATGGTTTTGTTTTGGTTTAGGTTTAAACCAGTTCATCGGTCTTCAGTTAAAAACGTACGAGCATGTTTTCTGCTAGTCTTTGGCCTAGCGTAGTATAACTATAGATCACCCATCTCTTTGCCCAGTAGCAATAGGCCACGTTGTTTTCTTTTCTTATTTTCATTTCTGTTTAAAAAACAGAAAAGTTTCAATCATAGATATTCTATATCTTTTATGTTTTTAATCCAAATTGAGTGATTCTTTTCGCATTAGTTTTATAATATTTTAAAGTTTCTTTTGTGCAATTGTATTTAAAGTTTGAGTAGCTTAAATTTGAATTTGATGGAATATGTTCAAATTAGTATTTATGCCATAACTTGAGTTTAAAAATAGGTTTTTCATTAATTCTTTATGCTACTGTTTTGTTTTGACCTTGCCTATCAGTAGGATTAGTTTGGGTAATTTTTTAGAATTTATCAAAATTAGTTTACCTCGAAAATAGTGATGATTTGCTTTTTGTTACTTTGTTGCTGTTTTCTTTTATTTTAAATTGTTTTAAAATTATTTTCTTTTGCTGTTTTTGTTTTGTTCAGATTAGTTTCTGTAGTGCTAGAAGTTGAACTTTTATTAACAGAAAAATAATTTTTTTATTTCATTTTCTTACTAGTTTTGTTTTAGGCATAAGTAGAGTTTTAATAATAGTTTTTTATTTGTTTCTTTTTGCAAATCAAATTTTATGGAAAATAATTTTTGTTAAATTTGTTGATTTTTTCTTTTCTATTTATTTATTAGTTTAGTATTTCCTTTGTTGTTAAGTTTCTACATAGGGCAAAACCATGTTAGGTGTTTGTAGTAAAGTCGTAGACTTTCCTTAGTATTTTTATTTGTGGTTTTACTTGAAGTTTCTTTGGAGTTCATTTGAGTTTATTATTGCGTTTTCTTGGTTGACTTAGTTGTTAATTTTTGATTGTTAGAATTGCTTGCTTATGAGAATGATATGTCTGTTTAATACAGATTTTCTTCGAAGAGTGACCAATAGTAACAAGTTATTTTCGAGAGTGTTATTATGTTCATCAACATACCAGGCAAGTTCACTTTAACAATGCTTTCATACCTATGTTTTTATTGCATTTAGTGGCATCTTTGCAACAATCCCTCCAGTAGTGATATTGATTTCTTGTAGCTGAGTAGTATGCATGAGGTAGGAACCCATCTCCCTGCTATCAAGCCCGGGACATTATATAGTTTTAATGCTACGCTAATGTAGACGGGGTTTGGTATGAGTGCTTGGGAGTAGTGTGAGAATGGAGGACTCCACGCTAATGACAACAACTTCATGATGGCACCGGCAAGGACTGCATCTTCAGGACCTCAAGATTTCGAGACTCAAGACAAGAATTCAGTACACACTACTGGGTGAAGGAAGGTTTACGGGCACCCTGGAGAAACCAGTGGATGGCCGGATGCATGGAGAAGCACCATGACATCTTGCGGAAAGCTTCACCCAGACTCAAAGAGACAGAAGAATACTTCATGCCCGGAAGCTTACCTGTGCAACCGCAAGTCACTGTGGGCTCTGGCTTGGTTGACCTTAGTTGTGACTCTGGTTGGGACGGTGGTAGAAGATGTAGAACTAAGGTAGGATTGGATCAGCATCGGACAGTGGTCAGGGGAACTCTTCAGAAGACCATGTTTCGATCATCTTGTTCTCAAGCACCCTAAAGTACGAGAACGTGAAAAAGAGGGATTGAATCTTGCGGGTAAAGTGTGCAAACCTCTAAGGAGGGTTAAAACCTAATCAATTAGCCATGTCCTCAATTACAGACAATTTGATCATCTGGACTTGGATCTATCTCGGAACTCTCAACACCGGACTGATAACTTAATTGTGGAGAACTTATGAAGATTTAGGCTATGAGACATCGGTTGGCGGAACCATGTCATGATAGGAAACTCCGTAGTATAGACTCCTGATATTTCTTTGATGTAGGGAAAATAAAACCAGCTTTTATGAAAAACAAAACTCATACACAGAGCCACAAAGCCATATTGCATATAGTATAGTTTTATCATTTGTTTTCTCATATTGTGACCTTGCCGGTACATTCAATGTACTGACCTACATGGCTGCAATCTATCATGTTGCAGATACTTTCTTCCAACGAGTAAGAGTACAGTACAGGGTTACGGTCTACACTCAACTTGCCGATGGCGTAGAAGGGACTCCACACCCGATTGATTGTTTCCGCTGTGACATATGAGGTATATATCAATTTTACGTTATTTATACATGTGATTGCACTTTGATATGTACATTGATGTACTGTGTGTGCCAGCATACTGATCCAGGGATGGCACAGATACACATAGGCTTGACCGTTTGAGGTTGGGTCGCTACTGATATGGTATCAGAGCACATGTTAACTGTAGGACATGACCCTAGAAATCGGAAATCCCCTAGGACAGGATATCTCTAAAACTTTGTTTTCAAAAAGACCATTATTTCTCACCTTCCCTGATTTTATCAAACAGTCCCTCTTACCTCAAATAGTTAGAATATACCCCTTTTCCCTTTTGACCACACTAAGAATAAACTGAAGCCGCTCCAAGAAGGACAATATATCGGATAACTATAGCCTCTTCAGAGTAAAGAGGATTTCACCATGCATTAGAAGAGTTGAAGCTACAACACTTGAAGACTCTGAAGACTTGAAGAATCTGAAGAATTATTTGACCTTTAGAAGACCAACCCCTGTTATACAGTTATGTTAGATGCGACAATTTGTGAGCTGTCATTTGTTTGATGTTTTCCGACAGCCACAAGTAAAACTCATTTCTTCAAAACTATTGTTTGTATTGTGTGTATCCCTCCCCACCTCTCTCATTTCTCATCGCAAAACTTTTGGACCCCATAGATGATGAATGAAGTTGGACTGGTATTCTCTGGACCGATGACTCAGCCGGAGGCAGAGCTATGGATTCAGAACATGGAGAATCACTTGTGGAGCAATTTGGTTTCAAGGAAGAATGAAGTATCGTACGCTCTTCAGTACTTTGAAGGAAGTGCTACAACATGGTGGCAGATGCATCAAGCCATACAGGGATGGAATGGAGCAAAGACTTGGGAAGAATTCAAGAAGACTCTGACAAGATCCCGTATTATCCAGAAGCCATGTGACCCTAAAGTGAAGAAGCCTTGTGCATGCAAGATTTGCGAGAAATAGGACACACCCAGGAGGAACACAAGGATGGATGCCCTCATTGTGAGGAGAATCACCCAGCCGAAGAATGCAGACTGGGCAAGTTAATTGCTTCCTGTGTGAAGGAACCACGCAGTACCCGACTCAATGCCATATTTACCCCAACGTACAAGAAGTTACCAAGCAACATAAAGAAGCCCTCAAGGAAGGTCTAGAAGAACTTGTGATGAAGGAAGATGTTGAAGACCCCGATGGAGAAGGCATAATCAGATTCTACTCCAACACTTGCTATTCATGTGGATTAGAAGGACATTACTCCCAGTATTGCATGAAGGAAAGAGAAGAATATCTCGGAGACTTACCGACAGCAAAAGTGAAGTTTCACTCTCAGGAAATAGAAGCTCTGGTCATTACGAAGAAATCAAAGAAGAGAAAACGAAGGCATCCCCAGAATAACCCAATTTTTGTAGAGAAGGACCTAAGTAATAACACTTGTTATAGGTGCAAGGATTTAGGTCACTATGCTGATAAATGTCTAGAAAAGAAGCTAAAAATCCTAGGAGACTACATAATCACAAAGAAGCCCCGAGACATGTCAGAAGTTATTTGTTTGTGTTGCAAGGAAGCAGGACATTTTTCTAGGGAATGTTCAGATCGGGAGAAAGCTAGAGCTGGGTAGTGGAGATGTTGATATTAGTAATAAGTGTAGTATGGAAAATGCTTTTATTTTCATGAGAATGCGGAGTTGAGTTATGTAATAGATTACTCAAAGATTGTAATAATTCATGACTCAATAAAGTTGATATGTCATATGCTGAAAGGCTTTAAGGAGTTGTTATGTTTTATCTTAGAAATTAATATTCTAGGTGAACATGGAAGAAAATGATTTGTGATGCATAAACTGGATGTTGGAAATTGAGTTTTAAGTTTGTTTGGATGATATGAATGTTTACCCAAGGAGATAAGTACCTTATTCTGAGTACCATTTTTGTTTTACAACTGCAGATGACGACCCTTTATGAGTCTTTCCTCAAGGGCCCAGAAATGATCATGACCCTGACAAGTGATCATGATTACCCGAAAATCCTGAAGGACATGATGAAGCATATTCACCTTGAAGGAGATGCAGTCTACAAAGGCTACACCTTCATGCAAAAGGGAATTGAACTTTGGTATGTGGAGGTACACCTCCACCATATGAAAGGAGTTTGCCCAAAGATGATGGGGCAGTACTTTTTATCTCACGGGTACCACAAGCAACTTTCTTCGATGCTGTTTGTGAGCAGCCATGGAAGCCATATGCCAGATCGGAGAAATACTTGAAGCAAGACTATGTTATACTACGGAATACCTAAGAGAAGTGCATGCAGAGATGATGGAGATGAAGCTCAAGGCCACTACGATGAAATAGAAGATTGAAGAATCCTCAAGGAGGAAAAATTGAATAAAGTTGGAAGTAACGCTTGACCATACCAAAGCATGTGGATGGCAACATTTGTAATAAAGTACTTTTTGGAATTTGGATTTACGAAAAATGGATAAGGATGTAATAAAAGATTTGATATGAAAATAATATGATTTATGGATGAAGTAGTGCATTTCATTTTAAGTGTGATAGTACTTTGTAAAGCCACATGATCAATGAAGAAAGAAATGTGTTATTCATGACAGTCCATAGAAGGGAGCTGAGTTTTGTATGATCGTCACCACCAGGGTATGAAGGAATGAGATACTATTGGATTTAAAAGAGGTGTACTATGGAAATATGGAACAATAATCCTTGAAAGGGTGAGGTAAATATGTGCATGTGTTGAATTGGGCCCACAACCCACAGGCCCAGGAATTTATAAGGAATCAAGGACTCCATGGAAGCAGAAATTCCATGAGCAGATGTTTCATAGGAGGTTACGCAAAAACCCGAGAGTGGTGAAGAAACGATAGATGTCTTGCTCAGCTTGCAGAACCAATGGATTTACCCGAACCCTGTTCGAGGACAAAAGAAATTCTGCAATGCTTGTCAGGATGCCCAAGTGATAGAATACGTGATTCACCGTCAGTGT
The DNA here is from genome assembly GCF_002162155.2 of Triticum dicoccoides. Lineage (NCBI taxonomy): Eukaryota > Viridiplantae > Streptophyta > Magnoliopsida > Poales > Poaceae > Triticum > Triticum dicoccoides. Next base: position 259,831,375 of record NC_041381.1, on the reverse strand, counting down.
ATGAAGTAATGGTTCAAGTATGGGATGGATTGGCCCCCATACCGGAGACCTCTATCATGAACTATCATACGTTGATGGAAAATATGAGAGACTTGAAATCCTTAGAAGAGTGTCGACATGATAAGCCAAACAACCTTAGAATGGTAGGACTATTGATCCATGTACCGACAACCATTTCTAAACATAGGTCATACGGTGAGACTCAAACCAAACCATTTTCCTGCAGGAGAAACCTGTAATGGTTGACCACCATGAGATCTCGATAGTTGTTTAGTATTGGCAACAAACCTATCTGCTAAGAAGACCCAGTCTCGGAAGAACCTCACCAGGATGAAAGGAGACGAGTTTGTGGAAGAGATTATGCCCTTACCGAAAGAGCCCTAGTGTAGGAGTTATCCCGAAGATCTGATAAGACCAACACCGTCAACCCAAAGGGATGGAATACATGAGTTTGGTTGGAACCATAACCTTGCTTTTAAGTGTGGTAGCACCCCAGACCTCTCTGATCGACCAAACCCTAACCTTTTCTTGCTAGCCTCTTTGAATCTCGAGGACGAGATTCATTTTAAGTGTGGTAGGTTTTTAAAATCCCGAAATTCTAAATTTTGGAATGTTCTATTAAATAAATTATTATGATTGTTAGTTTGATTGATTGACTGAAAGTGAGTGAAATTTAAAACTTTTGGAAGTTGAATGAGAGGGAATGAAATGACTTTCCCAAACTTTCAACCTTGCATTTTATCTCAATGAATTCAAATTCATTTCAACACAAAAACCCAACAATGAAGATGACATGACTTCTTTCATTTGAAATCAAAAGGGTTTTTGAAAAGATTTGAATTCTATTTGGAAATATTTCAAATTCTGAAACTTTATGCAACTCAATGATTTTCATGAGAGGAGATAAATGACTTATTCAATTATATGAAATATGAGTTGGCAGGTAAAAAGAATCAAATTGAAAGTCATTTGGAATTATTTTGAAACCCATTTTTCAATTTGGAGTTATTTGGTTTTTATTCAAATTATTTTTCCAAAAATAAATTATATGGAAAATAGGGTAAAATGATTACCTACAATGGAAAATTAGGAGAAACGAAATTTGAAATAACTTTGGTATTTAAAAAATGATTTTTATTGGGTTTTATAGCAACAATAGCACTGTTTGCATTATTTGAATTTTTGTAGATTTTATTGGAACTTGGAAAATAGTTCACGTTTTAGGAAATCTTTTTCTAAATATTTTGATATTTAATATGCATATATTTTTTTGATTATTCTGTTTTTTTTCTCCCCGCTGTTTTTTAAAAGCCTGCCAGGCCATGTGCGCCTGCCGGCCCAGCCCATGTCAGCGCTAGGGCTTTGCACGCACGCACGCTCACTCCCAGGAGCCACCGCCACCCCCCTCGCTCGCCGAGATCTCTCTCTCTCTCACGACCTCTCTCTCTATCTCTCTCTCTCTCTTATGGCATACATGACCCACCAATCTTCTTCTTCCACACATCTATAGAACATATGTTCGCGTACGACGCCGCCGTCGCGCCCGATCTTCTCAGGATCGCGCTCTGCGCCTTCCCCTTCCCCAAGCAAGTTATCCTATAAGTACGTCTGCCCCTCCTCTCTCAATCCCCTTCAAAAGCCCAAGCTAAAACCCACCACAGCGTCCACAATCGTCAAACCGATCTCGCTTCAGTTGCCGCCGTTCAGCGCCGTTTCCATCATCGGTGAGCCTCCTCGAGATCCCTCCCTCTGTTCTTGGGTTCCCCTCACCGTTGCGCATCTCCTTGACATTGTTTCGTCGTACAGGGAACACCGGAACCTCGTCCTCAACCTCGTCCGCCGTCGCCGGAGCTCCCGGTTCACAGGAGCTTCTCGAGACTCCCTGCTCGCCTTGGACATCCCCAACCTCCGCCTTCAACAAAAATCAGACCCCCTCAGAGTTCCCCATCCACTAGACATCACCATCTCTGCCGCCGGTCACAGGAGCCAACACCCCGCCGGCACCCTGCTTCTCTGCCACCGCCCTTTCTTCTCTGTAAGCGAACGCTCCTCCTCTTTTCTTTAGATCGAATCGTTGTGTTAGATTAGATCGGTTTAGTAAGTTGTTTTTTTTCATTAGATCGGTTATTTTGTTTATGGTTTTGTTTCGGTTTAGGTTTAAACCGGTTCGTCGGTCTTCTGTTAAAAACGTACGCGCATGTTATCTGCTAGTCTTTGGCCTAGCGTAGTATAACTACAGATCGCCCTTATAGCTTAGCCCAGTAGCAGTAGGCCACGTTGTTTTTTTTTCTTATTTTCGTTTCTGTTTAAAAAACAGAAAAGTTTCAATCTTAGATATTCTATATCTTTTAGGTTTTTAATCCAAATTGAGTGATTCTTTTTGCATTAGTTTTATAATTTCTTGAAGTTTCTGTTTGTGCAATTGTATTTCAAGTTTTGTAGCTTAAATTTGAATTTGACGGAATATGTTCAAATTAGTATTTTCGCCATAACTTGAGTTTAAAAATAGGTTTTTAATTAACTCTTTTTGCTACTGTTTTGTTTTGACCTTGCCTATCAGTAGGATTAGTTTGGGTACTTTTTTAGAATTTATTAAAATTAGTTTACCTCGAAAACAGTGATGTTTTGCTTTTTATTACTTTGTTGTTGTTGTTTTCTTTTATTTTAAATTGTTTTAAAATTGTTTTCTTTTGTTGTTTTTGTTTTGTTCAGATTAGTTTCTGTAGAGCCAGAAGATGAACTTTTATTTGTAGAATTTATTTTATTTTATTTTCTAACTAGTTTTGTTTTAGGCATAAGTAGAGTTTTAATAATAGTTTTTTTTTGCAAATCAAATTTTATGGAAAATATTTTCTGTTAACTTCGTTGATTTTTTTCTTTTGTATTTATTTATTAGTTTAGTATTTTCTTTGTTGTTAAGTTTCTACATAGGGCAAAACTATGTTAGGTGTTTGTAGTAAAGTCGTAGACTTTCCTTAGTAGTTTTCTTTGTGGTTTTACTTGAAGTTTCTTTGGAGTTCATTTGAGTTTATTATTGCGTTTTCTTGGTTGACTTAGTTGTTATTTTTTATTACTAGAATTGCTTGCTTATGACAATGCTATGTCTGTTTAATACAGATTTTATTTGGAGAGTGACGAATAGTAACAAGTTATTTTCGAGAGCGTTATTATCTTCATCAATATACTAGGCAAGTTCACTTTGACCATGCTTTCAGCCGCCGAGAACCTCCTGATCGGCGCCATGGGAGCAACACGGAGCAAGAGAAGAAACGGGCGACAAGAAGTCAAAGGAGAGATGAGCGAGGGGGCTTTGCCCCTCCCCCACATTTATAGCCAAGAAAGGCCAACCGCCGGCCTCCACGACCTCGCGCCATGATGGTCTTCTGCATGCCGCATCGTTCCATCAAGTTGAACAGTTGCCAAGGCAGCACGGGGAAGTGGAGACGCCCACGTCCCATCAATCGCCATGTGTCATCAAGACCGCAGGCAGTTAGGGCCCGCGGCGCTCCGGTCTTACCCTTTGGCTTCTCCTGGAAGCCAAGTCCGAGTACGTCTTGGGCCCCGGGGCTACTATCGGCATTCTGGATATGGGGGTATCCATACTTACCTGCATGTAGCCCACCGTGTGGCTCCATTAACGGCCTGGTATGGCCCAGCTTCAGCATCAAACGACTCAAGACCCTCGCGAGGGGCCAAGCCTCGCGAGGCGGACGACACCAAGACCCCCGAGGGAATCGGTCCCCTCAGGCTGGTCCCGAGGGGCACAGAGTTCTATGCAAGGTACACCTCACGAGGCTCAGCTAACGTGAGCCATGACAACCAAGGCCAGGCAGGCGCCAGCGGGCACAGAGTGTCAGTTTCCTCTTTGGGGCAAGGGAGGCAAGCCACAGGCGCGGAGTCCCGAGGAATCAGCCAAAGGTTTCCATTCTGGTTCAACAAGACCAAGACCGCCAGGACGACAGGACGAAGGTCATCATCAAGGCCACTACAGCATCATGACTAGAGGGTTTTTGCAGGCGAAGACCACTTTAGTCAGCATAGGATGTACTACTTGTCCCCTTTCAAATCTGGCCGTTGTGGGATCCCTTCCTGCCAACATTTGGGAAGAGGACCAAGGCCACTATAAATAGGACTTAGCTACCACCATAGGGGGCAGCTGGTCCAGATCGGATCCATTCTCACCCAACCACCTCACTAGCTCTCTCGAGCTGAAGAACACCTCACCTGCTGAGGCCAGCTCATCCAGTGTACTAGTTCATCCTCAGCCCTTCGAGGCAATCCACCAAAATGCTGGAGTAGGGTATTACACCGCAAGGTGGCCCGAAACAGGATAAACTGTTATGTCTCTTTGTCTCTCTGAGGATGCGCTAGGCTTAAGAGGTTTGCAAGTAGGTAGGCCGAGTAGGTTGAGATATCCGCACGCACCCCAGAGTTCAAACCTTCAAGGGTTTGCGGAACCCGTAATCTGACAAGATCAGTGTGACCTTGTTCAATGTGTATACAGTATAGCATGCTCGTTTCCAGACCACACCATGCATACCTCAGTTATATTCATGCATGCATGGGTTTCAAACATCATGATCTCTTATTCAAATATTTGAATTCAACTTACATTGATTAAGAGATCACCTAGACTTTTACACCCACACAGTCATCTTCTCTTTATAATTGTACCACTAACTTCCTCTCATGCATGCATGCACACACACTACCACTCGGCATTATCCATCGCACACATGCAATCTTTTTCTTCTAGTCAGTCTCCCATGTATGCACACACGCACACCTCCCCCTCGTAATCACTTAGCGCCCCTTGCACCATCTTCCAGACCCCCATATCCCAGTGCTTGTACGCTCGTAGAGCTCTTCCCTATATCTATCTCTATAGATATCTAGCGCAGTCGACCCCTCCCCTCCCTTCTCGTATATCACCCTGGCCCCATGCACATACATGTATGTATATAGGCCTCTCCTTCGCACAAATTAAATTGACATGTATTCCCTCACCATATCTTAGTATCTCTCACACAAACGGACTACATGTGCGAGAGAGAAGAGGTGCACACACGCACTTGTTCCCACATACAGACGCGCGGGTGCACCATCGAGCAGATTTGTACAAAAAATGAGTGTGTAGGAAGTTTTAGATGATGTGCCACTAGTCTATATCTATACCTCTATATCTGTATCTATATCTATACCCCTATATAGAGTGGGAATACATTTGAAAGATGGCCATTGGATGAAGCCGATACGATGGTGCAGAGATGGCAAATCCGAGCACTACTGGCCATAGGATATCGTCTACATTCCACCAGATCTGCCACATGTACAATCTAGAAAACTCCATGGTTGAACTTAAGCATAATGCACAAACCTCAAAACATAAGTACTTCTCCTTTGTTTTAGAATATTCATAATTGGCCAAACTTTTTTTCTAGTTGAATTTCCATTATTTGTTTTTACTTTATGCTTTACAACGCACAATTTCATGAACCATAAAATAGATTAACTTTTTTATAAAAACTAATTGATTTTGAATGAGATGAACTATAAGAATTAAACGAACGTCTACATCATGCATATATGAGTCAAAGCTTACATGCTATAGTGCTGTATTTATTCATAATTTGGTTGCCAAATGTCAGGACCCCGACTCAATGCCACATCGATCTAGCATGTAACACCTCATATCACTTTGCGGCCTCACGCACGGTATCCCCACGGGTGTCGCCTTACCTTTGCCCGGGACCGTTTGCGCCTTTTGGCACACGTATATGATGGTGTCGCTAGCATCCATATGATAAAGAGCCCGGGCTGACATGGCTAGTCGTAAACCCAAAGTGGCACTAACTTACAGGGACAGGCATCCATGACCCAGCATCGAACGTGTCGGTCATCAGTGAGTGAATCCAGGCTGTGGCACTGGGCTAACAGGACTCCGGTGAACCGGGCTGTAGCGACTAACAGGACTCTGGTATTCATCGCGTGACATTTCCCCGAAGGGACAGACACAGGATCAAAGAAGGACACATGCCGGCCAGCCTAAGTGTTCCGGAGCAGTAGCAAGCTACCAGGGCTCAGTGGAAGCACTAGGAGACATTTCCCGGTAAGAGAGACTACTAAGGATAAACAACTAGATAGTCAGATCCCACACATAGCAATACACATTACACGTACGCATAACATGCAAGTATGTGCTGTACAACATGGCATCACAGCATAACTCAACAACTCATATAGATAAAGGCTCAGAAGAGCCATCATAGCATTTATTACAAACAGGGGTCACATGACCCAACATTCAGAGCAATCAAGCAACAAACGGAAGCATTACATGTCTGAGTACAGACATCTATAAATGAAAAAGGCCGAAAGCCTGACTATCTACAACGTCCGATCAAGATCGTAGCTGAGGTACAAGCTACTCGTCGAAGTCCATGAGAACACTAGTAAGACCGAAGTCTACGCTGCAAAAACATAAATAAAGCAACATGAGTACAAAGGTACTCAGCAAGACTTACATCGGATCCTATCATACATGCACTTGTATCAAGAGAGTAATGTGGAGTTTAGTTGCAGCAAGCCAGCTTTGACTCAGTGGCTATCCTGTTCTACGACTACCAGAAACTCTTGAGGTGATATGGCGCACACGAGTCCACTAATCACCACAAAGTACACCACTATGGATTCATTCCCGTCTCCCTACGAGAAGGCCATCCATAGCACTCACACTTGTCTTGAGCATTTTATAGTATCCACTTCAAGTTGTCTATGTACCATGTAAGCATCCAAGAAGTCCATAACCGCGGACCCGGCTATTCGAATAAATCATGTTAACCCTGCAGGGGTGTACTTCCTCACACACGCTCTCGCCACTTACCGCCATGTACACGTCATGTATCTCGGCAACCTTCAAGCGGAAGCCTGGCGAGGGTTTCGGCCACGACCTGACTAACCACACAAGACTCTAGCCCAGGTTTATCGCCTATTCGGGTTCCATCCGTAAGGAGATCCGGCCGGGGTGTCGCTCACGGCCCCAAACGATGTGAGCAGGGTTCCCAAGCCCACCATCCGAGTGCCACTTGGTACACCGTGCCACCTGTGCCTAGTCTGTCCCAAGCCCACCCTGCCGGGTGCCACTCGGTAGAAAAATAGCACTACCTACAAACACCAGAAACTAGTTGCGACTCCTGGACAGAGATCAAGTTGGTTAATAAGCCGAGAGGGGTCGAGTTACCGGAACCCAATGTGTGGTAGTATCGAGTCATTGGACAACATACATAGAACTCAGTGCTTAAGGACGGTTCTAGTGAGACAACCCACCATGTACTCCTACATGGCCTCTCACCACTACCTTTACCAAATCGTGTTCACACACTTCACTCTCAGCATCAGAACATATCGTAACACTCCAATTCATTCCCAATGAACCAGACCTGACACAACTCTAAGCAATAGCAGGCATAGCATGGTAGGAACACAACATGGCTCAATCAACTCCTACACATGCTAGTGGGTTTCAACTATTTACTGTGGCAATGACAGGTCATGCAGAGGAATGGGTTCAACTACCGCAGCACAAAGTAGCAGATGAATCGTTGTTGTCCTAATGCAATAACTGAGAGCAGGGGCGAGAGAGTAGGATTTTATCGGAATGAACAAGGGGGTTTTCTTGCCTGGTAAATCAACAAGGGAGACACTGCTTCACAGACAGGTACTCTGGAACGTCTCCGGAGCAGGACCTATCGAGAAGGAACGGTGCCAACAATCAAAACACAAGCATATGCAACACAATGATGCATGAACATGGCATGAAGATGTGATGCTGATTGTGCTAATGCAACTAGTACTCATTTGGTTTGAAGTCCATTTGAACCAAAGCTCAAATGCAATTCTAAATTAAGTCTCTTATATATGCCATAATGTGTTTTCCTATAAACAACATGTATAAGTTGGTTTGTCATGCATGAGACTAGTACAGATGGAAAGATTGCATTTTTCTGATAACTTTTCATATATAAATTATTTCAATCTGAGCTACGGTTGAATTTCTATGATTTTTTGAAGTTTAAATCATTTTCTGGAATTTCCTGAATTAAAATAATTCCAGAAAATAAATAATTGCGTCAGCATGACGTCAGCACGACGTCAGCAGTCAACTGCGGCTGACTGGGGTCAAACCTGACGTGTGGGGTCCACACGTCAATGACAGGGGGTTAAACAGGGTTAGTTTAATCCTAATTAAAAAGGTTAGTGGCGCTGGGGCCCACTGTCAGTGTCAGGGGGGGTTAGTTAACGGTGATTAGCACTAAGCTAATCACCTGGCCGACGGGGCCCACTCGTCAGGCCGGCGAGGTCGTCGGCGGCGACCTCTGGACGCGGCGGCGTCCGCGATACCGGCCACGGGGACGGCGTCGGAGAGCACCGGGGCGTAGCCCGGGCTCTCGCGCATCTGGAGGGGCAGGTGGGAGGAGCTGGGGAGGCCGGAGCTCGCCGGAGCAAAGCTCGCGGCGGCGGCCGGAGCTCGGCTTCGATGGCGGGGCTAGCTACAGAGCACGGGGAGGCAAGAGGGAAGGGGGAACCGAAGCGGGGGCTCACGGCGGGCTCAAGGACGTCGTCGGAGAGCTCGGGGACGTCGGACGGCGACGTGCGGGCGGTGGAGATCTCCGGCGGCCGGCAATGAAGAAGACGAGGTGTCGGCGATGGAGCGCGTCCCTGGTCACTTGGCTCATCGAGGACGATGCGGACGACGAGGCGGAGCTTCTAGGCTCGGGCGGAGGGCGAGGGGAGGCCGGTGGCCGCGGCAACGGCGAGCGGCGGTGGTGATGGCGCTCGGGTGTGCGAGGGAGAGAGCAGAGGAGGGGGGAAGGAACGAGAAAGAGTGAGAGGGTACGGGGGGGGGAGGCGTGGCGTCTCCCAGGGCATCCAGACGAGGAGGGGAGAGGGCAGGCAGGCAGGGAGGCTGGTGGCGTGGCGCGGCGGAGCGCGCGCGCGTCGGGCACGCTCCCATCCCCCTGTCGAGGACGAAGACGACAGAGGAGGGGGGCAGTGGGCTGGGCCGGCGCTGGCTGCTCTTGGGCTTATGCCAATTTTTGCAGGAGCTAACTATATTATTCCAGAGCTCCCCAACAGGTGGCATAATTTTTGGACATATATTAATATATATAACTAATATATTTCCAATGCAAATATTTATGCATTAATTCCAAATGGCCAAAATAAATACTTATGAGCTCCTAAAAATATTGGTTTCATTTTTATCTCTGTCCAATATTTTCAGAGAGCAACATGAACATTTTCTTGGACCTTTTTGGAGCAATTTTTATTTGGGGTTATTTCAAAAAATGATTCTAAGGGTTCCACCAATCCTCATTTCAAAATTAAATGGAATTTTAAACATGATGCACAAATGACTAGCTAGTCTAGGTCATACCAGAACTAGGGATGTGACACCAAATCTCATGCGTGCAATGCATGTGTACCTTACTAGTACTTCTAGTATGTGCAAAACACGCAAATTAGAATTCCAATGGCACACTACACAGTGTCTCTCCCTTTTTCAGTTAATATATTATGATTAAATTGATGTGGGGGCATCCATGAAGCCACGTGGCACATGTGGAGGCGTTGTCACGACCTCCTTATGTGGATTGATCACAGTGACGTGCTACTGGTTCCAGAAGAATATACTCGTCCTCTCTCACACACAATGGCAGTACATGCACAAAGCAAAGATGTGCATGCACGCACGCACTCATTCCCTTGCATGCACATGCGGGTACATGGTGGGATGCATTTTTGTACAAAGATCCACCCCATGTGATAATTTCACACGTGTAAAGTCGTTCACTTCATTGATGGTCAATTAATACAGTGCATGCAAATTGAGTGGACGTGAGGGAGGAAGTAGTTGAGGATGACGTTACTACTCCACTTCATGCATGCGAGTAGTTAAATCATGGGTTGCTACTTCCATTGGTCTCCTTCGTATTTTGTGCTAATTTTTTACCATAATTTTAAGTAACACAATATTTATGCATGTCATAAAAATTAATGTCATTGAAAACAATGGTCAAATGTGATTCCAATGATATAATTGTTGGTCACCTGCATTACCATTTTCTAAGTTAAATTTTTGGTCAGAAATTGGCACAAAATAAAAAGGCGGCCAATAAACCAGGACGCAGGCAGGATGATCAATTTTTGCCTGGGTTACTGTTGGTGGCCTTTGTATTTAAATATGGACGGAGTGGAGTAGTACTATCTTTATGTTAGCCTCGTAGGGCTCTCCCAGCCCCTACGCTCGCCTCCCCCTCACCCATCGGATTCCGCCATGGAGGATCCCGCCATGGATAATCCCTTAGATCCCAGGATCCCGCGGGCTGCCCTCTTGCTGCGGCCCGCAGCACTTCCGCCTTTGAGCGAAACCCACAAGTGTTTCAGAGGGGATCCATTGCTCTGGAATCACAGATCGGTGGTGCCGGAGGACATGACAGGGCTGTGTTTTAGGTGGTTGGCAGCAAGGCCAAATCAGATCAAGGAAGTGTCGCATCGATTAAAGACAAGTTCGAAGGAGCTGTGCCTGGCGAAGCACAAGGCGGAGGTGCAAGTCAATCTCAGGGGAGAGATGCGGAGGGATGTCAGCATCTGGCAACATTGCATTGATTTCGAGCTGGGGCTAATGGCGGAGATCATCTTCACGGAGTCGACTGCGGAGGAAAGAATGCGCATGCTTGCAGAATGGCATGAGCAGCTGCTGCAACTGTTCAAATGGGCGGTAGGAGAAGCCAAATTGCGGGTCCAGCTGCGGCGGTGCTGCTGGGCATGCATCATAGGTGAGGTGAGCCGACCTCCTTCCCCACCAGCGATGGAGTGACCTACTCGGTTGCTGCTGTAGTGAACTTGCGGCACCATGGCGGTTTACAACCATGACAATCACTCCATCTATATGTATTGTATTCTAGTGAAAATACTTGGTCATTTGAATAATATGGTAATTGATTTATCACTAGTTTTTGAATGCTTGGTCGTGACAATCACCCAAAGCCACAACCAGAAGTCTCCATCGCGTAATACTTACGGTCGATCGCACCAACAGATGGTCGGTCGGACCCACGTACCACCAAAGGGACATGCGTCGTCTTTGTCTAACATGTACGACCAGTTACATCCCTGACTTGTGCGACCGCATTTGAGCATTAGTACTTGAAATTTGTGTTCCAGGAAACTCATCGGGAGCCATTTCCAAAGTAGTACTACCATGCTATAATTAAATGCAAACCTGCTCACACCTAGTACGTATCGAACCTGGACATGTGCCCACTATGCAGGTTTTCGTACTAGTGCTAGTACTAGGTTATAAAACGGGGAACTACCTATCCAAAAATCACTCTACATTCCTCTTCATAAGTCTTTCTTGTTCGTCCATCCTTTCCATGGCCGGTGTGCAGAGCTCTAGGTCGAGAACTACTTTTAACAAGGGAGCGGAGACCAAGGCCACGGGAAAAAATAGAGGGCTCGCCGCCTCGCAGAGACATAGAAAGATCCCTCACGGGCAGGCGAGGACTCCCAGGAGTGCCCTAGCCGTGGAGGTGAACATGCCAAGCTAGTGCTACTGGAGTTGTTATCCCTCGACGACATGCCCGATCAGCTCAATAAGCAGAAGGAGTTCATCGACGGCTTGGTGGAGCTACTGTAGGAGAGCCTCGATGATATGCCCGCTCATCTCGATAAGAAGGAGGAGTTGACCACCGGCCTGGTGATGCTGCTGAAGGAGAGCATTGCCTCGGGTAAGAAGGCAACCGGCGAAGTCCTGCAACTTCAGGAGGACAAGGCGAAGCTCTACCACAAGATTGACCTCTAAAGGAGGAGAACACTGGCTGGAAGAAGCTGCATGAGAAGAGTAGTTCCTCAGTGAAGATGTTGCATGAGAAGAGTAGTTCCTCGGTGAAGATGTTGCATGCGCTCATCATGGAATAGAAGGAGGAGTTGGTGAAGCTCCGCATCGAGCAACCGACTCCTGTCAAGGTACGTAATGCTGCCGTGGAACAGATGATGAAGTCTCGCGTCGAGAAATCCCTCGTCATGGACAGAATGAAGAAGATGGCAGAGGAGATGGGCAAGGATATGGAGGTCGTGGAGGCGATGAAGAAGTAGTTACAACTCCGTGGCCAGCAACCATTCATGAAGTAGAGAGCAGCCCCCAGACTTGTGTCTGCGTCTTCCTTCTTTTTTGGGAGGGGGGGGGGGTAATCTTCTTTCATCTTTTCTCTTGTGTTTCTTCTTTTTCTTCAGGTGTTTCCCAGCATGTGTCATGTTCTATATGAGGCATGAATAGAACAATGCTAACAATGAGCGGCGCCATGGGATCGAAGACTAGCAAATTAGATTATTTTTATCACCATATCGCACTGGGATGCCGTGTTTCCCGTTCCTCCGTTGTACTAGTACTCCAGTGGGAAACTTGAGTATATAATGCACGGTTCTTTGCTCCTCCTCAGGTCGTCGGCAACATTTATACGAGCAGTCAAATAACAAGGCCCCACCTTCCAGTAGTAATGAGCTGTCAAATCACAATGGCCCTCGCCTCTCGTGAAACCGACCAAGCGAGACTGCCCCGCCCTCTAGCCTTTAAATGTACTTTTGTACAGTAGTTCTAGTATCGATGGATTGCACCATGGAGCAAAACTAACAAGATGAAATTAAAGAAAAAATATGGTAGATATAGAGGACGCTCGTCACCAAATTATGCATATAGTACTACTAAAAAAGCTAGAACGTGCTTAGATGGGGTGCTAAAGTCTATTAAAGAAATTCGCATGGTACATACAGAGAGTGCTCATCACCAAATTATGCATATAGTACTATTAAAAAAGCTAGAACGTGCTTAGATGGGGTGCTAAAGTCTATTAAAGAAATTAGCATACGTATTTAAATCTTTGACAACTAAACTCCTTCATGCTTTCGGTAAACTTCTCTCGTTTAAGTTTTTTTAAATTACTTATATCATTTAAGTGTTTTGCGTATGTGCCATGCTTCACTACAAAAAAAGACACATCCGTGACATTTTGGGTCGAACAAATTTTTTTCCTGTCATGCTTACGACACTACTATGATGATAATTGTGACCTAACTCGGTATCATCATAGATGTGGTGGGCTCCTACTTCTATGACAAAAATCATGACAGAAAATGGGCTTTTCTTCCTGGGCGGGCCGAAGATGCAGCTGCATGACATTCTTTGGGATGTCCATGATGGAAAAAAATGTGGTAGAAGCGAGGGCGAGGAATATATCCGGGAGTTCCCGGCTACGGTGGGTGGTCGGGGCCGAGCGATGCACCGAGAGATTGCGTGTTTCTCTCGTACACGTATGCGCATGGGTATGAGGCATTGGGATCTAACTGAACCCGAATGAGGCATTTGCCTACAGAACCCGAGGGATTGCACTGGCTATGCATTACTCAACCCGAGCGATCTATCGATCCATGGCTGTTACCTGAACCCGATCGAGCGATTCCTTCACTACTGTTGCTAACTGAAGCTAATCTAACATGCAACCTCTTCATGAACAATGAGCGTTGTTGGGGGTTAGATGAACAGTTCCCGCTGTGGGTTGGATGAATAGGACCCCGTGGTAGTAGAGGTTGTTGCGCTGGATGAACAAGACCCCAAACGAGCTGGTTGGGGTGGGATGAACAGGACCCCGTGGAGGGCTAGTTGAACAGTAGCCGATGGAAGGCTAGATGAACAGTAGCCCATGGAGGGGTGGTTGAACAGTAGCCGGTGGAGGCCGGATGAATAGGAGCCAGTGGATGAACAATAGCTGGTGGAGGCAGGTGGGAGACGCCGTGGATGAACAGTCGTAGGTGGAGGCTGGAGGAGGTTGACGGTGGATGAACAGTAGCCCGTAGAGGCTGGAGCGAGGCCGTAGAGAGTGGATGAACAGTAGCCCGTGGAGTCCCATTTTGCGGTACGCCGCACCCCTCCCAATGAACAGGACCCTTGTTTCAACTGTAGGAGGTCGAAGAGAAGTCTGTTTCCTCTGTTTCGCGGTACGCCACACCCCTCCCAACCAACAGGACCCCATTTTGACCGTAGGAGGTCGAAGAGAAGTCCGTTTCCTCCATTTTGAAGTAGAATAGACCCCTCCCGGTGAATAGGATCCCATTTTGACTGTAGGCGGTCAAAAAGAAGGCCGTTTCCTCCGTTCTGCGGTACGCCAGGCCTCGTTTTAGCTGTTCCATCCAAGCTGGTTGGCTCCCGATGAACACGACGACACAGTTTCTCCATTCCGACCCAGCCGGTTGGCTGCTGATGAACAGGACGCCGTTGCTGCTGTACGCTGGCTCTCCATGTACATGAGCCCTGGCCATACGTATGCGTGAGTAGGCATTCGAGACCCCGTCCGTATGTACGTACGTGGCCGTATTTACTTTCTTGCACCCTAGCTGTACATACGTGTACACGATATTGACGGGACTGCTGACATGCTACGTCTGCGCCTCTACTACGACATGTAGCCTTCCTTACTCGGCCACGGTTCATCGCTGCAGCCTGCAGACACATCGATCGACTGGTATGTACATACATGTTCGTGACCAGACAGACAACCCTATGTACGATTCGATCGGGTGGGTCCCAGCTATCAGGGAGGTAAGGAGCCACTTCCTTGCATGCGAATAGGTAGCTGGTGGGTCCCAGCTGTCAGGGGGAGAATCATTTTTTTGCCCATAATATGGCCGCACTTCCTTGCGTGCGAATATGTAGCTGGTGGGTCCCAGCAATCAGGGGGAAACTTTTTTTTCACGAAATATGGTGTCCCGTCCAGTGGGTCCCTGCTGTCAGGTGGAGGAATAATTATATTAGGCGTAATAAGGTTGCACTTCCTTGCTGCGGCCGTGGACCCAGCTGTTAGCCTCTCCACCTATAGTACTCTTCCGATGGAAGTCGTTCCTTGACCACATTAACAACGCCACGCCGAGAGCACCAAGGCGGTGGACGACGACGAGTCCTAGGAAGGAGACGAGGCGGAGCCGGGGAAGACGCGGTAGTGGATGCCCACGCGGAGAGGAGTACTAGGGTTGACTGGTTCAACTACGGCGTGAGGCTACCATCGCCACAGAATAACAGGGGTTGTGGGTGAGTAGAGGGATGGTCTGGCCAGAGGTTGGAGTAGGAAGGGGCGGTCAGGCCTGCGCGGCAGCAGAGCCGTCCACCGGAGGCAGGAGCAGGCGGTAGGACCGGCACTGGTTTGGGCGATTGGAGCAAGAAGACCAGAGGTTGAAGAAGCACTACGGCCATTGGATGGACATCGTACGGTCACTGGAACTAGAATCATTCATATTGAATAAGTTAGCAAAGCCCTCCATCTGCGTCAACTTAGTAGGCCCACAAGTTAGCCTCCCACTATGGTGGGTCCTAGCTAGTAGGGGGAGTATTCATTTTTTTTGTACGTAATAAGGAGGCACTTCCTTGCGTGCGTAGATATAGTTGGTGGATCCAAGCTGTCAGCGGAGGGAACGTTTTTTTTTCGTGAAATATAGAGGCCCTTCCGGTGGGTCCCAACTGTCAGGTGGAGGAATCATTATTTTGCGCGTAATAAGGAAATATTTCCATGTGTGCGGCCGTGGACCCAGCTGTCAGCCTCTCCACGTATAGTCCACTTTTGATGGATGTCATTCATTGACCATGTCGCGCCGAGAGCACCAGTGCAGTGGACGACGGTGAGGCCTAGGAAGGGAACAACACGACGCCGGGGAAGACTCCGCAGTGGTTGCCCACGCGATGGGGAGTATGAGGGTTTACTGGTTCGGCTGTCGTCGCCGAAAAATAACAGGAGGTGTTGGTGAGTAGAGGAATGGCCTGGCCAGTGATGGAGTAGGGTGGGGCGGTGCGGCCTGTGTGGCAGCACAGCCGGCCATGGGAGGCGGGAGCACACAGTCCCACCGGCACTGGTTAGGGTGGTTGGAGCAAGAAGATCAGATATTGAAGAAGAAGCACGACTGTTGGATTAACATCCCACGGTCACTATTACTAGAATCATTTGTGGACTAAGTTGACAAAGCCTTTCGTACACGTCAACCAAGTAGACCCACAAGTCAGCCTCCAAATCTGTCCCAAACAACATACAGCCCAAAAATTCTAGCCAGATTCAAAATAATTTAGAAACTAAACATACCTTAATTTAAATCCAATAAAATTTAACCTGCACAAAAACAATGAAATATAAAAAATCAAAATCCGAAAGAAAAAAGTATTTTGGAACTAATTGCCAGTTTGCTGTATTTTTTCATTTTACAGCCCATTTATTATTACCTATAGATCATTTCTTATTACTTATAGCCCATTTTCTGGGCAAGCCGAATGCGTCCCTCCTCGTCTTGAAAGATTTCCGGCCCAGCAGGGCGTAAAAAAGCAAGTAGGCCTATGTTGGTTATTCTGCAATAAAAAAATAGCTGGGCTAGCCATTTTTAGAAAGGAAACAAAACTGGGCTGGTCATGTGGTAAACATATGAAATAAAAGCCTGGGCTAGACGGGCCATAGCTCCCGCACAACCAAGTTGATACCCTTCTCCGTCCCAGAAAAAAATATTGCGGTAGCTGCTGGGTCCCTACTGTCATCCTCACCATGTACAGTCATCTCCTTATTCCTCTCGGTTGTTGACCATGTTGACAACACCGAAGGACGGTGCCATAGCGAGCGAACCAAGGTGAAGGACAATGGTGAGGCCTTGGACAGGAACGAACAATAGCCGGGGAAGATGTAGAGAGTTTTAGGGTGTGATGTGGCCACGACGCATGCACGGTAGCGCAACCAGCCGTGGGAGGCGAGAGTAGGCGGTCCCGCCAGTGCTTCTTTGGCTTTGGCGGCTAGAGGAAGAAGAGATTGAAGAAATAGGATAGACATTGAATGTCAATCCAATGGTCAAGGTTGGCACAATCGTTTGTTGACTAAGCCGACACCAAGTAGCATACTTTTTTATATATAGGAAGAAAAGAAAAATTGGGCTCATTCGCCTTATAACATTCTCGAAACTGTGACCGTTCAATCTTGCGTCGCAACTAAAAGTGTGAGGAAAATGCGTCTATCTGCCTTCCTCCTCCAAGGGAACGTTCACCACAAAAGTGACTAGCACCCTTGGTTTTCAACCGAGAGGTCTTCGGTTCGAGTCCCAGGAACTCCCTATTTTTTCCTCCTTCCTTCCTCGCAAAAAAAGCTAGTGTACTAGTAATCAAAGACCTGAGAAGGCGTACAAAACAAGCTAGTGTACTAGTAAAGTGACGTTGCTCAGCTTTAGAAAAAAGAGAGACGTGCTCCTATAGATAGTTCGAATCCAAATATAGATTATGACTATATATGTGCTATGCTACTCTACAAGTAATGAAACTGACATATCCAACGTTCGCTTCCCCTCTTCTCTACTTACTCTGCCTAGCATCATAAGCTTGGCCGCAGCAACCATGTCCGCTGGCTGCTCGTCCACCTACTCTTTAGCAAGCAAAAACAAGATATGCGCCAAGTCTCCACCCGTACCATCACCTATGGGTCTCATCACACCCCCGCCGGCACACGCACCACAGCCGGTTGCTCATCACAACTTGCTGTCGTTGGTGTGGTGCCACTGCTGCAAATTACGCAGAGTCATCCGTCGCATCTCAACCACAATCTGCAACCCTGGCCGAGTCTTCTACAAATGCCCGAATCATGGGGTAATAATATATTTTTAAGTTTTTTTCTGCTGCTTACAGTTGATGATTTTTTAATAGTTTAGTTGATGATCTTCCCATTTGATTCATGCAGAAAAGGGAAGATTCACGTGATTTGTATTTCTGGGAAGTTTATGATGTGGGGGAATGCAACTATGCTGATTATTTGGTTAGCTGAGGAATCCCAATACCAGTAGGTTGGGGTGTTGGACAAGTAACTAAAGGAACGATAGAAGAGGAAGATGCAGAGCAGAAGGTTAAAGATGCAGATCCTCAGATCATGGCCAAGAAACAGCTGTTGAACGGCCTTGAGAACAATGAGGAGATGAAAGAGCTTGTGAAGATAATGAGAAAAATCGATGTGCTCTATAGGATGATTGTCTCTTTATTTGCAGTGTATGTAGCACTTGTGATGTATTCAGCGGCTATGACATGAGCACTTTGCTGAAACCAGTAATGAATGAAACTAGTTTAGCAGGCTGGGCGTAGTGTTGTGAACATCTAATGATTTATATTAACGGAAATCGTGGGGGGGGGTATCCCCTTTTGCTCATAAATAAATAAATAGCAGAGGCCCTTTTGCTAATAAATAAATAAATTAGCAGAAGCCCTGTCAGGTCAGCTTTGTTCCCATTCAAAGACGTCGAGCAAACTGCAGTCCAACAGGAAACTATGTCATCAAATACAAGTTTCACAGCCAAATATGAGTACAACTAAACAACAATGCCATCATGTTTTAGTCGTCATACAATCACCAAACAAAAATCAAGATACATAATAAGTGATGTTCTCATAGCAAAGTACTAAACAACAAGTTCATCAGGTTTCAGTTGTCATAGCAAACACAATTTCACATAGTAGAAAAAAACGTCTTCTCATAGGCAAATACAACAAAAGCAATCTAATCATCATCTGCAGTAGCAGCGTCAACATCTTCGCCATGTGTATCAATCTGAATCATAATTCCCCCCGGTATCATCTTCTTTATCATCTTCAATGTCCTCGAACGTTGGCTTCTTATTGATCAACTCTCGTATGTCCACACCCCGACAAGCAATCTTTTCTACAGCGTCATTAACGTGATGGTTCTCATAGATATTGGGAACATCTGGGAATCTTCTACATTAGGAGCAGTGTAAGCATCATCTTGTTGTGCAACTTCATTAAACAAATTCCTATGCTCAAACCTTTGCAATACTATCCAGTCATCTCTATGTGCAAATGTGTCTTCCAAGAAAAATATCTGTGTTGCTTCATTTGCCAAAAGAAAAGGCTCGTTTGTATGGTACGCCACCTTGACATTGAAGGATTTGAAATAATCATCAGCTCTGGGTTTTGCGATCCTGGAAAACTGGTTATACCAATGATAGAACAACAGAACCACATATCGATGAACCTCAAAACTAAAGATATACTGTAACTGAACAATGTCTGTTATGTTAGCATACATTTTAGTTGTCACTTCACCGTACTTATCCGTGCTCATGATGGCACTGTTTGTCTTCCTGCCTTTGTCGCGTGCAAGGGTGTTGTAGCGCACATCTCCAATAATGCAAGATTCATAATGTCTTACCCGAGTATAAGGACCCATTGCTAGTGCATAAAGGGCATCATCAACTGCCTGCCCATCCTCCCGCATCTTCTTAACCTATGGTTATAAAATAGACAAGCTGATCATCTTATGTACTGAATATATTAAAAAAACTGATAGTGCAATTCAAAAGCTTACATGGCTCTTGAACCATTTCGCAAATCCTGCCATAACCAATTTGTCAATGTTTCTTGGATTTTGCGGCACTAACTCCTTTTTGTAGATGCTGCACAACATAGTGATCGCATCAAACATCAAAATATATAAGAATGTGCTACAAGTTTAGTAGATTACAATGTATAAGCTGCAGTACTTAGCACTTACTCGATATAAGGTGGAATCTCAGGATTGTTATTGAACATATACCAAACCATTTTGTCCAAATATCTAGGTTTGTTGTCTTTTCGACTCTTCCCTATAACTCGAACAAAACAATCGAAAACATTGAGCCCGGGATTGTCTTCACCCACCTCTTTGCTAAGCTGATCAGCTGTTTCAATGTATTTTGAGCAGAATGTCAACGCTTCTGTACCAATGTAGGCCTCTGCAATGGCACCCTCGGGTCTAGCTCTATTCCATAGCCCTTGAAAGTTCCTAGTCGCCTTCCATAGGGTACATCCAGCCATACTATACTAGACATCTAAGTAGTGCCTCATTAGGTAGATGAACAACCAAATGCAACGTCACATCAAAGAAGGCTCGAGGATATATCTTCTCAAGGTCGCATAGGATAGTTGGTATCTTGTCTTTAAGACGCTCAAATGCATCTATCCTGATATTTCTACTGCAGAGTTCCCTAAAGAATTGTCCCAACACTACAACTGCTCTATATAAGTCAGGGCGGCCCAATCCTGTAAGGATAATAGGTAAAATCCTTTGAAGTAGGACATGGCAGTCATGAGTTTTCAACCATTGTACCTTGTTTCCATCTGCACTAACACTCCTTTAAGGGTTGGAAGCAAATCCATGTGGGAATCTCACACGTGACAGGACCTCACATAATTCTTTTCTTCTTACCATGTCCAAGACGTACACAACTGGTGCCATATCCCGTGATATACCTTTATCTTCCACCTGCAAATCCTTTCTGATACATAGGTGTGTCAAAAAATCCTAGATTTTATGGTATCTTTCGCCTTGCCTTCAATATTAAGAAGTGTACCGATAATGTTATCACATATATTTTTATCGATGTGCATCACATCAAGATTATGCTGTAGATCCAAATCTTCCCAATACTCCATGTCCCACAAAGTGGAACTGCGGGTAAACCATAATCTCTCTTCTGCCCTACCACGCTTCCTTTTCCCGCTACCATAATCAGGATGGTTTCCTGGTGTAATATGCCTGACCTTCTCTAATTCCACTTGCAACTCATCAGCGGTGAACCTCTTTGGCGCATCACTGTTTTCATGCTTTGCATTGAACACATGTCTTCAGTATTTTGTAGGACACCGCTTGTCCTTGGCAAGGAAACAACCATGTTCAATGTAACAGATCTTGCTAAGTATTGTGTATGATAGCGGATTCGTGTCACAGCGAACACATGCATTATAACCATGTGTCGTTCGACCTGACAAAGTGCCCAAAGTTGGATAATCATGGATGCACAAAATCATAACAGCACGCAAAAAGAAATCAGCTTGTGAGCTGCTATATAGGTCTCGGGTGAGAACACCCCTCGATGGCTGTTGAAGTTCCTCCACTAGAGGCTCCTTGAATAAATCAAAATCATTTCTAGGACTTTTTGGACCTGGGATGAGCAAGGCCATCATGTAGTTTGATTCTTTGGTGCAGACATTTGGAGGCATTTTGTAAGGGATAACAAGCACTGGCCACATGCTATATGTGGTGCTCTGGTGGCCAAATGGGTTAAATCCATGTGAAGCTAAGCCAAGTCTAATGTTTCTCGGGTCAGCAGCAAACTTTTTGTGCTTCTGACTAAAGCTTTTCCAGTCACTACCATGAGATGGATGGCTCATTACATTCTGATCTCTGTCCTCCTGGTTCCTAGAATGCCACTGTACATCCTCTCCTGTTTCAGCATCATGAAACAACCTCTGCAATCTTGGTATAATTGGAATCTCTCAGAACATTATGAAGAATCCTCTTCACAACATTTCCATCTTTCCATCTTGATGATTTGCATTTTGGACATTCACTTAAGTTGGCATAATCTTCCAGAACAGAACACAATTATTCTTACAAACATGGATCATATCATATCCAATTCCAACTGCACTAAGGAAATTCTTCATTTTACTATAGGTGTGTGGCAGCTCAGACGCTTCTAGGAAAGATTTGCGGAAAGCAACCAACATCGCCACGAATGATTTGTTGGTCATTGTCGGTGTCAAAACCGGCGGATCTCGGGTAGGGGGTCCCGAACTGTGCGTCTAAGGCTAAAGGTAATAGAAGGTAGGGGACACGATGTTTTACACAGGTTCGGGCCCTCCCGATGGAGGTAATACCCTACTTCCTGCTTGATTGATCTTGATGATATGAGTATTACAAGAGTTGGTCTACCACGAGATCATAGAGGCTAAACCCTAGGAGCTAGCCTATGATTCTGATTGTTCTTGTCCTACGGACCAAAACTCTTGTTTATATAGACACGGGAGGGGGATAGGGTTACACAAAGTCGGTTACAAAGAAGGAGATCTAACATCCAAACCGCCAAGCTTGTCTTCCACGCAAAGGAGAGTCCCATCCGGACACGGGACGAAGTCTTGAGTCTTGTATCTTCATAGTCCAACAGTCCGGCCAAAGTATATAGTCCGGCTATCCAGATACCCCCTAATCCAGGACTCCCTTAGTAGCCCCTGAACCAGGCTTCAATGACGATGAGTCCGGCGCGCACATTGTCTTTGGCATTGCAAGGCGGGTTCCATCTCCGAATACTCCAAAGTAAATCTCGAACACATAAATTGTGTCCATCTCTGCAAGACGATTTTCACATACCACCGTAGAGAGAACGATATTCCACAAATATAATCTGTTGACAACTTTAGATAACGTGACATCACACCATGGCCGAGTCGTTATTCGAACTGTTTTCTCACAACCAGCCACCGCACATTTTGTGAGGCGGTTTCCTCAGCACGTCTTGTCGAAGTAGAGATCATGCCCCCTTATCACGGGATCCTCATTAATACGGGTACGGGTAACCCAACTATGGCGCTAGGAAAATAAGCGATTTCATCAGGCAAGCGGGGAGGCGCACCATTTTTGCCACCTCTATAAAGGGATAAGGATCCCCCATTTTTACCCACGCCTTCTTCCTCCTTTGCTCATCCATTCTCGCACTCTCGAGCCCTAGCGCCCTAGTTCTCGCCTTCTCTGCACAGCCAAACATGTCCAGAGCGGGAGGCAAATGGGTGGCCTCCTCCATTAAGGAGGAGCACATTACGAAGCTCCGGGCGGCCGGATACTTGGCCGCAGATATTGCGCACCGGCTTCCGAACGCATGGCAGATCATTCTGACAATGGGACCCCACGAGAGGGTCGTGTTCCCCGCCCACTTTGTCCGTGTACTGGGACTCCCCCTCCACCCATTTGTCCGCGGGCTTCTGTTCTATTACGGGCTGGATTTTCATGATCTGTCCCCTAACTTCATCCTCAACATCTTGGTGTTTATCATCATGTGCGAGGCTTTTCTCCGCATCAGGCCCCACTTTGGCCTATGGCTAAAGATCTTCAACGTTAAGCCAAAGATAGTGGTCGGCCAGCAGGCGGAGTGCGGTGGCGCCATGGTGGGCAAGATGCCCAACGTCACCTGGCTTGAAGGTTCCTTTGCAGAGACCGTGAAGGGGTGGCAATCGGGGTGGTTCTACATCACTGAGCCGCGTGATGCCAACTGGGTGGCGGACCCTGAATTCTGATCCGGTGTCCCTGTGCGGCTCACTTCCTGGAAGAGGAAGGGCCTAGCCTGGGGTCCATCCGCGGAGCTGACCCGACTCCAGAACTGCGTCAAGAACATGATAACCAAGAATATCAAGCTGGTCAATGTGGTCCAGGTCATGCTATTTCGCCGAATCCTCCCGTGTCAGAGACGGGCATTCAACCTGTGGGAGTTCGACGCGGCCCAACACCAGACACTGCAAGAGCTCTTTGACACGATGCACAAAGATGCCTGGAAGGTGTTGTTCAAGGCCAGCGAAGTTCCTCCTCCCACCTCTGAAGACCACGGACTCAGCGCCAGGCGCCAGGCCAACGCGGTAAGCATTCTACACTTTGCAAGATGTTCCCTTCCTCAGTATATTCGTGGGAAAAACTTAGGCCACTGTGCTGATTTTAACAGGAATATGTGGCGATGGCGGAGTGGACCGACTATCCGGCTCCGTTGCCTGAGGACCCAGCAGACGAACTCCTGACGAAGATGCTGGTTCCGGCACCCTATGAGGTGCCGGAGAAGGCCAAGAAAAAGGCAACGGGGACCAGAAGAAGTTCCCAGCGCAACTGGTGCTGGACTCATCGTCCGAAAACACCGGGGCGCACTCCTCCAACGACAACGAGGAGGAGGAGGAAAACCCTCTCCCCCAAAATGAGAAGGAGAAAAATAGGAAGGCCACCCCTTCCGGGGAGGCCGAAGGGTCCAAGAAGGGACAGACCCTCCCTTCGGACCACTCCACAACCGCCGCCTATTGCAAGGAGGAGTGGCTACCCAGGGGCAAGCCCCTGGCGAGATCGTAAGTATCCGCACTCTATAATACTTTTCGTGCGACTTGACTTCATAGTTTGTTATAATGCCAAACACGCATATGCAGTCCGGCCAGGTCCCATCCCGAGGTATCTTCTTTGGATGGGTCTTTGAGTTATTCGTCAATGAATTCGCTCCCGAGGCCACCTCCCCTCGGCCTGCGGATGACACGGAGGTGTTGTCCCAAAGGGCACCAGGGCAGGGGGAGGCGGCTCTGGAGACGCCCCAAGTCGAAATTCTAGATGCCGGGCACATGGGGGTAAGACCCCCATAGATCATGCTGACAAGGCCGCAGCAAGTTGGGCTCCTAGCCGGACACCGAACCGGAACCTCCAAAGGTTCCGGATTCGAGTAGGCAGCCCCTCGCTAGGGAGGGCGAGCCGGCCGTGCCGATGACCTCTGTCGCGCCGGAGGCATCGGATATTCTGCTGGAAGTGCTTCTCGGTGCTTCCATTGATGAAGAGCACCGCACTCTTATGAGTACGGTGATTCAGAAGGTTCAGTCTGCCAAAAGCAGATTTACCGAAGCCTGCACCAGCCTCCTAACAGGCTTTGAGCTAAGTAGTCAAAAGTGTGAGAAATATCACCAAATAGACAGTAGCCCCTGATACTCTGCTTGGTGTTCGAAAAGAAAAGCCAAACGGAGGGTCAACTCTAAGCCGTAGGAATCTAACAGTATGTCTCTATGTGAATAAGCAGGCGGTGCTGCTAGCCCCTGCTGCCCGCAGAGCAGAGGTCGCCGGACTCGAACGGGACCTGAAGCAGGCCGAAGAGGAGCTTGGCCTCATGAAGAGGCAGCTCGAAGATAACAAAGGTGAGTGATACCCCGTCCATGTGCCATATATAGGAGAAAAAATTTAGTGACGTTAACAAAAAGCGTCGTGACTTTTTAATAGGGGCCACGACCGAAGTGGTGTCCCTAAAGAAAGCGCTATCCAAGGCCGAAGACAAGGCGGCCACAGAGCATATTGAGCGTGAAAAGAAAGATGCTAGGGTGGGCGAGGTATAGCAAGAGCTCCAGGAGCTTGGCAAGAAGTTCGAGACCTTGGAGCGTGACTTCAAGACGCGAGAGTCTGATCTTGCAAAGGCCCTTCAGAGCACGAAAGACACCAAGGCCGAAGCCCAAAAGGCCCAACAGGAAATCCAGGTGGCCAAGAAGATAGCGGCGGGTAAGGCATTCATTATGCAAAGCAAGCATGTGGAGGAGACATTTCTTTTACTTACCCGAATTCGGAGCTCTCCAGGGGCATTCGCAGATCTGCCATGCAGCATATCGGATGCCACGGGTTCTACCGTGCCGAAGAGGGGAGCTCGATGGAGAAGATGTTCTGGTCCCAGTATACTGGAGCCAAACACCCAATGCCTCTGAGTGACCAACTGAAGCAATTGGTTGAACTCCAAAGGGCGATCGAAGTGGCCATGAAGGACTGCATAGTCCGGATGTGGCCTGGTGAGCCCCTGCCCGACAGCTACTTCGGCATTATAAAGCGGATGGTAAATGCCTGTCCGTGGCTTGAAGTTATCAAGCAATCTGTTTGTATTGAGGATGCCCGCCGGGCCTTTGCCCGTGCGAAGATGCATTGGGCCAAGCTGGATGCAGAGAAGCTGGTGAAGGATGGACCGCCGGAGGGCAAGGCGCATCGCTACCTCGAGAAATATTATAATGGCGTTTTGAAAGGTGCTCGCCTCATGGCCAATGAATGTACCAAGGACATAATCTTTGAGAGAATGTACTCATGTCATCTTTGTAATATGAAAACTAGTTCGTTTGCGCTGTATGGCGCTTTGTTGATTTAAAATATTACCTTCTGTGCGACTATTTTTAAAATTCTGAAAGTAGGCCAGTCGTCGGCTTCCGTCCCCACGTAACTAGTACTGGGGTGTTCGTGGAAAACCCAAACACTCTTTATCCAAATTTTTTGTTCCTTTAAGGAGGCGTTTGGTGCAGCAAACAAGGCAATTGGACTATGCGGCTTTATAACTCTCACTTAGCCATAGAAGTCTACAATTTTAAATTTTGGCGAAGCCCCTAGAATTTGGAAGGCCGAATTGGGGCGCTATTCATGCCTAAATCGGACAAGGCCGATTCCTCGCCTGAAGCGAAAAAAATCTTGAAGGATTTAAGACCTCTCGAACAGCGACCAGCTCTCGCCGCATCATGACAGTCAGTTTTCGGCTTTCTCTACTGAGGTGCTCATCCGAAAGAACTGGGACACAATCGCAGTAGTTCTCCTTGCACTACCTTAGCCGATATAATGGAATGTAAGGTACCAAAACAAGGGAGCCGGGCAAACCCAACTATTGACCCAAGACATGATTCAGAGCTGATGCCTATAATGCTATAAGTTCGGGGTGCCGCACTGTCGAAAGTGTTCGGACTTATCTTGCCGTATTATGGGGCACCATAAGAAGCCCCTGGCAAACTGAACGTACCAAAGTGTACGGATGCAATATTAAATTAACATTTTTAGGAAAAAATGTGAAGATAGGAATAATAAGCTGATGCTATGCATTATTTCCTGTTGTTATTTAAATAATACGTCCAAGCGTATGTGTACAATTAATGCGTTAAGCAAAGAGGACTATTTGACATGTCCTATCCAAGGGCGGGCCGCATGCGGGTATGTCAAGTAGGTACAACGATCATTGATAGGTACCACCTGGGTATTCCCTTTGTGCGAAAAGCCTTTTCCCTCCTTGGTTTTCCCTCCTGTGATAAGTCGGATAATCCGATTCTTTGAAGGGGCTGCCCGAAAGTAGGGTCCTGAAAGAGAAACAAGGTTGTTAAAGTATGCGGGTCTTGTGGTAGTTGAGCCGCACTGTGGACCGCATCACTGTTGCGCCTCCGCCTATGCCCATGGTATTTTGAGTGTGTAATTGTGTACGTGCGGCACAAATGTTGCCTGAATGCGGCTGGGCGGAGGCCGGAGTGCTAGTCGTGCTCTTGGCGTGCCTGCGATCCTGTTGCAGAGTACTTCAGACTCGCTTGACGGTGTTCGGGGTTGTTGTCGCCGAATTGGCGGTCTGTCGGAGAAGGCTGCTTTGTACTTCTACCGTGATGGCCGCGGTGTGCTCTTCTATAGGGAGAGAGCGGTCTGTGTTTCCATTGACTGTTATAACCCCACGAGGTCCTGGCATCTTGAGCTTAAGGTACACATAGTGCAGTACCGCATTGAATCGAGCGAATGCGGTTCGTCCAAGCAGTGCATGATAGCCACTACGGAAAGGGACGATATCAAAGATTAACTCCTTGCTTTGGAACTTATCCGGGGATCCGAAGACCACTTCTAGTGTTATGGAGCTCGTACAACGGGCCTCTACTCCTGGAATTACACCTTGAAAGGTGGTTTTGGTGGGTTTGATCCTTGAAGGATTGATGCCCATTTTGCGCACTGTGTCCTGATAAAGCAGGTTCAGGCTACTGCCACCGTCCATAAGGACTCGCGTGAGGTGGAATCCGTTGATGATTGGGTCAAGGACTAGTGCGGCTGAACCGCTGTGACAGATGCTGGTAGGGTGGTCCCTATGATCAAAAGTGATCGGACAGGCTGACCATGGGTTGAACTTTGGGGCGACTGGCTCCATCGCATAGACGTCCCTTAGTGCTCGCTTTCGTTCCTGTTTGGGAATGTGGGTGGCATAGATCATGTTTACGGTTTTCACCTGGGGAGGAAATTTCTTCTGTCCCCCAGTGTTCGGACGCTGGGGCTCCTCGTCATCTTTGCTGTGCAGCCCCTTGTCCTTGTTTCCGACATTTATCTTGCCAGCCTGTTTGAACACCCACCAATCTCTGTTAGTGTGATTGGCTAGATTATCCGGGGTGCCATGAATTTGGCACGAGCGATCAAGTATGCGGTATAGACTGGATGATCCCTGATTGTTTCTTTTGAACGGCTTTTTCCGCTGACCGGATTTTGAGCCACTGAACCCGGTGTTCACTGCCGTGTCTTCGGTGTTGTCGCCATTGTTCCGACGCTTGTGTCTGTTGCGCTGTGGCTTGCCGTTACTATCGCGGACATCTAAAGTGCCGAAGTTTCTTGGCGTGGTGCTACCGCGAGCCAACCAGCTGTCCTCGCCCGCGCAGAAGCGGGTCATGAGTGTCGTGAGGGACGCCATGGACTTCAGTTTTTCTTGGCCGAGGTGTCGGGCGAGCCACTCGTCGCGGATATTATGCTTAAAGGCTGCCAAGGCTTCGACGTCCGGACAGTCGACAATTTGGTTCTTTTTAGTTAGGAACCGAGTCCAGAATTTCCTGGCTGACTCTCTGGGCTGTGGGTAATGTGACTCAAGTCGTCAGCATCCAGTGGTCGCACGTAAGTGCCTTGGAGGTTGTCGAGGAACGCGTTCTCCAGGTTTTCCCAACTACCGATGGAATTTGCCGGCAGGCTATTCAGCCAGTGTCGGGCCGGTCCTTTAAGGGGGAGATACTTGACGGCATGTAGATTGTCACCGCGGGCCATGTGGATGTGGATAAGGAAATCTTCGATCCATACCGCAGGGTCTGTTGTGCCATCGTATGATTCGATGTTTATGGGTTTAAACCCTTCTAGGAATTCGTCATCCATTACTTCGTTAGTGAAGCGGAGGGGGTGTGCGGCGCCTCTACGACGTGCTATGTTGCTATGCAGTTCGAATGAGCCAGTCGGCTATGTTCGGCCTGGCCGGACTTGTTGATAATGTATCCGGTATGACGATTATCGTCACGTGTTGGGGCGCGCCCCCGTGATCCGTAGATCGATCTTAGCTGTCCTTCCTTGTTTTCCAGTATGTCTCGCAGGTCCTGCCTATTACCCCGGGCCATAGTGCATTGGCGTGGGGGTGCGGGCTGGTATTCGGGCTGATACGCCGTTTTATCCCGGCCACGAGGTGGCCGGTCAACCTCGTCCTGTGCTGGTAGTGTGGGCTTTAGGGCCTCCTCCTCGAGTTGAGGTAGCATCTTGTGCTTTGGGTAATCTTTGGTGTGGCGCTCGAGTCCGTATTCCTCGGCTGCCAGGACCTTAGTCCATCTGTCTGTCAGTAGATCTTGATCAGCTTGAAGCTGCTGCTGCTTCTTTTTCTGGCTTCTTGAAGTGGCCATAAGCCGGTGCTTGAAGCGCTCCTGCTCTACGGGATCCTCAGGCACGCCGAACTCATCGTTGCCGAGGCTCACCTCGTCTTTGGAGGGGGCATGTAGTTGTCCTCTTCCAAGTATCCGTCTATCGCCTATTCATCTAGGCTAACCTGCACGTCTTCCTGTCCGGCCTGCCCAAAGGCAGGTTGATTGGGATTATATTCATCTTTGGCACCATCCGGATTTTTTTCATCTCCTGTGCTGGTATTGCTGTGGCGTGGCTTAGAGCGGCGCTGATGACACCCATGCTTTGATTTCTTCATTAAGGGGTTATCCTCTATTGCCTCATTGCCATTGGTTTCTTTGGGAGTGTCCACCATGTATATATCATACAAGGAGGTGGCCGTCCAGCGCCCCGTGGGTGGTGGTTCCTGTTCTTCCCCTGCATCGTCGTCCATACCATCGATGTCTTCGGAGTCAAAGTCAAGCACGTTGGTCAAATCATCGACAATGGCAATGAAGTGGGTGGTGGGTGGGTAACGAATTTCCTCGTCGCCTGCTTCCCACTCGAGCTGGACATAGTTCGGCCACTCCTGACAAAGAGAGAGACCTTAATGAATTTAGCATGTCTCCGAAGGGCGAGTGCTGAAAGATATCTGCAGCGGTGAATTCCATTACCAGAGACCAATCGGATTCGATGGGCCCGGGCGCATACGGTCCAGAGCCTACAGCCGGACGCAAGTCCTGGGGTCCGGCGACACAGATTTCCTTGGAGGTGAAGTCTGTGTTTGGCTCCAGTACCTAAGAAAGCACAACATCTCCGTTTGAGGTAGGACCCGATTCATATGAGATTCCGAACAAGACTCGAAGAGGAAAGAAGTGACCTCGTTGTCGATGTTGTGTGCACGTGCTCTTGTCACCGGTCCTCTCGGTGCTTGTGATGGTGATGGCGTGTCAATGTGGATGGACGAGGGATGCTCCGCATCATCTCCACCCTCTCTTGGGAGAGATCCGTCCATGGATCATGATCTTCATCACCATGGGAAGGAGATGGCGTCGCCGTGTAGAAGTGGACAACCACCAAGCACTTGTCATGTGGAAGCTCTAAATGGTCACTCTCCAATGTCGCACTGTCTTGTGATTCCTTCAAAGGGAATGAGTAGAACAAACACTTGGAAAAACAAATGTTGTTAGCATTAGAGAAAAACCAAGCATTCAAGAGGTGAGTCACCAAACAAGTGTCTTCCTCAAGTATAGCATATGGTGTGACAAGGGATTGTGGCATGGCATGTAAGCATATAAATTGAGCACATGGAGAAGCATCATGGAAACAATCATGCAAGGGTGAGCAAAACTAATATGTGGGACAAGTGAACAAGCATCTACCTCAATGTCATAGCAAGCATGCATAAGACTCTCAATGAACGGTCTATGGTAGGCATAAGAGTCATTCACAACACCCAAGAAGATTATATGACTAAACACATGCAAGTGCAAGACAATCCAAGCATAATGTGCATAGGGTGTACTGAAAAACAAGTGGCACTCAACACAATAGAAAGAGCAATTGTTCATCATGTGTGAGGCAATCAAGGCAAGCATGTAGCAATCAATGGGACATGGCATATGTGAAGGAATGACATTGTTGCAACTAAACATGTGATAGGAGCAAGTAATCCAAGAAGTGGATGCAACATGAGAAAGCATAAAAATCAAGTCGTGCAAACTAGTGGAGCGAAGATGCAACACACTAGAGGAAATGATGGCAATCATGTCATGTGAGCAAAGAGCAGGCATAGGCAATGCACATGGCATATCACAAGCACGATTGCAAAGCAAGATATCATCATAGGAATGGAGCATATAGCAAACATGGCAATAACAAGCAATATCTCCACCAAGCTTGCAAATACACATACACATAGTAGAATCAATCATCATGTGTAATGCAAAGCATGGGTCACAAATGCATGGCAAAGGCATAGTAATGAGCATATCATGCAAAGTGAACATGGAAATATGGGCATAAAGTGAGAAGTGGTAAATAACCCATAACCATGTGAGAGCCATGTAGAAGAAATGCGTGAAGTCTTTGTGCGAAGAGAGCGCTGGGAAAGACACTCCAAGGGATCCCAAGCCATCCTTGCTCTCTAGAGCTCATTTTGTTAACTCATGGGATTGCGAGGTTGACAAGTATTCATGGGTACCTATACAAAATAAACACAAACCAAAGAAATTGTGCGCGTGGTAAATGTACACATCATCCATCATGATGCGTATGTGCACATGTGAGTTAGCACAAGATAAGCATTGCTCAAAGAAATTTGATGCATGGTATAAGAACATGTCATCCATCATGAAAGAGTAGTTGTTATGTATGACACGATGGGGGCAAAAATTGAGAATGCAAGCATATGGCACATCACTAGCATGTTTATTCATGGGGAACATATGGTGCACACAAGTATTGGGATCATGCAATGGATAGGATGAATCAAAATCTCCTAAAATGTATGAGGAAACTATGGGGGTGTCCTCATGAGCATTAATGGAAACATCACATGGAGAATATTGACAACATCCAAAACAATGCATATCCGAAGCTAGGTGGTCATGGCATGGCCTATGAGATAAATGATGCAAAGGGAGCATATCAATATCATCACAAGAAAAACAAATGCCAATAACCACGGACTTGTCTTCTATGACATATGTGCAAATTGGGTTTATGTTGATGGCATATGCATAGTCACTATGATGAGATTACAAATAAGACATATGATTGATCTCATGCATAGCATATGACAAGTCAAGCGGATTATCAAACATGATGTGACCAAGAGAATTATCACAAGAAATCATATATAACATGGCATCACAACTACTAGACTCCGCATGGCAATCATCAAATTCATCATAAATGGGTAAATCATCGCATGGGGAGATCATACTAGCATGGAGCATGGTAATAGGTGGGTCAACATCATGGAAGCAATCAATGTCTAGAATGTCCACTAGTGGGACAAGAGCATCACCGTCACCCATGTTACCGATGTCATTCCACTCATGTGGTGTAGGTGAGGTGGCAAAGACCAAATGGTGGTCATCATCTTCATCGTGATGGAACCATGTGGGGGGTGCATCATATTCCACCATGGCCATCATCTTGTCCAAAGGAAGGAAGAAGTCGTCGAGGATCGGCACGTCATCATAAATGGGACCTAGCACCAAAAGAGAAGACACAATAGAGGTAGAGGTTAAGTCGTCAGAAATCATAGTGGCCTCACATGCCCTATGAACTACCTCACTCTCTCTATGTGCTGGTGGCTCACTCACTCCCTCAAGGTAGGTGCACTCAATGTCCCATATGGTGGAGTCACAGAAATCACTCAAGTTGTGGTGGTGGTGGCTCTCCTCACATGGAAATTGTGGCAACTCATCATATATGGGGCTAGTGGTGAAGTCACTATCACTCTCAATATGGTGGCACAAGTCACTCAAGTCATCATACGTCGCCGTGGTCGAAGGGAAAATCCCATGCTCAACCATCTCGTCATCGTCACCGTGGATGAAGGACGAAGATGGCACATCATCGCTCTCCTCCATGACCGAAGGGAAAATCCCATGCTCGATTATCTTGTCACCATCGCCGTGGAGGAAGGCCGAAGTAGGCGTACTCATCGGAGGTAGGCGAAGATGTCATACGTCCAAAGGCAAAGATGCCTTGATGACATTTGGCAAAGATGCCGAAGTGGTCGTAGTAGTCGTAGCTCCGTCTTGGTGGTGCTTGTCTCGCGGTCTTCTCTTGTGCTCATGAAGTTTGGCCGTAGCTTAATGTAGAGCTTTTTGGGACTTGTAGGTGTACGCATCGCGAGCATCTTCATCTTGATGGTGTTGTAGTGCTTGAGCTTGATGACGTTCCAAAGATTGGCCACTTGAGCGTCGCCGCCTTGAAGATGACGAAGGGGAAGAAGACTCGTAGTTGGCCATCATGTATCGTACTTGATCCCTTTGTTCGGCCAACTTGGTGTCGTGGTAGTCCCTTATCCTTCCTTTGTTTTGGCGAATGTCGATGGCGAGTCGTTCAATGCCCTGCATTGCTCATTGTAGTCCGAAGATGGACGTTTTGGTGATGTAGTTGTTCGTGTTGTCGTTGTCGTGGAAGACCGGAGATGAAATGCCTTGCCTATCCAGCGCAAGACTCGAGTAGAGGTGAGTAGGAAATGAGATAAACAATACCAAGTTACCTTTTCCCAAAGTTGAGGATGTATCCCGTTTCACTCAATGTGAGATGAAAGAATAGTGGAATTGGTACCGGACTTGTTCACTCACACCTATCAAGTAAAGCTTATAGTGGAGCTCGGTAGGATAGTGACACAAAAATTGATGCAAAATGTTAGCAAGAGTCAATAATGTTGGAAAAGATTCACAAATTCGCAAGTGAAACAAGTAGACCAATAGCAATATGTGGCACACAGAAACACACACACGGATAGATAAATGGGGTCGTGCAACCAAGGAATGAGCACAAAATGTGGAATCCACAGAAAACGCTCGTGTTGCACAACTCAAGAGAGACACTAGCACGATTGCTCAATAGGTGGATACGACACTTGTGCACAACTTATAAGATGCAAGATGTGTGAGCTTTCGATCCCAAGTATGCTATGTGTACGATGTTCCCAATGCTCTTCTCAAGATGATCCAAGATGATCGGATATGACAATCTTATGTGCAATGTGGTATGATGCTATGGCTCTTGCTCACAAGCTCTTTGCTCTCTTTTTGCTTAAAAGCTTATTCTTTTTCTTCTTCTTTTTTATGGCCACTTATGAGAAATGCACAAACCAAGGTAGCAATTGTGTATATGCGGGAACGATCTTGTGACACAAGGGATGATATGATGATACCAAGATGATGTGGTATGTATGCAATGGAAGGTATGGATCACTAATGTGCACAAGTAACGTTGCCGACAATACTCAAATGGCTAGTCTTGCTAGGCAAGTGACGCAAAATGGGCTAAGGGGTTAAAAATGTAATGGAAAGAATGTACAATGAAGGGATACCACGATACCAAGGTGATACGGAGGTTACCGTTCTTGCTTACGGTTAGGTTGTCAAAAATGGTGAAGTGGTCGATGTCGATGACGACCTCGTGGCGATGATGAGAGGCGGTGTTATTGATGTATATACCAAGATGATGTAGACCCGTCCCTAAGTAGCCGAAACATCTTAGGAAACGGTAAAAAATCGCGAACTCAAAATCTCAAGGAAAATGTCAAATGGTGGTAGCGGAATGCGTTGGTGGTTTCGGAGTTAGCGATGCGGAAGTGGTGGTGGTGGTTGATGATGAAGCAACCGTCCCTAAGTAGCCGAAACACCTTAGGAGACTCAAGTCACCACTCAAGCAACCACAAATGCTATATGGATCGAAAATGGGTTAGGTTGCGTAAAGCTATGGTGGTTTGGCGGATGATATGGTGGATGGCCTATGCGAAGATGCCAGAATGCCAAATTTTTGATGGAGTCAAATGATGTTGGAACCTATCTAGATGGATGGGGGATGTCAATAGCTACTCAATGAGCTAAAGAACATCAAAATCGTACTCCAGAGGTGAAAGTTATGGACGAAACGGTGATGGAGTTCGGCTGATTAGGGGGGTGCGGGTGCCCGGGGTTTAGGGGTGCGGGCGCCCGGGGTGGTCCGAGGCAAACAGCCCGGGGGTTCGGGTGCTCGGGGTTTGGGGTTCTGGCACCAGGGGTGGTCAGCGGGGATGGGCGGGGAGGTCCGGGTGCCCGGGGTTTGAGGTCCAGGTGCCCAGGGGTGTCGGATTTGGATGGAAATTCATGGGAAGATACAAGAAATTAGTGGATTTCGTGGAGGGAAAGGTGGAGATGGATGGGGGGAATGCTAGATCCACTTGAAACCAAGCAAATCCATGGATCAAATCCAACAAAATCTCATCAAACCAACAAATCACAAAAAAAATTGGGGCAATTTTTGGTGGGGAATTTTCGAAATTAGGGAAGGACACACAAAATTAGGCTAGAAAACAAAGAGGGGAGGCTCCAATTTCGTGATCAATGTGGCTCATGATACCAAGATGTTGTAGGGTGGAACCCTAAGTGAAGATCTTTCACGAATTAGAGGGGGAATCCCCAAGAACAAGATGAACACAATAGAGAAAACAAGAGGAACACTCAAGAACAAGTCCATTCACACATCTACTAGACCAACAAACACACAAGATCCACAAGGTACATGAACAATCAAAGGGAAATAAGATACATGGTAGAGTTCATCCCAAATCCTATGAAGGAGATGAGGGCTTGATGATCTAGGTAGATCCTTCCCTCAAGGGGGGCTTGAATCCCTAGGGATCTTCTCAATGGAGGTCTTGTACTCCAATTGAGTCTTCTAGGAATCCCACAAGGGGAGGTACATGAGCTGAGCTCGATGATTTGTGTCTATTCTTGCTATCCTCTAAATGAGCTAGGGGAGGTGCTTATATAGTCTAGGGACGAAATGAGAGGAAGAGGGGGATACAAGGGACCAAATACCAAAAGTGCACGCAGGCACACGGAGGAGGTCCGGGCACCCGGGGCTGCAAAGGCCAGGCACCGGACAAGGCCGAGGCCGGCTGGAGCTGGGCCGGGCACCCGGGGGTCGATGGCCCAGGCACCCGGTGGAGGGGCTGGGCCGCGCCAGGAGGAGGCCGGGCACCAGGGCTAGCAGGGGCCGAGCACCCGGACTGGGCCGGTGGCCGGCTGGAGGGGACCGGGCACCCGGAGTGTGGTGGCCCGGACACCCGGGGGTGGAGCAGCAGCTCCCAACGCGGGAGGGGGGGGCACCCGGGGTGCCTCCCAGGTTTGGCCGGGCACCTGGGGCACATGGGGCCGGGCACCCAGGGTGTGCAGAGGGCCTGCCCGGGGTGGTGGCCGGAGGCCCGGGTACCCAGGGGAATGAGGACCGGGCACCCGGGGTGTCCAGGTACTTGTGCCTTCACCGTCTTCTCTCTTGTCGCTCCTCTCCTCCTTCTCCTCGACCGTAGGTGCATGTGTCTCTGGGTGAACTTGGTGTTTCCCTCCGTGTTCCTCATGACGATCTCCCAAGTACCTAAGGAAGCATAACATCTCCGTTTGAGGTAGGACCCGATTCATATGCGATTCCGAATGAGACTCGAAGAGGAAAGAAGTGACCTTGTTGTCCATGTTGCGTGCACGTGCTCTTGTCACCGGTCCTCTCGGTGCTTGCGATGGTGATGGCGTGTCCATGTGGATGGACGAGGGATGCTCCGCATGAGTAGAGCACTAAGCTACCTCGAGAACGAAAAGGGGGAACCGTGCTGGAGCGGGACACGCGAATTCAACGCAGTACTAGGAAGGATAACGTTGAAGAAAAAACATTACAGTCCACACTGGGAAACAAAAGAAGGAAACCTTAAAGGACCCGACCACTAGTCATCACAGGCGACACCGAGCGGACGCCGATGCCGCGCTCTGGGCATGGCGAGAGCTCGGCGGCACGTAGTTGTCATCGCTGGACTCCGGTGAATCGCTGGGCTCAGGACAGCCACTGGATTCCCAGGAGTCGTCCCTGCTGCCGGAGGAGCTACCGGCTAGGCCGGAGGTGGGCTCGACGCCTGCAAACACGCTGTGCAGGCTGCTTCTCCTGGGGTAGCACTCCAGCCGCCGGCCCTCCTCATCGATGACCTTGAAGAACAATGTGGAGGCGCCATCATACTCGAGGTGGATGGCGAGGGCCCCTTCTGGACGAGAGGCGCGGGTGACCTCGCCCCATCCGCGGGTCATGAAGATGCCGTCGGGGGGATGACCTCGACCTCTTCTCCGGTGGCCAGGCTGCAACACCCGGCGTGTTGCAGCCACAACTCGAGTGGCCCTCTTAGCGGCATCTCCTCGACAAAGAACATCGGGAACCAGATCTACGAGCGTGGTAGCATTGCTGCCCACACCACAAACTCGCGCGAGCTGCCCTAGGCATGACTTCGCGGGCCAGCTGGCCGCTCAAATCCGGCTTGTCCACCGCTACCCTGAACCACACGGCTGTGGGTGCTGCCGTCCTGCGCGGGGGGCGTACAGGGGAAACAGGAAGCCAGGCAGAGGTCGGTCGTACCAAGGCTGCATCACTCCCTGCCCAGCACCAGCGTCACGAGGGCGACTAAACCTCTTCTTTAGCAGAAGCAGTTCGGGTTCCTCGCGAGGGGCCTTCCCCTTCTACACTGCAGAAAATCTTTTGATCGGCACCATGGACTCTGCAGTTGTGGCAAGACGGAGAAGAAGGAGCGGGCAGCGAGAAGATGGTGATGAGCGAGGGGGGCTCTTCCCTCCCCCTCGTTTATAGCCAGAGGGAGGCCAGCCGTTGGCCTCCATGATTCCATGCAATGATGGTTTTGCCTACATGTAGCAGGGACTCCTCAAGTCGAACGGTTGTCGAGGCTGTATGGGGAAGCGAAGATGCCCACGTCTCATCAATCGCCACAGGTCGACCAAGGCCGCAGGTGGTTAGGGCTCGCGGCACTCCGCACTTGCCCTTTGGCTTCGCCTCAAAGCCAAGTCCGAGCGCTCCTTGGGCCCGGGGCAACTGTCGGCATTCTGGGAACAGCCGTACCCAGACTTGCCTGCCTGCGGCCCATGGCATGGCTCCATCGACGGCCAGGTACGGCCCAGCTTTGACGTCGACAACTCAAGACCCTCGCGAGGGGCCAAGCCTCGTGAGACGGACGACACCAAGACCTCCAAAGAGAGTAGCCTTCTCAGGCTGGCTCCCGAGGCCGCGGATATTTCCATGCAAGCCTAACCTCGCAAGGCTCGGGTGACGTGAGCCATGACGACCAAGGCCAGGCAGGCACCAGCGAGTGCAGTGTACCAGTTTCCTCTTTGGTGCTAAGGAGGCAAGCGCAGGCGCGGAGTCCCGAGGAATCAGACAAAGGTTTCCTTTCCCGTGCAACAAGACCAAGACCGCCAGGACGACAGGACGGAGGTCATCGCCGAGCCCACCACGACGTCACGACCAGAGTATTTTGTAGGCGAAGACTATTTTCGTCAGGATAAGATGTACTAGTTGTCTCCCTTTTTTTTAACGGACGACAAAAGATTGATGGAATTCGAAACCTACTAAGAAGAAGAAAACACGAATCTGGAAACAGATGGATCGCGAAAGCAAACCTAGTATGAGATGGACTTGGAATGATGGTGGTATATGGACTCGGAGTGGTGGTGGGATATGGACTCAGAGCGGTGGCGGATAAGCGGTGGTGGTAGATGGCAGGGGCAATGATGATGGTGCGGCGGCGGCATGCCTACTACGACCAGAACTCGAAACTCTAAAAGACTAGGCGCTAAGACCAGCAACTGACACGATGATGCAACCGCAAATTCAACAAAGCAAAATACTGAAAAGACTATGCAATGGCTCAGACTAGTTCGAATATGATGAACTAACCCTAATTTTTTGTAGCTTTTTCATGGACTGTAGGTATGATAATGGACTTGATCTAAACTACAAAAAACTGTAAAATCTCACCGAGCAACCTGGAAATTTGATACCACTTGATAGAGGCAAAGGTGTCCTGTCTTTCGATGAGATTGTGATTATCGTTTCGAAGGAGTAGACTTTGACGATCAGAGTACGTACGTGCGAGGTCGTCGCGCCTTAGCAATCGCTAAACCAACTCCGAGAGGTTATTGACCATGCCAGAGCATGATCAACCTGACCACGAGGGTCTATTTCCTGTGAGAAAATGAAGAACAAGCAAGCAACTAAGATTGCAATATGGATATTGTGAATATAAGATGAAAGCTTTATTGATCAAGATGGGGTTCTGTGAAGTCTTGGTCTGCTCGTTGAACACAAACGAAGTACGTGAAGTTGCACCTATGACGTAGTTTAAATCTAAACAAAACCCAAAGTCTAAACGGTGACCTAAGGGATGTATATATGGAGGAAGAGCGGGGGGGATTTCGTGGCCCTTAGGGGAGGGGTCCGAAACCAACCCTATCTCTTGTTTCCCACACATACGGACTCTAAAAATAGCCTATACTTTTGTATTTCACAATTACATGGGCCTGCTCCAATAATAAGGTGACGCAACACCTAGAATAGCATCTGGACGAGATTTATGAAGTGGCATCTTGTATATTTCGTCTGAGGCTTCATGCACTCATTATGGTGGCTTCAAAGTCCTGAAATCATCACTTGTAACTCTGTTCTTGTTTCCCTTGCTTATGCCATCATCTCCATGCTTGTTCTTGCTCCAATGTTCTTCCTTCCCCAAGCTAGGCCCTTCATTTGTAAGCAAAACAAATGTATCCAATTTAGGCAGCATCATATTCTCATGAACATTAGAATCATTACCAAGAAACAAAAGTACCTGGTAATTCAGTTGGCATGTGCGAGCTCTATAGTTGGTCCAGTATGTATAGTAGCAGGGACTGTGGGTGCAACAATGGTATTGATGTCCTCATCACCAATCAATATTGTTAGATGTGTACGTTCTCCTAGATTTGTATTCAAACAGAGATGGTTTCCAATTTGTTTTCAAACACGTGAATGTGCTTGTTCTCATGCATGCTCTTCCTACTAGGATTTCGCCACGTATAGCCAGTCCAATAGTAATTTTTTTAAGATCCCTATCCAATAGTACTATAGTAGTACACTCCCTCTGTTTTTATTTACTCCGCATAAAACGGAGGGAGTACTAGTAACACTCGGTCGACCTCTCTCTCTTCTACTACCTTCGTCCTGGTTTATTAGTGCTCTTTGTAATTTGTGCTAACTTTTTACCAACGACTTAACTGATGAAATGTTAGTGCACGTTAATAAAATTATATTATTGGATTCGTATTTGAACACAATTTTTAATGATATAATTATGACATGCATGAATATTTTGTTAGTTACATTTGTGGTCAAACTTTGGTACAGATTACAATGGAGAGCAATAAACCAGGAAAGAGGTAGTAGTAGTAGTATAAATGACGCGGGCGGGGGAGGGGGAGTGACATTGGTTTGCTCTTAACTGCTGTCCCACAAGCGATCGAAAACACAAGACAAAGCGCATTCCATTCGGTGAGCGACATGGAGGGTCCAGCGTGCTGGGGTGCAATGCAAACGCGACAAGAGCGTTGTACTGTTGAAACCGATTGACTAGTCGTCATTGGAACCAATATTCACACCAGAACCTTCGCTGCTCGGCCTATGCCAGCCAGTGCCCCAAAACCACACCTCCTCTCCAGCCCATTCCCCCACCTTTCGATCCCCCAGCCTGCATCAAGCATCTCCTAGTTCACCGGAAACCCATGGTGCACCACAAGATCACGTACTACAAGATTATGACGCTGGAGCGCCGTGCAGAAATCACGACAGTCGGCGCCACAGACCTCCATTCCGAAGCTCGCTTTGCGGCAGGTCAATCCCCGAGTTCTCTGGAGCCAAGCTCCAGGGTGGAGGAAGTTGATCCAATGTTCATGGCTGAGGTCACGGCGCAGAAGGCCCCCGATGCATACGAGACGATGGACGTCAACTTCGTGCTGGCGTCCGGGTCCCCCATGGTGCAGGCGGACTAGCGGTTCAACCTGGCGATACTAAAGGAGGACTAGGAGGCGGAGGCTCAACTCGACGTGAAGCACGTGGATGCCGCTGCCGTCGAGGCCCTCCTGCAGGCGGAACCGGATGTGCAGGTCTTGAACCGGGCGGCGGATGCTCAACTCGACGCGGAGCGCACGGATGCCGCTGCCATTGAGGCCCTCCAGCAGGCGGAACCGGACGTCCTGGGCTTGAACCGGGTGGTGCTCGTGTCCGTGCAGAGCGCATGCACGCTCCGCGTGAACGAGTAGCTGGAGGCCAAGGACAACCACGGTGTGGAGACAAACGTCGGAAGCTACGGCTGGTTCACGCCCACAACCAAAGAGGACGAGACCGTCTCGTTCCACGAGGAGTGATAGTTTTTCTTTATGCTGTTGTTTTTAGGGATCTTTTGCTGTGTAAAACCATATATTTATGAAAGTCCCCTAACTTTCATTATTTGGGTCAGTCGACCATTTCAGGCGGTTGGATGAATATCCTACATCTTCTAACCCTTCTTCCTCTTCTATTCTTCTTCCTGAACAGACCGCCGCACGGGCCGTACGGAATTTCGCCAACATGCGGTTGGATAAACATACTGTATGGACGAAAATTATGTGTCAGCGGTAGGATGTCTAAGTTTGGTTTGATCACATGCGGTAGCACATGTCAGTGAGGGTGTGTTCCCTTGGCGTGCAGGAGCGACTGCGTGAGGGTGCGGTGCGACTGCGACAGTCATGCGCAAGTGTACATCCTTTTTAATTTGAAAACTTTAGGCAAGCTTGGCAAAAAAGTGTGGCAAAGTATGGGAATGCAAGGCCTAGACCCAAACATGATACAAGTACGTATGTAGGAGTACTACTTGTGTTGAAAAAGGTGAGGTTTTCCTTCGTGGGATTGATAGAAACAGATCATCATTTGGCGTGTCAATTAATGCGTATTTTTTTCTCCAACGCCCAAAGAACTAACCATCTCACTCCTCATCACTTGATTAGTGCAACGCCATGCAAACCAACCTTCTCACTTCCGCATGCATGCAAGGGTATATTAATGTCCTTGGTTGCTAGTACGACGCAAACCCCATCAATTTTGCTATACTAGCCTTGTGTACAGAAAAATGGAGCTAGTAACTATTTGACTTCCTTGCCCATGGCGGTGACATTGAAGATATCTTGAACATTGTGGTTTGGCGAAGTGCGTTCGATGGAGAACACCATTGAGGGAGACCACGGTAAGTCATTCGCTAGTGCCGCCTGCAAGCCGAGACAACCGCCTTATTTGCATCCAGGAAATCCATTGAACCAAAGGGCGCGTAAATGTACTAGTACTACACAATAACGTCGCCCATCTAGCTTAGTGCGTTAAGGTGGTTTCTCGAAGAAGATGATGGAGAAGCGGAGTCAGCCAACAGTGAAATGATGGTTGCTTCTCCCTTTCTTTGTGATTTGACGCATCACTGCTTTGTGATTTGTGATAGAAGGGATATGGGAGTAGACTCTATGCTCTATACTGTACATGCGTCCAAGCACGGGAGAAAGAGGTGAGAGGTTGCATTTTTCTATTCCTTCAATCAATCAATTAGGGAGCTTAAGTTCCATCTTTTTGGCTTCGGCAGCACCGTCCACAATGGTTCCCATCGATGCCAAAAGCTATTTTCAGATTTGGCTACACATTGTGGATGCCCTTAACCGTACCACTTGGTTTGCTCCTGTGTGCTATCTATACATATCTCGATTATATTGATCTCAAAAATTATAGTATCAAGATTAGTAAAAAGGAGGTGATTTTGCCACGCGGATGGCGGGGGAGGTTTCTTATTTTTAGAGGACATTGGGCTAGCGGTTTGCTAACATGCGGTCCCATGTGTCAGTGCTTTACCAAGCCGCTCTGCGTCCCACATGAGGCAGAAGCAACACATGGTTAACTTGAAGAAGATGAGGGAGGAGAGGATTCAAAAATGAGTGAAATTATGGTTACTTCGTCCCTTCAACTTCTTTTTTAGCATAATTACTTCGTCCCTCCAACTTAACTACGGGAAAGGTACAATTTTGTGATTTGACGCCTCATTTCTCATTACTACGCCGACGCCATGACTGGGGTGCTTCACCCCTGCTGATCTGCATTGTTATTTTGGTATGCACGTGGACCCGGTTGCTTGATGTCCCACATGTCGGGAAAAGGGACTACTACATTTATGAAAGTGAACGCTCCACTCTTACGACAGAGGAGTACACGACACAACGGCCCAGTGAACTGTTACTTGTACTGTAGTACTGCTATAGTTTTCCTGTTTCGCACGATCCATCGATACAAGCCCGATTAAACAGGCAATGGCGGGATTTTTCCCGCGCGGTAGATGATACTAGCCATACATTTCAAAGGCAATTTTTAATGTATGCAAACTGAATAATTAAGTAACAATATGAGATCTAGTAAAACTAAAGACACATATGGTTTATTGTGTTAGAGTGTAGTAGTAGTGCTGTATTGCATAGTTGTTAGATGTAACATGCAAGAACATGTAGAGATATCCTTTTGGAGGGCCTAAAGAGAGAAATTGGGCATAAAGTGGATTCTAATATTTGTATTCGTCTTCATAGCATTTGTAACCCATATCTACAGCTTGTAAAGTAGACGTGAATGCTTGTTCGCTCTTACGAAACCAATACAACAATAATGGGGTGGCGTGCGCCAATTTAGGCACTGGCACGTTGGCCTACTCGGATCCACATAGAGAGCGAGAGAAGAGATAAATACATGGGCTGTCAGTGTATTTCAAGTGAAAAGCATAATACGGTCACCGGACTTCAAAATACGCTCATTACGGTCACTATATACGTTTTGCGGTGATTATACGGTCACTTGCTCACCGTTCAGCATCGTATTGCACTCTGTTGA
Source organism: Triticum dicoccoides (assembly GCF_002162155.2). Taxonomy (NCBI): domain Eukaryota; kingdom Viridiplantae; phylum Streptophyta; class Magnoliopsida; order Poales; family Poaceae; genus Triticum; species Triticum dicoccoides. Next base: position 259,787,840 of record NC_041381.1, on the reverse strand, counting down.
CCGGCCAAATAGTTTGCGTGGCACTATGTTGACTAGTTAAATCGACCATGTTCCTTGTAGGTCCCACCTATCGGTTCGCATTGGAAAAAGGACAGATAAACAGGAATTTACGCAGGCACGACAAGACTCCAACCCATGCGCGGGAACCACCTGGTTGTGTATGTGTTTGTCAGGTCCTGATGTGTGCGCATGCATGCGTAGGTTGAGCACTTGAGCGTGAGAGTGTGTGTTGGTCGTGTGGTGTGTGCATGCGTGCGTGTGTGCGTGTGAGTGTTGCATGCGTGTGTGGCTGCGTGTGTTTGTGTGAGTGTTGCGTGCATACAGTTCATGTGCATGTGTGTGTGTGTATAATCACCACACCAGCTCCTGTGTGTTAAAACAGACGCCTCAGCATACCAATACAAGGACACCTTGTCCGCTGTGCCCACAGTCATGACTTGTAACCACCGTCCAATATATTTTAATCATTTGTTTTCATTCTTATACATACCGACAGGTGGGCGCAAATAGTAGTGAGATAATGTGATGCAACACTAGAGGTGCCACGTGGTGCGCTTAACTGGTCAACTAGTCATGTCTTGAGCAAATACAGAGCCGTACGGTGGGCCCATGACTGTATAATAACCACAAAACATAAATGGTGATCGTAACGAGAGGATTCTGAAGTCCAATGTACGTATCGCGCTTTCGCTTCAAATACGATGATCGTCATTGTATATATCGCAGGAGAAAGATGAAACATGCATGAATGTGCTGGGGGCGTACTTTTAGAGGACCTGGAGATAGTTTGTCTGCGTATGTGAATGGGGCGTAGCGGGGGTGTATGCGATGGAGAGAGAGATGCTCTTCGTTTCTCTTTATTATGAGCAACTTTATATATAGTATAAACATATAAAAATTCAAAGTGCAGATAAATATCATTGGGGGCACCATGCAATGCAAATTAACGTTCATACTCCTCCATGTAACTTTGTAATGTTTTATATATGTAGAAATTCTAAAATAATTTTTTCGCCACACTTTCGTGGTTCCATTCAAAAGGAATGTTGTAAGCAAAATAAACGTGAAGAGAGGGCTTTTTAGATCAATGGGGTACGTGATGTAACATGTATGAATGTGTAGTTGATGTATTTGGCAGGGCCTAGAGAGGTATGTGCATGTATTACATATTCGAGAGAGGCATGGATAGAGGGTCGGTGGGAGGGAGACGTGGGAGAGATAGCACGAGAAATAAGAGAGGTGTAGAGAGAGAGAGAGAGACGAATAGGATGTCATGGCGAGAGATGCCCTTGAGTGTGTATATGCAGGGGGAGGGGATAGAGGCACGAGGAGAAAATATTTTGTGTGGTGTCTGTGTTGGTATGTGTGGGTGTGAGAAGATAACGAGACCTGGGGGCAGAGGGTGTGTCGCCGCGTGAGGTCCGGTGGGCCGAGGTGAGGCCTTTCGTTTGGTTCCGTCCTGCGCCACATTGGTTGGCCCGTGACACATTCAGGGAGACCCATGGAGGACTAGTCCTACAATACAAAGATAGCATAGTCGTGGACTCTGTCCACTGACAAAGCCGGCTAGGATTTGTAACCCTAGGTCTTCAGACTAAGGTAACTCCTTATCTCTGATATTACTATTCATCCAACCAAACTTTAAGGGGCATCCTACAAAATGCACTGCTAGAATCATACTCATCAATTAGGAAGAGAGGTGGATACAATGCGTGAGAGACATGCCTAAACATAATGTGCATGCGGGAGACACGTAGGCAGGTCTATGTATATGGAAAGGGTCGATGGGAATTGTGTGTGTGTATGCTTGTGAGAGGAAGAGTGCTTGTGATAAATGATAGTGAAAACAGTCGTAAATTGTTATGAGAGGGAGGGAGGGTTATATCGAGAGCATGTCTGCAAGAAAGACACCTCGGAAGAGAGTGTATGAGCATGTGTGAGAGACTACCGATGGATATACACCATGTGCGCGTATGTGTGAGAGAGAAAGTCAACGTGTGTGTGAGGAGGGGCCTATGGAGTTACACATAAAAGACTGATGTACACCTTGATTAGAAATATAAATTGTATCGAAATATTAGGATGGGATCATGATATTTGCAATTCGCATATGGAACGGTCATTGATCCATCAGACATCTCTATTCTATTGAATTTGAGCATCTCTATGTTATTATCCGACATAGTTGATCCACAAAGTTAGTATTTTGAACTCCAGACATTGCATCGCTTTAGCAATTGAATATAAACGTGAGTATAGTTCATGTTGTGTGTGTAAAGCACATTATACATACAGTTACACAATGAGCATTATAAATAGCTAGCTATGAACTAGCATACATTTGAATTCAACTTAAGGTGGTTTAAAACATTCGAATTTAACATGAAGTCCATTCAATTATTTGAATTCGATATCATGGCATTTGTAAATCATACCTAAATTATGGGGGCACACCAATCTTTCCTCTGCTTTTGTACATAATAGCATATATAGTCGTGTACAAAATAGATTCAAATTTACCTCCTCCATTCCAAAATAATCGTAGTTATAGGATTTTCAAGTGCCAAAATTTCAAAAAAGAAGTGCATAATTTATTGAGGTTTTCAGACATACAAGGTCAATTTTAACATTGTCTATTTAGGTCAATCCTCAAAGTTTAAGAGTACTCTAAACGTGAATGCTTCTATTTCAAAATTTCGAACGAAGCGCCAAAAGAGCATCTACTCACCGGAAACCGCATGAGACCAATGTTTGGTAGAAGGAAATTACTTTTGTAACTCCGACCCGTGAAACCTACCAGCCCGATGTCGAAAGGTCTAAACCAGGGTAGGTTTGTAGCTTCATCTAGAAGCCATGCAACCGCCTCCGAAAAACATTCACGCACAATGGCCGCCTAAGCACACATGCGCTCGGCTAAAATTGCTCCCGCCCACTATTTGGGACACCTGGGATTACCATCCTACCCCCGACCCACAGTAGGTCCAAAATTTAAGTGGGGGCAAAGTTTGTACTTTCCCCAAATTTCAAGCGCGTCCCAGACCAACAAATGGTTCTCCCTTAGCTCCCCCCGCCACATTCCCCCATCCGCGTCCCATCTGTTAAAAAAAACAAAAACAAGCGCGTCCCA